>NC_045598.1:15773637-16090176 GCF_009762305.2 Zalophus californianus
ACACACAAAGGAAGGATTTGGGGGTGGTTCTTCCCTTCCCCCTGCCTTCCTCCTCAGAGCATTGGCTTTCAACTGATGTCAATATTTACTAATACTGCCAAGCACTGGAGTATGGACAAACAAGGCAAAGTCCCTGCTCTTAGAAACTCCCAGTGTGGTGGGGGAAATGGACCAGAAAAGAATTACTTTCAAAACAGGGACATACACACAATGGTAGAGGTGGTATGAAGTTCAGAGGTAGCATCCTCAAATGAGTGGCCATCTGGGAGGCTTCCTGAAAGAAGCCTTTTTAAGCCGGTTTTTAAGCTATTTGGAATAATATTGTGGTGTATTGACACTGTATATCAATTTAATAGCATTCTTTCTGATGTTAGGGTTTACTCTAGAAACATTTGAAAAAGGGGCACCTGGGTTGTCAGTTAAGTCTGCCTTCGGCTCAGGTCATGATCCCAGGATTGTGGGATTGAGCCACACATCAGGCTCCCTGCTCAGTGGGGAGTCTGCTTCTCCCTCTCCCTCTATCCCCTCCCCACCACTCCTGCTCTCTCTCTGTCTCTCTCTCTCTCAAATAAAATCTTAAAAAAAAAAATTGGAAAAGGTAGAGTAGGGGCGCCTGGGTGGCTCAGTCGTGAAGCGTCTGCCTTCGGCTCAGGTCATGATCCCAGGGTCCTGGGATCGAGCCCCGCATTGGGCTCCCTGCTCGGCGGGAAGCCTGCTTCTCCCTCTCCCGCTCCCCCTGCTTGTGTTCCCGCTCTCGCTGTGTCTGTCTCTGTCAAATAAATAAATAAAATCTTAAAAAAAAAAAAAAAAGAAAAAGGTAGAGTAAAAAGAAATCAGAAGTCATGCCTCTCAGAGTTAAGTGCTGGTAGATGTCAGATGTAGTGTTTCCTTTTAGTTCCTGCCTGCTCTACTGCCCCCCATTAAGGAGCCAGGTGGATGCGGAAGCAGGTGGAAAAGCATAAGGGTGCAATTGGATGGTGCTTTTGGTGAATTCTGGGTGTTTTGTGGGTGGAGGTGCTGGTGAGCCCTCACCTCTGGGCACTGAAATGCAGTGTGTATTTTCCCTTATGAGGGAGAGAGAGGGAGAGAGCGCGTGTGCGCATGAGAGCAGGGGGAGGGGCAGAGGGAGCTGGAGAGAGAGAATCTCAGACTCTCCGCTGAGCTCGGGAGCCCGACGCAGGGCTTGGTCTCAGGACCCTGAGCTCCTGACCTGAGAGAAACCAAGAGTCGGACTCTTAACCAACTGAGCCACCCAGGCGTCTCCAGCATGCACGTTTTTGAGGTTGAATAGAGATTCTCTTTGATAACAGCAGAGTGGTTTCTTATCTGACATGACACCCAACGGTAGAACGTTGTACATCACTGCTGCTTCCCGCAACAAATGGAGAGTATTTGTTTTTACCTCGGTTTTGGTGGAAATATATTTTCCTGTGAAACTTGCCTTTTGAAAGCTCTCCTCTTTCAGCAACATTTTTGCACAATGGGGTTAGTGCATTCTCAGCTGCAGTTGGGGTTACCCCTTGTGATCCTGACAGGATAACCACAATTTAAAAACTTTCTTATGCCATCGAGTACATGCTCATTTTAGGCAATTTGGAAAATTAAATAATAATAAAAAGAAGAGGAAATCATCATTCATAGTCTTACTGCCCAGAGAAAACCACAGCTAACGTTTTGGTGTATTTCCTTCGTGTGTGTGTGTGTGTGTGTGTTTTAACAGTTTTTTTAAATTATAAAGGTAACATCTCAACACAGGAGAAAATTTGGGGAATGCAGAAAAGACAGGGAAAAGGCAATCAAATCCTCTGAAATGTCACCACCCAGAAATGGGCACCCTTAGCAGCCAGTCTTCTTTGGGTCACTCCTATAGGTTTTATATCTCATACGGATATATATATATCCGTAAATGCCAAGTTCTAGAAGAGAATGTGGCAAATGTGGTTGTCCCTGTAAGAAAGGGTGGACTCTGTTTTGTCTCTGTTGTGCTTGGGACACGGGTCATTAAAAGGCTGCAGACTAGTCAGAATCAGGAGCAGGAGTAGCCTCACCTGGGAGCTTGTTAGAAATGCACTCAGGAGTCTGGGTGAGGGCAGGTGGACCCTGGGCCTATTTCCTTCTAAGAGATTCTGGTGCGTGCTGCAGTTTGGGAATCATTACCCAGGAAGACCGAACTCTGGTGGGGTTCAGGCTCCAGATGGACCGGAAGTGGGAGTTCACCTGGGAAATGGGGAAGGAACCACTTTGCAGCATGAAGCTCATTATACTTACATGACCGTTTGCATGATTGAGCTTCCTGAGGGAGGGACTGCCTGGGTTTCCATCCCAGTGCCCAGCCCCATGCTGGGCCGGTGATCAATGTTCAACAAATAATGAATGAATTAGTGAATGTATAAGTGGATGGACGAATGAATTCTGGAGCTATGGCCCACATGTCTTTTTTTCCCTTTAATTTCTAGGATTGGAACATCAATTAACATCTGACCACTGCCAGCCCATCCCCTCCCACCCACGTTGATCACACCTCTGGGCCGGAGAGAGAAAGCAGGTCTTGGAGAGGGCACCATGATTTCTCCCTTCTTAGTGCTGGCCATTGGCACCTGCCTTACCAACTCCTTTGTGCCAGGTAGGCTGGAGGACCCAGGCAGAAGGGCGGGGAAACTTGGTGCCAGTGGGGTAGGAGGAGGGCAGTATCTCTGTTCAGGGTCATAGAACTATCCAAATGATCTAACAGCTGGAAACACATGTTCCCAGAGCAGGAGGTCCCAGCTCTGCTCTTGCATGTGCTAGTGTTGGACAGGCCACTCTTTTTCTCTCTTTAGATGATCCTATTCCTTAATTAGGGTATAAACTATGCCAAGTCTTGGGTTGCTAAGCCTCCTGTTGGTTTTGTCTAATTAATGCTCCCCCGTGGTGATAACATTTCCTTATAGCTTATAATTTTTGCCGGTGAATTCAACAGGAGTTTTGTTTGGTTTTGTTTCTTATTGGAGACTCACATGGAAGTGTTTCCATGGTGCAGTGTTGTTGTGTTTGATTCTTCAACTAATTCTAGACAAGTTTTTATGTTAATTCTTCATTTAGGGGTTCTTACACTGTAAATTCAGACCTCCGCGGAGACTGGGCTTAGATTTGGAGTTGCGTTCACCTTTCTCAAGACTGGCTTTCTTTCCCCATCCCTTCTATAGTAACACATGCACATTATCAACCTAGATCTGTATCTGGTTGGACACCCCAAGGGCCGCCGAGCCTCAGTCCCAGCGGGAGAGGGGAGCCCACCTTGGCTCAGTCCATCACGTGGAAGTTCTCTACCTGTCTGGTGGAGAGAGTAAATTCCTCCTCTTTAGGGCTGTTGTGGGAATCCCACAGTATAGTCAGTGTTAGGCAGGGAGTGGGTGCTCTTAGGAAGAATATTTTCAACAGATGAGGAAATTGGGGTGCAGGGAAGGGACTGGCCCTCCCCTGGTGACACAGCAAGTCAGGGTTGGGGATGGAACCCAAGCTGCCAGGGTCTCAGGCTGTGCCCCCTCTCGATCCCATGATGCCTTTCAGTGTGGATCCTTGGGGATTCCAGTCACTCTGTGGGACCACGTCCCTGCTTTCTCAACACTCACAGCCCACCTGAGTGAAAGCTAAACAGATGGATGAAAAGTGAAAAGGTGAACAAGCAACAATGTAAAAAATCTTCAGATATTCAGCAGTTCAGTCTTTTGTATTTGTTCCTTTTTAGCCATTCTGATGGGCGTGTAGTGGTGTTACATTGTCTCCTCTTTTTTTTAAATTAGGTATAACTTATAAAGTGCACCAATTTAAAAAATGTATAGCCTCATGAGTTCTTACATATTTTATGCCCATGCAAGCACCACCCAGATTAAGAGAGAACATTTGCAGTCATGGGACGCTAAGGGCTTTCGTATGCACTCCCCAACCAAGCCCGCCCCCAAGCCGAAGGAAGTGCCCTAGGCTTACTCCTGCCACCACACATGAATTGAGCCTGTTTGGAACTCATGTACATGGAATTGTACAGTACATACTGACAAGTACTCTTCCCCTAGCATTATATTCTGAGCATTTGTGCATGTCATGTAATGTTCTCTAAAAACAATGGCCTCCTGATACTCAGTTGTCCAAGGCCATGATTGCTTAAGCCAGTCCTCTGACAATGAAGTCAGTTTCACATCCACTAACCCCTTCTCAGGGTCAGGCCCTAGGGGGTGGCGCTGGTGCAATAGACAAGGGCTCTCGCCAGTCTTTTCCAGTCTCACAAGGAGCATCCAGAGCAGGGAGCCTGGCAGAGTGGGATCACAGCTGGAGTCAAGAAGGAATGGATGCAGGGCAGGCTGATGTCAGCTCAGCCCCTGGGGGAAGGGGGGTTCTGCCCGGATGTTCGGGAAGGGGAGGGAAGGACTGGTTGTCGGTAAGTCAAGACGGGAAGAAGTGCATCACCACCCAGATCGCACCCAAATGGCCAGAGAAGCTCCTTGACCGACGCCTTGCCACTGTAGTAGGTGTGGAGGAAGGCAGGAGATGGGAACCAGCCCTGATCAAAACCACCACCGGCTCTGGAATTTGTTGAGACTGGATCTCAATCCTAAAACTGCCTCTAGGAAGCTATGGACTCCCATTTTCCTCGGGGCAGAAACTCAGATGGTGGGAATTTGCCTCAAGGTGCACAGCTGGATGGGAGGGCCAAGGCTCCCCAGCCTCCAGCACGGGGCTCTGCCTGTGAGGCCTGAAATGGGTGAAGTTGGCAGAGCCCTTCATTAGGGCGATGGCCCCGGAGGCTGCCAGGGGGAGGCGGCGCGGACTAGTGTGCGGGGCCTCTGCTTGGAAGAACAAGGGATTCCAGGTCTGGCATGGAATTATTCCTGGGGGTGGGGGATGGTAATCTCCTGGGGGTCAAGTATGTCATTTATTGAACACGGCCGCCCCCCTCCCCCCACAGTGACCCTGAGAGGAATCTACAAACAACCGCATTTGACAGTGAAGGAAATGGAGTTTCAGAGAGGTGTGACCTGCCCCCACGGGGGTCCTTGGCACAGCTGTGGTTGTCACTGAGGTCTGTCAGGCACTGCAGCTATGTTCTTTCCATTGGAGGATTGACTGCAGGATGCACGGGGGCAGGGTGAAGGGTGCGGGGGGGGGGGGAGAAGAGCGTTTTCTCAAGACTAGGGACACGGGACATCCTCCTCTTTGCTAATTTCTCCTAACAGGGGTGAGATTGTGCATGATGGCTTGAAATCGGATTCATAAAACAAAAGGCAGTCTTGCTTTCCAGTGCTGCTGTTGGTGCTGTTGCTAAGTCAGGTTTCTGCTGACTTTAATGAATAAGCCAAGCAGAGTTTATAATTGATGGCTGGATACCTCTGGGGACTCCTGCAGGTGAAAGTAGTTTGTTCTCTTGAACAGATTAAACATTACCCTCCTAATTGTGCTTGCACAATTCATTTGCTGCCTTAGCAGAATGTCTCTGTATGGGGTGGAAAGAAACAGCGTGGGCTCTGGGGGGTGAAGCCAGAGCTGTGTGGCCCTAGGCACATTGGTTGGTATCTCTGAGCCGTGGGCTGGCCCAGGTCTACAGACCATACAATGGCTGGCGGACACAGACAGCCCCGGCTCCCTACCCCCAAGTCCAGGCAGCCCTGCCCTCAGGCACGAGAAGCTGGGGTATCTGTAATGTCTGGGGACGGGAAGCTGCCCCCCACCCCTGCCAGAAAACTCTGCCTCTCTGTCTCTACAGAGAAAGAGAAAGACCCCAAGTACTGGAGAGACCAAGCTCAGCAGACCCTGAAATATGCCCTCAGGCTTCAGAAGCTCAACACCAATGTGGCTAAGAACGTCATCATGTTCCTGGGAGATGGTGAGGCCTGGGGGTCCCCAAGAACACGGCTGGGTGGGGGCACCTAGGTAGGGGCTCAGGGAGCCAGGCTGTGGTGGAAGGAGGCTGTGTTGAAGAGGCTGGGGCCTGGGGGGTGAGCATGTTTAAGGGGATGGGGGGCCGGGCTGTGGACCCAACAGGTCTGTGTGCTCTGCCAGGCAATCCCTGAGGGTCTGGGGAGGGGAGGGAGAAAGGGGCCACCGAGTCACATCTACAGAACTGTGCTCTGGTGCCCACGCCCCAGCCAGCCTTGGCCCCAAACTAGTGAAGTGTAAGTGCCCAAGATGGAGAGGTGGGGAGCCCGAGAAACTGAGCCCCCCCCTTCCCCTGCGGCAGGGATGGGTGTCTCCACGGTGACGGCTGCCCGCATCCTCAAGGGTCAGCTCCACCACAACCCCGGGGAGGAGACCAGGCTGGAGATGGACAAGTTCCCTTACGTGGCCCTCTCCAAGGTGAGTTCCGGCCGCCCTGGGCCCAAGCCTCCCACCTCTCAGCTTGGCCACACCGAGGAAGGGCAGGGGAGTCGGGCCTGCGGGTGAGGCGGTCAGCCCTCCTGGGGTCTCCGTGGCCCCACCGTGAAAGGAGGATAGCATCAGCTGCTCGCCAAGACTTGATCTTGAGGGTCTTCGTCGTCGATTTAAAAATCGATTGACGCATAACCGGCACAGAGGAAAGCCCACGTGCCCCAGCGGGCAGCTTGAGTTTTCACAGACTGTACCTGTCTGCATAGCCGGTGTCCAGGCTAAGTGACAGCAGCCGGCAGGCCCCCCAGCTCTCCCCCAGTCCCTTGTCCCGCCGACCCCCCTGGCTTCCAACACCCCCGAGGAGCTGTTCTGCTTTAGTCCTTGCTGTCTGCGGAACCCCATGGCGCATGTGCTTCTGCGCCGGCCCCGCTGCATTCATGCCCTCCCCAGGCGCCTCCGGTGATAGATTAGCGGTGGCAGTTCTTGTTGCTGGGGTCCCCACTGGGGTCCCTGCTGGGGCCGTTATGTACTGAACATCCTCTGGACACCCTGGGTCGGGCCCAGGGCTCACTTCTGGGAGAACGGCAGGGGCTGGGATTTTTTCCTGTGGCTCACAGGCTGGTGGGGAAGGAAGACAGGCAAAGAGTTTTGGGGTCTCAACTAGAGGTCTGAATGGGGGAGGGAGGGGGGCCTTTTTCCCCATTCTAGATCCTGCTGCCCCCTCCCTTTTCCTCCCTTTTTCCCAGCCTCCCGCCCCCGTCACTTTTTCAAGGACCCGCCCCCTTCTCCAGGACTCACCTTCCTCCCCATCCCCTTGCTGGCTCCCACAGCCCCAGGCCCAGAGAGAGGCCTGAGTGACCCGGCCCCCACCCCCCTGCCTGTTGGAGGGCTGCCCTCACCCCTTCCCGCTGCCCTGGCCGCCAGGGCACAGGGAATGGGGAGAGGACGCAAGTGGCTAGGTGATACTGTGGCTCCGGGGGGACCTTGGGAGGTAGCGGGGCTTCGCCAAGGCCACAGGAGGCCCCTCTGTCTCCATCATGCCCCAGTCCTCAGGGTGTGAGTGGGGGTGAGGTGAAGGCCACCAGCAAGGCCTGGCCGATTCCTGACGCCCCCTTTCCCACCCGCAGACGTACAACACCAACGCTCAGGTCCCTGACAGCGCAGGTACTGCTACTGCCTACTTGTGTGGGGTGAAGGCCAATGAGGGCACCGTGGGGGTGAGCGCAGCGACCCAGCGCGCCCAGTGCAACACGACTCAGGGGAACGAGGTCACCTCCATCCTGCGCTGGGCCAAGGATGCTGGTGAGTGGGGGTGGTGGCAGGGAGTAGGGCCCGGCTCTGTGTCGTCTGGGCCTCAGTCTGCCCCCACTGGATAATGGGGAGAGGGCAGAGAAAGATGCTCTCCAGGGCTTTTCCAGCTCTGGTGGCTGGGAGCCTGGGGGATATTCGTGGAATCCCTTCCATGATCAGGAAGGCTAGTGGCTTAGGGGGTTACTCAGATGTGGGTTCCAGTCCCGGCTCATTTCCCTGAGTCTATTTATTTGACAATAAAATGGCCGTGAAAACATGGCCCCCTTATCCGTATGATGTGAGGAAGGTAAAGAACGTAGCCTGGGGCTGGCCCCATGGGAGATCAGTGTCTACTTCGCCCTTCCTCCCTGGAAGTGGGGGCCCTAGCTGGTGTCCTGGGAACTTTGGGGTTAGGGTATGAGGTTGACTGACAAGGTGACAGAGCCACACCCCCTGAGAGCCCTTAGGAGGTTCCCTGTGTTCTTGCAGGGCAGCCGGGGGGCTTCCTGTGGAGGGGTGGGTCTGCAGGGTGCAGGATGGAAGGGAGGACCCTGGCCCAGGTGTTCACAGCTCAAGGGCCATCAAGGAGGGGAGGGCCACAGAGGTAAAGGGAGCTGTGCTGTCGGGATCTTCAGAAGCCACCGTCCCCCCCCCCCCCCACCAATCCCCGCAGGACTGGTGGGGAGACTGAGGCCCAGGCAGTCAGTGGAATGGATGGGAGGCCAGTCTTTAGTCAGGAGAGGGAAGGAGAAGACAGCTTGGACAGCCCCATCCCCAATTGTCCTCTCCCACATGCCAGGGAAGTCTGTGGGCATTGTGACCACCACGAGAGTGAACCACGCCACCCCCAGTGCTGCCTACGCCCACTCTGCTGACCGGGACTGGTACTCAGACAACGAGATGCCCCCGGAGGCCCTGAGCCAGGGCTGCAAGGACATTGCCTACCAGCTCATGCACAACGTCAGGGACATCGAGGCGAGTGTGGGGGTGCAGGCTGCTCAGGGATGGGCGGGCTTGTGAGGCGGGGCCTCTGCTGGGCCTCAGGCCTCTGCTGGCTCAGGAGAAGCCGCCCAGCCTGGCTCCCCACACACCTGGGAGGCTCCCAGCCCATTAGGGGATTTGCGGTTGGGGCAGGGAGCATTGGAAGCATTCTCCGCGGTGGGGCTGAGGGATAAGCCCTGATGTGGCTGCCACCACACCCCAAGAATCAGGCGCCCAGGGATTATTCTGTAAGTTGGGATCTGGCGCTGCACCATCAGCCATGCCCGCCAGCACGGTGGAGGTAGGGGTGACCCCGTGGCCATCTGAGGGGAGCACCTGCCCTGCACATGCCCACAGGCACAGACAGGCCCGTGTCCCGTGCGCCCGACCAGGAAGCCCGGAGAGGAGATGGTGTGGGCAGTGGTTAGCAGGAGCGCTCGTGTTTGAACTTCCAGGCTTCCAATCCTTGCCCTACCGCTTACTAGCTGTGTGACCTTGGATCAGTTAAACTCTGTAGCTTCCCTTTGATGGCCCGTTTGTGACATGTGCCTCCCCCGTCAGCCCATTGCAAGATCCAAATAAAATAAGCCCTTGGAGTTTAGTAAGGCCTGACACCTAGTGGGTTCTCAGAAGGTGGTGGCATTCTGCACAAGCCACATAGGCCGGCCCTGACTCCCAGCTTTGGCATCCAGGCCGGCTCGTGTGCGCAGGTGTGAACACACAGCCCAGATACTGTTCCCTTGGTGCTCAGAGGGGCCCCTACTCTGTTCTTAACTGAGGCCCTCCTGCTTGTTCCTTTTTTTTAGGCTCTTGTTACCCACTTCTGTGGTCTGGAGAGGGGGCAAGGGGATTTTTAGCGCCCTGAAACTAAGATAGGGGTTCAGTGAGGCTCAGAGAAAGCCCCAGGTCCCACCTACCCTTCACCTGTTTCTACCACCACCAGACAAACGGACTGGCTCCCGGACCCTCTGTTCCCCATGTACCAACCCAGTTCCCAAGGCCCGTCTCCCCACCCATGACTTCCCTTTCCTAAGCAGTGGATTGAGCACCCCCTTTCAGGACAAACAGTTTCGGCAGTCCCTCCTAGTGAGCATGTATCTGAGGCCAGGCCTCTGTCCTGACTTTGCCTCCACCTGATGCACATCCTGGGGCAAGTTGCTTCCTCTTCCTGAACCTCAGTTTCCCCACCTGTGCAACAAGAATAGAGAGCCCCACCTGCCCCCTTCCAGGGCCGCTGGAGGCCAAGATGAGGTCATGGATGTGAGAACATTTGTTGTACAAGTGCAGGGTGTAATTACGGGGCTGCTTCTTGGGGAGATGTGCCAGGAACAGCCTGAGAGGGGGACAGGAGCTTAGGGAAGGCTTCTCCGTGGGGGGAGGGTGGACTGGGGTGCTCGGGTCACTGGGGGTTGAGCCGGGGCATGAGTGAGGGGGTGGACCGGGGTGAACACTGCCCCCCTTCCTCTCTCTTCTCCCGCTTTGCCCTCCCGTCCGCTCCTGCATCTCCACCGCCCCAAAGCCCCCCAGCCCCCAGGCTGCACATGAAACACAACTCCTGGTGTCCGCCCTGAAAATAAATATCTTTTGCTAAAAAAAAAAAAAAAGGAAAGAAAGAAAGAAAGACACAAACCCAAACCCCAAAGCCAAACAGCAAGTCTGTTATTTGGGAGTTTAATGAGCGTGTGAAGTCCCTGCTGGGGCTGGAAATGATGAGGCTCCAGGCAAGAAGATTGGGGGCTTCATTTTCCACTCTGAAAATGCCAAGGGGTCAGGTTCTGTGGGAACGGGGGTGGGGAGCCGGGGGCCGGTGACCCAGGGTCCCCTCTCCTTCGCCTCACAGCCTGCCCCACCCCCAGAGCTCCTGGCTGGGCCCGGCAGGGAGGAACTCGCCTCTTTGGAAGTACTCTGATGTCCACTACTTTGGCCAGTGAGAACGGCTTCAGCTGGGGCCGCCCGCGGGTGTCGGGACTACGTTGTAATACTGCATGACTGCATTTCCTTCTGTGGCCATCCTGACCATTTGACAGATAAGGAAACGGAGGCTCAGAGAGGTGAAATGACAGGCCCTCGGCCCGTAAGTGACAGAGTCGGAGTCAAAAAACCCAAGTCTGACTTCTAAGCCCGTGCCCTTTCCAGTTCCCTATGACCCAGGCTGGCCCCAGGCGCCTTCCCCACCCCCACGATCCGCCTGGACTTGGGATGAAGCGGAAGGCAGAGCAGAACATAGGAAATGTCAGGCCTGGGGCGGTGGATCTGAGGCCAGCCATAGCTGGGCTCCACTCTCCCAAGGTGTCCAGGGGCGGCGGCCTGGCCTGGCGCCCGCGGTGACAGGAGGACACCGGTGTGGCAGTCACTGCAGGTGGTGGCTGTTATGCTCTTGGCCCCATTTTAAAAATAGTCAGGACTTCAAACATGGACTCCCAAGGAAAACAAATAGTCCCGCGTCCGTCCGCCCGCGCACGCCAGCCGTGGTGAGCAAAATTAGCCTGGCAAGGACTACACAGACGTGAACGCCGGCCACTGTTTGCCCCGGTTCCCAGCCGGGCTGCCCCGAGACCTCCCTGGCAGAGGCTCTCGCCTGCGACATGCTGCTTCCCACTGGGGAGAGGAGGCTCTACAGATGTACCAGGGCCCCCGTGCTGGGGTCAAGGAAGCCCCGGGTTCGAACCCTGGCTAAGGCCGTGTGGCCTTAGGGGGAAAAGAAATCACGTATCTGCTCCCATTTCTTTAGTTGGAAAATGGGGACACGGGTTCCCTGGCAGCCTTGGTAATGAAGTTGATTAAGATGACGTATCTGAAGTGTTTAGTGCCTGACACACTGTGAGCGCTCCGTAGATGGTGTTATTGTTACACGAGTGGGAACAGAGTCAGGCTTCTGGAAAGCCAGGTAGGAGAAGTTATCAGTATTTCACCCAGAAGCCCCAAACCGCCGTCCTAATATATGCACGATTTCATCTCCCCAAGTGGAAAAGCAAAGGCTCGGGGTGGGCAGTGTGGACCAAAACCAAGACTCTCCGAGCTGGAGAAGCGTCCACACTATGCCCTGCGCCTCCGGGAGCCCAGCTCTTGAGACTTGGAACCCTGGGGTACTGATGGCTTCTGTCCCCCGTTAGGTGATCATGGGGGGCGGCCGGAAGTACATGTTCCCCAAGAATAGCACCGACGTGGAGTATGAGATGGACGAGAAGTCCAGGGGCACGAGGCTGGACGGCCTGAACCTCATCGACATCTGGAAGAACTTCAAACCGAGACACAAGGTAACCCAATCAGGGGCCACGAGGCTACAGGGCTGGCTTGTGGTGGGAGGGGCGGGGCGACCCCTCTCGGAATCTCAGTTTGTTCCCTCCTCTGTGGGGAGGGGGTTGTAATTCTTACCTCGATGGCGCCAAATGGTCTAACAGATACATGAATGGCACATAGTAGGTGATCAATCAGTTCCTCCCTTTGGGGGGCGGGCACCCAGGGGAGCTAGGCAGTGAGGAGGGTGGGCCACGGAATCACCTGCATGGACATTCAGGCCACTTGAGCTCCTACTGTGTGCAGGACCCCTCACTGGGCATGAATTCCAAAGGATGAATCAGATGGTCAAGGGATTGTGGATCACTGTGTGCTTGGATGGCAAGAAGCCCAGGAGCTACGGGAACCCGGAGGGGACAGAACACAAGGGGGGGCTGACAAGCCCTGAGAGGAGGAGGAAGAGGAGAAGGAGGAGGGGTGGAGGTGGCAGGGAGGGGAGTGTGCTACTCTCCATCGTGACTTGGTTTGGCCCCCGCGAGGGCACGTGCAGGGGAAGGAAGCCTGGAGCACTGGACGGGCCTGAGTGCTGGCTCCCAGGAGTGGCTCTGGCAGCCGCTGGGCCCGGGGCAGATGGGTCTGGAAATGACTGTGGTCAGGACTGAAGACAGTGGGGAGCAGCCTGGGAGCCACTTTGATGTCACTCTGGGGTTGGGTTTCTGAGGGTTCTAGGACTGGCCCCCGGGGGGAGCCTTGTGGGATGGGGCTGGGCCAAAAGCAAGGTGGGGGCAGGGGCCTGAGGATGGCCCCCACAGGGTGGATGAGGGTGGGACTGCGCTGCTTTGAACCCTTTCCGTTCATCTGAGTCAGCCCCAGCCAGGCCAGAGCCCCTTCCTGGCCCAAGCCAGAGAGACACTGCTCCTCCTAGCCTCAGTTTCTCTACGCGGAACATGGGGCCAGGGTTTAACCCTTCTAGCCTGGGTAGCTGCTTAACCCTGGAGCTCCGTGTAGACTCCAAGAGGGAGAGATTGGACCCTTCTAGAGTCAGACTCCCCTTCACCACTGGGTGGCTCTGTCATCTGTGTCTCAGTATCCTCGTCTGCAAAATGGGCCTAACAATACTTCCCTCGTAGGGCTGATGGGAGAACCGAATGAGGTAACACAGGAGAGCCAGCTCAGCGAAGCAGGACAGGGGAGCCCCACTTCCTCAGCCTTCTCACCCTCCTTCCCATAACAACCCCTGAGGCTCCAGAACCACAGATCCCGATGTCATTGCCCAGAGCAGGGCAGTTTTCCTCATCCTCATTGCCCTGAGGATGCACAGCTGATTCTTGGCTGTGCCATGACCCCCAGCCCAGCGCTGAGTGGTGCCATCTCCAGATACGTCGGCCAGCTTCTTCCTGTGGCCTCTGTCCTGGGGAAGCCGCACTTCCTTTATCACCCTCTCCGATGGGGTCTCTGGGGGCAGACTAGGGCTTTACTTCCTCCTTGGCTGTCCATAGCTTCCATAACACACCCAGCCCATGTCTCTTGATGGGCACTTCATACCTGGTGACCCATAGCTTCCTCTTCTTGGCTCCATGATCCCTCCCTGCTGTTTGAAACTCTCCTTCCTGACCCCAGGCTGATCACTGGCTTCTTGTCGTCCAGGGCCCCATGAGGACATCACCTCCACTAGGAGGCCCTCCCTGATGCTGCCTCTGGGCTCACAGCGCCCCCCACCCCTCCATTCTCATTCCCCTGCATTAGACTTGTAGAATTGCCTGTTCGTCATTTCTTAAAGGCAGATGGTAGATCCTCAGGGAGGGATTAGTAAATGGCTGAAGGAAACAAATATATTCCCTAGACCCTGAGAGCAGCTGGGGTCAGTCCTCCCAACCCCCCGGCCCCCATGTGGCTAACACAGGCCCTTCCTCCTAGCACTCTCACTACGTCTGGAACCGTACCGAACTCCTGACCCTCGACCCCTACACTGTGGACTACCTCTTGGGTAAGTGGGGGGGCGGGGTGTGTGTGGAGTGGAGGACACCCAGCTGGGTGCCCTGGGGCTGGGACTGTGAGTCCAGTCCAGGGGGACTTCTGACCCCGTGGCTGGGGCAGAAGACCTGGAGCCAGCCCTGCTGTGTGGCCTGGGCAGAAGCCCGCCAGACTATCTCTGCTGGTCTTGACTAGGGGTTGTCCCCCAAGAAGTAGGGAGCAGGGTAGGGGCCCTGGCTCGGTGGAATGAGGCCCTGAGCCCCACCATGCCAACAGCTGGGTCCCCGTCCCACCTGGCATTGTGCCCAGTGAGTGGTGGCAAAATCTGTAAACCTTTCCCGAGGGGCACAGCCCCTAGGCCCTGGGTGTGTCATTGGAGGTTATGGGCTCAAAGCTGGGCACCTTGGAAGATCCCCCAGACACACGTACACACATGTGCAGGCACACGCGGGCACACACACACACACACACACACACACACACACACACACACACTGCTTGCCTGGGTCACATGGCAAACACCCTATGCCACTTACAGGCTATGGAGAGCCGTGCCAGTTCCCATGTAGCACATCTGGCCCACTCGTGGATCTTAGAGCCAGGGTGCTGGGTTCAGATCCCACTCTACCACCTGTAAGCTGTCCAACCCTGGGCAAGTGATTTCTCCTCTCTGTGCCCCAGTTTTCTCTTCTATAAAGTAGGAATGATGACTGTTCTGTAAGATGGGGCTAATGACCTCAGGGTTGTCATGAGTACACATGAGCCAATGCATTGTATAAGTTGTTATCTCCAAATTATCTCCAAACTTAACAGTTTAAAAGAAGAGTAAACCAAAAATAAAATAAATAAAAAATAAGTAAAAATAAAACGAGTAAACATTTATTACTTCACACAGTTTCTTGGGGTCAGGAATTTCGAGCAGCTTAGCTGGGTCTCCCATTAGGTTGCAGTCATCTGAAGGCTTGGTCCTTGCCACATGGAGCTCTCCGTTGAGTTGGTGGGGTGTCCTTACAACATGGCAGCTGGCTTCAAGGCTAAAGCCATCATATTTTATGCCCTGGTCTGGAAGTCATATAGCATCATTTCTGCAGTATTCTTAGGATAATCTTAGCGTAGGAGGGGGACAATCTTAGCGTAGGAGGGGACACATAAGGGTATAAATTCCAGAAGGCCAGGATTACAAGGTGCCATCTTGGAGGCTGGTGCCTGGGTGCTTCCAAAGCCCCTAGAAGGGCATGTGGCACACAGTGAGCATTCTGTCCATTGGAGCTCTTGTCTGGAGGTGCACATACTCCTGGAAGGGGCAAGGTGTTCTGGATCCAGAACATCTAGGGCAAGAAGCACCAACCTGGTACATGTGGAATCTTGTGACTTGGGCAAGGAATGGATCAATCATATTTCATAAGTAAGAAAACCAAGCTCAGGGAGCAGAAGGGACAGTGAGCCAAACCTTCTGCTACTTCCCTGCACAGAGCACTATGCCTTTCAAGCCTGACCTCTACGTGATAGGTAAGCACACACCCAAGCTGCCCCATTGAGTCCACGGTCCTCTGCCCGGGGGTTGCGGTGCTGTGTCTGGAGCCCTTCAGGCTTGGGACGGCACTGAAGGATTTAAATCCTGGCTCGCCCACTTAGCAGCTGAAGACACCACGCTACTGAGCACCCGTGCCTCAGTCTCCTCTGTAAAATGGACGTGGTGATCCCCTCACCATAGTGTGGCTATGACGGGGAAATGAGGCAGTGCTCCCAAGGTGTTGGGCACAGTTCGGACCCACCTGTGGACAGCTTCCTCCCTGCTTGCTCCAACCCCAAGTTGTGTGTGGGGAACCTGTTCCCTGAGACAGCCCAGGCTCCTTGGGGAGGTGGGGTGCCTTGGCAGGGTCACAGGAAAACTCAACTGTCCACATCCTCCTCAGGTCTCTTTGAGCCAGGGGACATGCAGTACGAGCTGAACAGGAACAACGTGACTGACCCGTCACTCTCCGAGATGGTGGAGGTAGCCATCAAGATTCTGAGCAAGAACCCCAAAGGCTTCTTCTTGCTGGTGGAAGGTAGGGCTCCAGGCCTGGCTGCAGGGCCACTTCCCTGGAAGCCTCTGGGTATATAGCCCTGGGGTCCAGGGATGGGGTGCTCCAACTCTCAAAGACAACCGTCCACTTTTCGGGAAGATGGGTTATGCATGGTGTTGAAGCTCCCAGCCCAACAAGCTGTTCTCCTTTGAGCATGAGTATAACCTGTCAGGCCACCTAGTCCAGAAGGCTTCCCAGAAGAGGAGGTGGGAGGCTTCCTTTTGGGGGTCCCTCCCTAAGGCTCCTCAGCTTCACTCCTCCCAAAAGACAGGTCCAGGGTCATCCTCGGCAGATGCCTATCAATCTGAGGAGCCCTCAGCTGGTTGGTGAGCATCTGCTGTTACCAGGCCCTTGTGGGGCCAAAGTCAGATTCATGACCCTGGGACATCCCGGGTCCCCCAGACTGGGAGAGCCAGTCCCTTCAGGAGTTGGCAGTGCTGTATGCCAGTGTTCATGGGGTTTCCTAGCGCTGTTGGGAGGCCCTGGAGTCAGGCCCGGGTTCTTTGCTGGTGCCGTCTGACCTCTGCCTGCACATTTCTATAAGGTGAGGCCAAAAATGGTCTTTGAAGGGTTATTAACATCCATTATGTTCAGAGACATAAAGTACTTGGAACAGGGCCCAGCAGAAAATAAATTTTCCATGTTTCTATTATTACCATTATTATGATTACACAATAGCTAAGTCAATAACAATAGAAGTGTGAGGAAGTGATAAAAGTTTCCAGAATCTTCCAGAGTTCTAACAGCCATTGTCTCCCATGGTTCCAGATGTTGCCTCACTGAACTCTTCCTGTACACACACACACACACACACACACATTTGCACATACACTCTCACCATACATATAATACACACTCAGGCCCCTCTGCCTTCCAGAGGCCAGTGGCCACCTGCCCGGCTTGGCGGCTTTCTTGCCAAACCCTGGGGTTCCCACTCAAGCATGGCGGTTTCAGCCTGGCCCAAACGGGCCTCTGACGCCAAGGACTCAGCCAGGAACCAGTAGTGGTGAGCACGGGCTCCCCCGGGAGCAGTCCTCTTTGTGACTGCTCCCAGAACCACAACAAAGGGAGGACCCACCCTGCCAGCCTGCCAGGCCAGCGTGGTAAGGCTCAGGCCAGTGGGAAGGGAGGACGCCCAGACCCAGGACCCTCAGAATTGGGAGTGTTCACTCGGGCAGCGTCCTCCTATTAGAGACAAGGAGGGGTCGCCTCAGGTCATGCAGCCCTTAGCCATGACCTTGAAGCCAGGCGCAAAGCCAGGCCTCCTGCACCCACCTAGGAGAGGTGGCACAGGCCTCAGGCTTCGAGGCCTTTATGGAGGCCTGCCATGGGCACTGCCCAGGCATGGAGAATGAGATTTATGCCCAAGTTCAAATCCCAGCCATCCCACCTTGGGTACATCACTTCTGCACCCGAGGCCTCAGTTGCTCCATCTGTAAATGGGGCTGATTGTGCCCATCTCTGCCCAGGATTGTTGTGAAGGGGAAATGAGACACAGCTTGTTATGCCTGGCACCCAGTAGGCACTTAGGCACGCTGGTTCTGTTTCCACCCGTCGGAGGTCTCAGACTCCTTCGAGGATCCGAGGAAGCTGCTCTGAGAGCCATGCGGGGTGGCAGACAGAGCACCAGCTTTTCAGTTGGGTGGATCTGCCTTAAGTCCTGGCTTGGCTCTTTCCATGCTTGGGCCCTTGGTCCACAGGCTGTCCTTGCTGAGCCGCCGTAAAGGTTGAATGGCGGCATGACGTGCCTGGCGTGGTACTTGGCACATGGCTGTTCCCCACCAAAGAATGGTTCCTCCAGCAGTAGAATGGCAGGACCTGGGGGCACAGATATTCCCCTCCCCCTCACCCAAGGCCTTTGCCTTGGTGTCTCAAGGAGGAAGGATTGACCACGGGCATCACGAGGGCAAGGCCAAGCAGGCGCTGCACGAGGCGGTGGAGATGGACTGGGCAATTGGGAAGGCAGGCACCATGACCTCCCTGGAAGACACGCTGACTGTCGTCACTGCGGACCACTCCCACGTCTTCACCTTTGGCGGGTACACCCCCCGTGGCAACTCTATCTTTGGTAGGTGGGCTTCGGTTGGGGTGGGCACTGGGCCCACCCAGATGGTCTGCCCAGCAGGGAGCAGGGAGGAGGGTTGCGAGAGCCAGCAAGCTCAGGGCCTGGCATGTGTGGGACTGTGTCAGAATCAGGTGAGAAAGGGGAGGTACTGTTGGGGGGGGTGCAGTTACAGGATGAGGGGACAAAGTGAAGTGAGTGCTCGGGGGGGTGGATGCGTGGCTACCTGGATGATGGGTGGATAGCAGAATGAGGGAGGATGGATGCATGGCCTAGGGAGAAGATGGATGGGTGGATGGACCGACGGACAGGTAGACCAACAGGTGGGAGGGATGTGGGCACAGTGAAAACGGAGGGGTAGTTGGTGGGAAATCAGTCAGGTTTGGAAGGTGGCTTCATGGAGTGGTTCCAGGTTCTTCACAGGGGATCTAGGGATTGCCAAGCTAGGGCCTGGGGACTGTAGTCTTGGCTCTCCAACGTGACTCCTTGGCCGATGCCTTCCTGCGCAGGTCTGGCCCCCATGGTGAGTGACACGGACAAGAAGCCCTTCACCGCCATCCTGTACGGCAACGGGCCTGGCTACAAGGTGGTAGGCGGTGAGCGAGAGAACGTCTCCATGGTGGACTATGGTGAGATTGCCCAAATCCGGGGCAGGGAAGGTGCAGGGCGCCCCGTGGGGATGGGCCTGGGAACACTGTAGCCTCGTGGCCAAGGTCAGGGGGCTCCATATAGCCAGGACTGGAGTCAGAACATCTCGAGTCAAATCCCCTTCTGCCATTGAGCAGCTCTGTGACCTTGGGCATGCAGTTTTGCCTTTCTCAGCTTCCCTTTCTTCTGTAAAAGAGTTCTACCTCCCAAGGTTGTCTGAGGGACTAAGTGGGTCTGGAGAACTTAACGTGCCCGGCATCTGTTGCTGTTAGACTGTCGTTTTTACTGGCTACGTAATTCCCCAAATCCGAGCCTTCTCGGTGTACTCATCCAGTTCCATATTGTTGACCGTTCACTGGCTCACGATGGCCCCAGTAGTCCTTGGGGGTCTAGCTATGCCGCCAATGGCAAGAGGCTCTCCTGGGTTGACTCTTCAGGGATTTTTCTCTTCTGGGGGTCGAGAGGGCAGTCTTCTGTATCAGAACAGACCCAGCCCCAAATCCTGTGGCCCTTGTACAAAGTGACAGCCCTGCCCTGAGCCTCTGTGTCCTCAATAAGAGGAGAGCCTTCGAGCCGCCTGGAAGGGCAGGGAGAAGCGGCTGCAGAGCCCAGCCCCCCGGCAGGCTCTCAGCAAGTGTTTCTTCTGGCCGGCAGCTCACAACAACTACCAGGCGCAGTCCGCCGTGCCCCTGCGCCATGAGACCCACGGTGGGGAGGACGTAGCAGTCTTTGCCAAGGGGCCCATGGCACACCTGCTGCACGGTGTCCACGAGCAGAACTACATTCCCCACGTGATGGCTTACGCGGCCTGCATCGGTGCCAACCAGGACCACTGTGCCTCGGCCAGCTCGGCAGGTGGCCCTTCTCCAGGCCCCCTGCTCCTCCTGCTGACCCTGCTCCCCTTGGGCATCCTATTCTGAGGGCCCAGGGCCCAGACACCCACCAGCCTATGACGGATGGCCAGCCTCCCTCTCTCAGCGCGGCCCACCGCCTGGGAGCCCGCACCTCAAGGGCCAGGTAGGCAGGGACCTTCACAGCCTCTACAGATGCCAGAAAGAGGACCCAGGAAACCAAAGTCTGCTGCCCACCTCGCTCCTCTCTGGAATCCTCCACTGGGGCCAGACCAGTTCCTGGCCTCTGGCCTCTGCTTCTTCCCTGCTGCCCCTTTGGCCAACAGAGAAGGTTTCTCTGGGCAGGCAGAGGACGTAGACTGCAGAAATTCTCAAAGCATCTTATTTTTCTAGCAAACACATTTCTCCAGACCTGGAGGCCCTGGAGCTTCCACGGAACATTCCGGATCTGATCTTCCCACTCCCCCTCCCCTTTTGGAACCACCAGGCCCCATCGTGCTCATGTCCATGCACCTGCTGGGAGACCTGGTTCTTCTCTGCAGGAGGGGGGTTTGCTCACTCATTCCAGGGCCGCTGGGGGCTCCCAGGAAGTGAACTGGGACTGGCCATCTGACCCCAGGGCTTCCTGGGCTAGGAAGACGATCCTGGACAGGCAGACATTTCTCAGCTCTTGACACACATGCCCACTCCTCTCTGAGGGAACACTCCTGTTTGAAACAGCAAAAAAAAAAAAAAAAAATTTTTTTTTCTCTTTTTGGTGTTGGTTAAAAGGGAACACAAAACATTTAAATAAAACTTTCCAAATATTTCTGAGGACAGAACTGAGTCTTTGTGGTCAGTGAGGAAGAGAAAGAAACAAGCTTGGTTTCTCTGGGAGAGAACTGGACTCTGGGCCCAGGAATGCGGGTGGTGTCGGGCCAGGAGGAAGGGGCCGCCTGCTGACCTGGGGGCTTCATCACTCAGTACCTGCGTGACTTTGGACAAATTGCTTTGTATCTGTGTCTCCATTTTCTTAACGATAAAATGGGACACAGCCCAGTCCTGGGTTGCTGTGAGAATCCAAGAAGCCTCTGGGCCCTGAAGCCCACAGCAAGAAGGCCTCCAAGGGCCCTATGACACCCTTGTCACACAGACAGAGCCACACGCCCTGGCCCAGTGGAACTCATTCATTCATTCATTCAACAAATCCATCTGACCCTTGGACAACCAGGTTTGAATTGCATGGGTCCACTTACATACAGATTGTTTTGGATAAATACAGTTCTGTAACTGTATTTTCCTTACCGATTTCTTTTTTTAATATAATTTATAAAAAAGATTTTTTTAATTTATTTGACAGAGAGAGATCCCAAGTAGGCAGACAGGCAGGCAGAGGGAGAAGGAGAAGCAGGCTCCCTGCTGGAGCACGGAGCCCAATGCAGGGCTTGATCCCAGGACCCTGGGATCATGACCCGAGCTGAAGGCAGATGCTTAACCAACTGAGCCACCCAGGCGCCCCTTCCTTATGACTTCTAATAACATTTTCATTCCTCTACCTGACTTTATTGTAAGAATATAGTCTATATTACATATAATATACAAAATATGTGTTAATTGACTGCTTATATTATCAGTAAGGCTTCCAGTCAGTAGGAGGCTGTTTGTAGTTCAATTTGGGGGGAGTTGGCACCCCTTGCCTTCGTGTTCAAGGGTCGACTGCGTTGAGCAGGCGCTAGGCACTGTAGCAGGTCTTATGAATATTGTGGAGAACCACACAGACCTACCCCTTGCCTTCAAAGAGCTTCAGCCTGGCTTGGCGATTGTGATCTCTTTTCCATTCCCGATTATCAGGCCTGGGTACTAGACTTAGGATTGCACCTGACATTGGGATATACCGGGTCCCCAGATTTGCTCCTTGCCTTATTGCAATGACAGTCCTTATAATGGTAATCATCATAATCATTCACATTGATCACTTAACCATCTGCCAAGCTCTGTGCTTGATGCTTTGTATGGATTCAGTTCATTTGACCCTCACTAGGAAGTAGGCCCCTGTCGTCCACATGTGTAGATGAGGAGACCGAGGGTGCACGAGGTGGTGTGATTGCTCAACGTCCCCCAAGTTGTGGGGCTGGGATTTGAGTCCAGGTACGTTCCATTCCAAAGCTCCTATACTTAATGACATCCTTCATTTGTTTATAATACATTTCCAACCTCCTGCCAACACGGTTCTGACGCAGCCAGTACGAGTGACTCAACACACGGGTCAAGTGTGAACTCGGAAAGCTGAGAGACCATGTCTGAAGGGGGCCCTCCAGGGAGAAAATGCAATCGAGCGGGTTTCTGTCTGAACTTCCCGACAGTCCTGACAAGAAGGGAGGCACAGCCATGCCGATGCCAGGTTAGAAAATTTAAACTACATGCTCCCGTTCTTACCGGGGCAAAGAGTCCCCAGCCTTCCTGATTTTTGTCCTATCTCTACTACTATTTCCTAAACACTTGTTTAAATCCACAGGTGAGCAGTCAAGTTTTGAAAGTTCACCAGCACCACACCTGAAATCAACTTACGTGTCTCAGGGTGCAAACTGTACTTTGTGTCTTAGGTTGGGTTTTCCAAGGGCAGACCCTGAGATGTACATGCAAGTGGTTTCTAAGAGGAGCCCAGAAGGCCCCAGGGGGGGAGTGGGGAAATGGGACAGGGAAAGGAAGGAAGCTGATAAAAGGTAAGTTATGAGGGCCGCCTGGGTGGCTCAGTCGGTTAAGCGCCTGCCTTCGGCTCACGTCATGATCCCAGGGTCCTGGGATCGAGCCCTGCATCGGGCTCCCTGCTCGGCAGGAAGCCTGCTTCTCCCTCTCCCACTCGCCCTGCTTGTGTTCCCTTTCTCGCTGTGTCTCTCTCTGTCAAATAAACTCTTTAAAAAAAAAAAAAAGGTTTAAGTTGTGAAGCAGATCGCCATCAGGGGCAACTAGGGCTCAAGCCCACCCGGGGCCACCGGCAGACCCCATAGAGGATGCACCTCAATCCTCCCGCCGCCGGGTGAGGGAGCTGGGGCATTTATTCCCCACTCCTCCTCCACTGGCCAAGGGCTGCTTCCTGGAAAGAGAACACTCTGGCACTTCCCAACCTGCCCTTGAAGGGCTGAGAGAGTCCCCCTCCCCCCAGGCATGTGCTGGAACATTAAATGCTCAGAGGATACAAAGAGGGCAGCAACAGCATCTGTTAGACTTTGGAAACACCGAGTGGGTTGGAAAGCAGGGACCGGGAGTCTGAGAGATGGGGGAGCACGTCTCTATGAACTAGGGACAGTTCTTTAACTTTCCTACACCTGAATGGAGGGTGCCCAGTGCAGTGCTGAGCACATAATGAGCATTAGCTCCCACGAGGAGCAGGGAGTTCTTCCCACCCAGAATCTGTGCCGTGGGCTTCAAGATGAATCCATGGTGCTCGGGCACCCCAGGCTCCCCTCACCCAAGCTGGGCCCCCGCACTCTCAGGTCACTTGTCACCTTTATTGTAACTAGTCCGTGCCA
Source organism: Zalophus californianus (assembly GCF_009762305.2). Lineage (NCBI taxonomy): Eukaryota > Metazoa > Chordata > Mammalia > Carnivora > Otariidae > Zalophus > Zalophus californianus. Next base: position 15,796,598 of record NC_045598.1, read on the forward strand.
GGGAGCGAGGCAGAGGTCCCAGCCCCACCCACCGGCACCCATTAGAAGCTAAGGGTGACCGTCTGCCTCCAGCACCGGTTCCCAGCGCCCTCAGATACTTTCTCAGGGAGGAAGAACAAAGAGGGGCTGACAAATCCACCTCTCTTCATCCACATAACCCTGTCTTCTGTTTAAGATAAATCCAGAATGTAACACAATGAGTTTATTTCTATCTCAAACATCTGGTGGTACCTCTGATCAGGTGCCAGGGACCCAGGCTCTTTCCACCTTGTGGCTCTGCCCTCCTCCGAATCCTGAAAGCTCTGTCTCAGCAGAACTACTGAAATTCTGTGAGCAGCGCATCAATGGGGGGGGGGGGGCTTGAGGGATAGAGACCCTTTTTAACCACTTCCTCCTGAAAGTGACACATCACTTCCATTCATGATCTGTTGGTGAAAACTAGTCATATGACCCCGCCTAGATGCACAAGAGGCTAGGAAATGAAGTCTCTCTGGCTTTTTCAAAAAAATGGGAAGATCTGGCCAGTATTGTACCGCATATCTGCAAGATAATGGCTGATCAGAGCCAAGAGATGGCTGCGCATCCAGGGTACGGCTGTCCCATTTGCCACAGCCCCCAGCACTCTGTTCTCTTACACTAAACCCCTTAGGACATACGCTACCCTCTGGTTCCAGCGGAGCCCGAGCTCATGGCCCCTAATTCACTCTGGGAACAGGTGAGGCTCTGTCCTCGGAAAGCTCCTGTCTCACGAGACAGATTGCCAGAAGCCATCCCACTGCAGCGGGGGAGCTAGAAGCTGTGGGGGCAAGGAGGGGGCGCTTAACTGGCAGGGGGCATGGCAGGGCAGGCACAGAGACAGAGAAGGCAACAAGTGAGCTGGGGCCTGACAGGCCAAGGAGCACTGAGGCAGGACATGGGGGTACAGAGGGGACTTCGGAGGACATCGTGGGGACAGATGGGCAGGAAGCTCTTAATGCCATTCCTAGAAGCTGCAGGTGGACCGTGAGCACCTGGGGAGCTGGGGAGTGAGCATCATTTTTGAAAGATCATCTTGGCTGTCCAAGGAAACTGCTAGAGTAGACCAGGCAGAAGAAACCAGGGCCCTGGAGATGGGGAGAGGGGTAGCAAACCCCCAATATGGGCCTAAGAGTCCCACCCCTGTTTGTCAAGGAGGCTGGACCAGCACACGAATGAATAGGTCATCAGCAAATTGTCTGCTCTGAGATGGAGGGAAGGAGGGAGCATCATACCTACTACACACCACACCCCCATCTAAGCACCCAAGACATGGCCGTGAAGTTGCCACCTCGAGGGTACGTTTGTCACATACACTCCCCCAACCATCCTGTGAGGTAGGCAATATCACCCCCATTTTGCAGATGAGAAAGGAGAGGCTTGGCAGAGCACAGTGACCTGCTCAGGGCCCATGGCTTGAAAGGGACAGCTGCAAGTTGCACCTAGATCTGCCTCACTCCCAGCCCATGTCCCCTCCCTGGCCTCTGAGTGCTAATCTCTCCAAGGAAAACAACCCAGGCCCCATCAGCTGCAGAAGCCCTTCGATGGGGTAGTAAGATCCCCAAGCCAACGGAGTTTGTAATTAGCCCTGGTGGCTAACACAAGACCTCCCAGCAAGATCTAGCACCAGCCGATCTCGGGGTGGGGGTGGGGGGAGCTGGAGGGATTAAGTTCTCAGAGGGGATTTGGGCTCCCGAGTTTCTGGAGTTTCTGGGTGGCTTCCTGGGACCTCTTTGTGCTGCCGCCCCGAGCGTGGCTCCAGGCCCTCTTCTGGCTCCTCGGCCATCTGCGCCAGCCTCAGGATTGGGGTGGACACGGGCCCCACCAGCCAAGGATGGGGCAGGCCGGGGTGGGGTCCGCCACCGGCCAGGGCCACCTGTCCCTCCTACCCGTTGGAACAGAGGCCGAGGGTCATCAGAAGCGGAGCTATGGGCACACTGGCCAACATTTCTATGGTGTCCCCGGAGTGCCAGGCACTGTTCCTAGTGCCCCGTGGTGCACTCCCAAAGGGCGGGACTGTGTCTGTCCCCAGTTTCCAGATGAAGAAACAGAAGCAGAGAGAAATTGGTGACTTATGCAAAGCCACACCACTAACAGGGGATGAAGGAGGGCATGAGGCCAAGCACTGCGGCTCCCGAGTGGGGGGTTTAATCATCCCGATAGTTCCTTTTGGCAGGGTAAGGAGCGGCAAGGAGGGGTCAGGAATGTAACTGCAAAGGTGGCAGCGGTGGGACCTCACTGGTGGGGATCCTGTTCTGTGGGGCCTGTGTCCTTGTCCTAGTGGGGAGTGCCCGGAGGCCTCCCGCAGCGCCCCTGCCTCCACCTGCCCAGACCACAGTGGCTGGCTCCAGGGGCTCCGGGGTCAGCTCGGGCTTGCACACTCTGGCCGAGGGCCCTGGAATTAGCCTCCTGCCCACTCAGGTCACCTGGTTGGGAAACAATGGCAGCGGAGAGGCTGTGTCCTGAGGACGGTTGGCCAGGGCAGGGTGGGGGAGGGTCGGGAGGCAGGATCTGGAGGAGCGTGATATGTGACCATTCACCCCTTTGCCTCCCAGAGCCCTGGGCCAAGGCCTGAGCAGCTGCTGCCTGCTCCCCGGGCATGAGCACGTTACCGTCTTGACATCCACTCCTCATGGCCAGTTTTGGCACTTCGTGGGCCCTTTGTCTGCCCTCCACGCCTGAGGGATCTCCTGGGGGCACAGGCCTCTTGCCACTGTCCCCCAGACAAAGCTCAGGGCTGGAGGCCAGGGAGGAAGGCAGCCCAGAGAGGATGAGACGCCAAGGTGAAGTCACACAGTAAAATGGGTTAGACACAGAAGGAGATGTGGCCGGGCTCATGCTTTGGAAAGATTGCTCCGGCTACTGGGCAGAGGAGGGCCCGGGGACGCCAGGAGTGAGTGATGCTGGAGGGCCGTCTGGAGGCCTTTCTGTTGCTGGGGCTGGAGGTGGTGGTGGCTTGGACCAGCCAAGTGTGGCGGTGGGGGGAAGCAGCTGGATCCCAGATATGTTTGGGAGTTACAGCCAACGGGGCTTGCTGATGGGCTCACTGTGGGGAGCAGAGGAAACAGCGCAACCGGGGATGCCCCCTGAATTTTTGGCCTGAGCACCTGGGTGGAGTGCCATTTGTGGATATGGGGGAGCAGATTCGGAGAGAAAATACCGACGCGGTTTGGATCATGTTAGCTTAGAGATGCCCATTAGACTTGGGGGCGGACATGCCCACAGGTAGTTGGGAAGGAAGAGTCTGGAGTTCAGTGGAGGAGCTCAGCTGGAGACAGAGGGAGGGTCATGATGGCATTTAAAGCTGTAGGGCACAGAATCTGATGTGCGCAAGATCACAGCCAGGCAACAGACCAGGATTTGAACTGGGGTCTGTCAGACTCCAAAACCCACAGAAGCCGTTTCCACTCCAGCGGGTGTTCACCTTGGGGTTTTGTCCAAGGTGTGTGTTGGGCAGGGAGGGGATGGTGCCAGAAGCTTCTGGAAATGAATTTGGGAACTACTGAGATCCTTCCAGCCTGGGCTACCCACCCCCCAACTACTACCTACCCAGGCGGAGGAGCTCTGTCAAGCATGGATTCCTGTCCCCTTCCCAGGGTAGAGATGGAGACACTGAGGTCCAAAGGAGGGCAGAGCTGGGATCTAGGTCTTCTGCCTGCCACCCTGACTTCTCCATCGGGCTCCTGTCTCAATCAACTCAATGGTTGAGTTGAAACCCCCCAATAGAGACAATCCTGGAGGGGGTGAATGTTTCTCTTGAGGCCCTCAGATGGAACCGGGGCCTGGGGCCTTCCCTCCTGGGCTCCCCACAAGGCAACATTTGCCCCACACCTGCCTCTACCCCTCGTCCAGCCATCCCCAGCCTTCAGGACCCCTCCAAGTCCCTGGTAGGGCAGCCTCAAGCCTGGCCCCAGTCCCGGCTCCTGTCCTGCAGCCCGGATCGAGCTCCCTTGGCCCCTGCCCAGACCACCCAGCGCCAAGGCCCGGCAGAGCCCAGTGGGGCTGGCAGGCAGTGCTCCCGGGCTGGCCAGCCGTGGTCTGGCTCCACCCGAGGGGCTGTGGCCAGGGAACCGCTAGCTGTCTCCTCAGGGAAGAGGCTGGGATCTCCAGAACAAACAGGGAAACCACAGGCCCCTGCCCCACCCGAGGAGAGGGGAGCTGCCTCTGGCCACGTCCACCAACACCCCGTTCTCCAGGCGCAACCAGCGGGGAAGGAGCAGAATGGCTGTGGTCATATGCGGAGAGAAAAAGCTGCGATGCTTGCTGCTCCTGCAGAGCCCCCCAGGAGGGCGGTTTGACAGAGCTGGGGGGGTGGCGTGGCTCCTCAGCTTCAGGCTGAGACAACACCCTGGGATCAAACAGATCTGGGTTCAAATCTGGACCCTGCCGCAACCTAGCTGAGCAGCCTTGGGTAAGTGACTACACTTCTCCGTGCCTCAGTTTCCTCTCTGAAAAGTGGTTTCAGTGGCCCCTGCCTCCCACAGATGTAATGAGATGACCCAGAGTCCTCCAGGTGGAAAGTGCCCAGCTCAGGGCCCGACACACAGTAGGTTCTTGGGAGACATCAGTTCCTGACCCGTCACCGGCTCCGTGACCGCTAGAAAAATCCCGGGGGATTCCTGGGCCTGGCAGGGCAGGTCGAGACAACCTCCCTGATTCAGCCCGGCTGGGGGATGGGGAGCATCCGACTCCACTAAAAGCCGCAATTAGAGCCCAATTTAAAGAAACGCTGTGTTAGTTCTTCCCAGGGCAGATGTGATTATAAGCTGGGAGCTAAACCGTTACTAACAGGATGACACACAGAAAGGCCCCTTCCAGGGCATGGAAGATGTCCGGCCCCACCCCCTCGCCATCCAACTGGGGAAACTGAGACCCAGGGCAGGAAGAGACAAGCTCCAGCTCACACTGCAGGTTAGAGGGGGCCGGGCCCAAGCCCTGCCTTCCTTCCCATGGCCACTCCAAGCTCCAACCCCACCTCGTGCTTTTCCCCAGAGGCTTCATTGCTGCATCTGGAGGCCAGAGGCACCTTGAAAGAGATGACATTCCCTGAGAAGGAGGGATGGGGGCTGAGTTGATGACATCTCGGTGTGACTCTGGCCATGAAGCCAGGGCCTCGGGGCCAGTGGCGGCTCCCTGCCCGGTACGCAGGGACCTCACAAGGAAGACACTGATAATAATAATGCTGATCAGGATGGCCCCCCGCATCCTGCAGCACTCGCTGTGGGCAGGCACCATCTTCCGTCTTCAGCTTCCCCAGCAGGGAGCTGGGGGCCTCATTCCCACTGCAGGGATGGCAAAGCCCAGGTCCTCAGGTGCCTGCTGGCACCTGGCCTGTCCAGATGGCCCACGTCGTGCCTGGACACGGCCCAGCATTGGAACAGGTCTGCTCCTGTTGAGCCCAGACAAGTTGCTGAGGTCCTTTAGCACAAGACCCCAAGCGAGGTCATCTCAGCAAATGGTGACCATGGGTGAGTCAGCAAGTGAACGAACGAACGAACGAACGAACGAATGAATGAATGAATGAATGAATGAATGAATGAATCAGGGAATGAAAAGGCTATTTAAGGGACTCTGTTCTTGGGGAGGTGTGGGAGAGCATCGTCATCGCCTCCAGGGAGTCCCCTGAGATTAATAACCCACAGGAAAAGGCCCATTTCAGCTCTCCAGAAACAAGGGTCCCCCACCTACCCGGGTCCCAGGAATCCCCCCTGGCTGTCCACATGCCCCCACTAAGGAGCCCTGAGAACACCTCTGCCCTGGTCTCCATCCCCCGGCACACTCTTGCCTGGGTTGAGCCCCGAGTTGAGAGTGGAGTCTGGGGCGGGGGTGCCATAGGGGAAAACCAGTCTCCTCTCTCCATCCCCTCTGCACTTCACCCCCTTTCTGTGCTCACTTTGGGGAGCCCCCAGGATGGGGGCTCGGCACACACGAGTTAGCTCCAAGGAGCTTGCAAGCTAGGCTGCTGGAGCCCCCTGCTGGCCAAGCATCACCATTCCCCATGGGGGTTGGGAGGATTCTTCATTCATTCAGCAAATATTTATGAAGCCCCTACTACGTGCCAGGCCCTGGGTTAAGCCCTGCAGCTCAGCAGGGAACGTCCACAGACCCTCCCTTCTGATGCCTGTGGCTCAATATGTGGTGCCTGGTGTCAGGGTCACAGCCCCCCGCCCCCAGGCTCCCCAGGACGGTCCCCACCCCCAGAAAATTGAAATCTCCCTGTGTGCAGGAGGTGTTCCCCCACCATGAGACAGGGCATGGTTGCGCTATCCCCTCCAGGCTGGGGCTCCCACGGGCTATAAAACCTGCCATTCCTGAGAAACCTCTGGACTCACTCCTGGAGCCTCTCAAGGCTAGGGCTGCCAGATAAAATATAGGATGCCCAGTTAAACTTGAATTTCAAATAAACAAGGAATGATTTTTTAGTATAAGTATGTCCCAAATATTGCATGAGGTATACTTAAACTAAAAATTATTTCTTGTTTATCTGAAATTCAAGTTTAACTGGGCTCTGTGTTTCTACTTGCTAAATCTGGGAACCCTACCCCTGGAGCTCATTCCTTCTGCTGGCACCTGGCCTGTCCAGATGGCCCACGTCGTGCCTGCACACGGCCCCTGCCTGCCCCGTTATAGCTCCTGTCCGCCTCCAGGACGGCTGTCCTCCCCAACAGGCCCCGAGTTCCCGGGTGGACACCCACTCCCACCTGGTATGCACGCTCCAGCCTATGGCCTGTCAGGAATGCTGTCTGACCTCCTTCATGATGGCTCCAGAGAGAGGGGGACAGAGCCGCCCCTGCAAAGAGGGACCTCGAGTGTCAGAGACAGACAGAGGCAGAGATCCAGAGATAAAGGGGCATAGAGAGTGAACAATGGAGACAGTGGGAGAGAGCCGAGACAGAGCCAGAGAGCTGAAGGCCCCCTGCCTAGCACTGCTTCATGGAGACCAGCTCAGAGGCTGGAGGGTCCTGAGAGCCCACCAGGGCTTTCCCTGAGTGGATCGGGGTAGAGGCTGGGCCCCTGAGCCCCAACATTGGACTTGGGACTCTGGGTCCTGGATGGGCAGGCGCTGAGAGGCAGCTCGGGGTCTCCCGCCCTAACAGTCAGGGGTGGGAGTCCATCCCCAGTCCCCAGCCCCTGCTGCTCTCCCCTCACCCTGCTTCCTAGGGGCAACACAGGGACATTCAAGGCTTCCCAGAAGGGCCCATGGGGCAGCCAGAGTGGCTTTTAAAATTAGCCTCACTAACCAGATCTGGTTATTTCAGGAGGCTCCATCCCTGGCTGTCCCCTTGGCAGGGCGGGTACAGGGAGGGAGGGAGGGACCTCTACATTCCAGGGTCCCTGGCTAAGTACCCCCTGTGGCCTAAGCAGTAGAGAACATCCAGGTCCCAGTCCCCTGGCACTGGGTGGGCCTGGGCCTGCGGCCGTCTCTTTGGCAAAGTCACCTCAGGGTTAGGCATGGATGTCCATGGACACCCCAGCTGCTACGGGACAGGGGAGAACCCCTCTTGTGGGCATGGGTCTTATGCCAGGCACCTTAGAAGCCGTGACAACCTCTTCACAGCAATAGGTAAGGCTTTGTCCTCCTTTTATAGGCAATGAACCTGAGACCTGGAGGACAGGTATCAGCTCTAAGGCAGGGGAGTTGGGGGTCGGGTCAGCCAGGCGCCCAAGTCCCTCCACAGGAGGCCTCTTGCCTCCTGCGTCTGGAAAAACCTCTGGTTGCCATTTCCACCACCAGAGTTATTTCTACGTAGCGTCCACCGCTTCCCGGAGCCCGGTGCCCCCCACCCAAGCCCTAATTCCAGCCTCGGGCCAGTGTCCTGGCCCGCCCTCCCCACCTCAGAACCCAGAGTGAGCACGGAGCTGGCGCGGACACAAGAGAAACAGTGTTGGGCACTTTGATCCCGGAGGCCAGAATCGTCCTCGGCCCCACCTTGGAGCCTGGGGAGGTGGGGATGGGCTGGGGCCCAGCTTGAAAGAGCCCAGACGCCGGCCCTGGCCACAGAGAGGGGCTGGCCCAGGCTGGGCAGGCAGAGGGCAAGGGCAGGGTCCGCGTCTGCCGGGCTCAGCTGTGGTGCGCAGTGCACGCGCAGTGCCTGGGGAAGCGCACAGGTGAGGATGCCTAAACCCCTTTATAAAAGGATCATCAGTGCCAGCAAAGCCCAGGAGCTGAGGCTCAGGGGAGCAACCGGCGATCACACGTTCCCAAGGTCTGAACATCTGTGGCAGGGCAGCACCAGCTACTCCATCTTCCACACCGAAAGCCGACCCCACACCCTCTGACGTGGCTTATGGATATGGTCCCCGTTAATGACTAATCACTGCCCCCGCCCCCCAACACGCACACTGTTTTTAGAGCACACCACGTGCTGGAGCCGCACCCCTGAATCCTCACGGCAGGGTACCCAAGTCAGAACTATTAGCCCTCCCACTGTGTGGATGAGGAAACTGAGGCCCAGAGAGCCAAAATCATGCGCCCCAAGTCACACAGAGAGGAGGTAAAGGCGCTCAGAGCTAAGCTCTTGACCTTGGTGCTGAACTGTGGCTGCTGGCCCTTCGGTGGTGGGATGGGAGGAGACGGGGCAAGAGACTGAGGGGAAGATGGAAGATGGGAGGGGGGCGTTTGGGCTAGCGGACTGGGGTGAGGCTGTGCAGGGGAGGGGGTGGGGCTCGTAGGGGACCCATGGAGCCCAGGGCAGCCCAGAGCCAAACCAGGCGGGTGGGGTTAGGGACTGGGTGTGAGTCACAGCCCCTGGGTGGCCCCAGACATCCTAGCGCCACTGTCAGGAAAAGCATGGCAGCCCCTGGGGGGTGCTCTCACCACTGTCCTGCGGAGGTCGTGGGGGTTGTGGTAGGCAGTGAGGAGGCCACCAAGCTGTCGGGAAGGCCGAGGCATGTGCCCACCCCAAGCTACTCTTCCTCCTGCACTCCTACCTCAGAGGGGACCCCCTCACCCAGTACCCGGGCTGGACTCCCCCGCCTCAGACCCATATCCCATCATGCTCCTGATGCTCATGATGCTCATGCCCCACAGTCCTTCCAGGCCTGCCCACTGTCCCCAACGACTGCCTCCTCGACCCTCCTTTCCCTCTCTGACACTGCCAGCTGGTCTCCACCAGCAACCCCAGCTTCTCTCTATGGCAATCCGGGTTTCAAATCCTCGATGGCTCCCCGCTGCCCTGAGCACAGACCCCTGACCCCTTGGTCTGGTATTCAAGGCCACATGGCCTCTGGCCTCATCTCTACCCCATCACCTTCCCATCACTCAGAACTGTTTGCGGGGCGCCTGGGTGGCCCAGATGGTTGAACACCCACCTCTTGATTTCGGCTCGGGTCATGATCTCAGGGTTGTGAGATGGAGCCCCATGTTGGGCTCCATGCTCAGTTCAGAGTCTGCTTAAGATTCTCTCCCCGCCCTCTGCCCCCGACCCCTTCTCGTGAACACTAAGTAAATAAATACAATCTTAAAAAAAAAAAAAAAAACTGTTTGTTACCTTCCCAATTCCAGGCACTCCCCTCCACACATTTGCACCTGCAGTTCCCTGCCCCAGCGACACTTTCCTAGGCCTTTCCAGGATGCTTGGCCACCACTGCTGCTGAGTCTTCTCCATGTCTCCCTCACCCAGGCTGGGCCCCTGGTTTGTGCACACCGGGTCACTCAGTACCCTTTATTGTAACTGGCCAGCACAGGGAACCCTTCTCTGGCCCCGTCGGTCCTGGTAAGCAATCCCTTGGCGCCCCCTGGTGGCCACATCGAGGAAATTCTTGGGCTTCATTGAGCAACAGGAGAGCAGAAGTTGATCATGGAGCACCCACTGGGCACCAGACATTGTGCCAGGTGTTGGATATACACCAGCTCGAGGAACCCCCATCACAAGCCCTTGGGAGAGATACTACTGCTCCTATTTCACAGAAGTGGAAACTGGCTCAAGTTTCTCAAGGTCACCCAGCTAGTAAGAGATGGCGTCAGGACCCCAACCAAGGTCCGCCTGACTGCAGAGCTGTCTTTCCCGCCACCCCCCCCGCCCCTGCAGACGGGGAACGGGGTGGAGGGAAGGGCAGCACGATGGGGAGGAAGCACCCTGGTGGTCACAGAACCCGTGGTTTGGCCGTGGAGATACCACTGGAGCCTAGCAGCAGCTCTGAAGAGTCGGGTGAGGGGGACGGACGGGCTGGTACCTCGGTACCACTGGGATCTGTCTGGAGTCAGTCCGGGCAGAGTGCACACAAAGCCAGGTCCAACCCGGGGTACAATAGCGATAAATAGAATTTATTTTGTACAACTGTTACTGACATACACACAGCCACGGGGGCTTCCAAAATGGGTGTTGGGGCTGGAAGGCTGGCCTTTGGCGTGGTGCCTAAAAAGTGTGGACAGACACACACAAGGATGTGGACTCACAGCAGCTGTGCCTGGCCGCCCCTCCGTGGGAGTTGGGGGGGGCGCAAAGGCGAGGCCCATAACTCTAGGCCAGCTGAGACCCCTCAACCTGGAGTGCCCAGAGCATGGGATGGCAGGGGTTAAGCTGGGTGCTGGCTGAGAAGCCAGGTAGGTCCCTCTTCCCCCTAAGGGGGTCACTTGTCAGGTGGAGGCAGTGGACAGGGCATCGGCAGATCTGTGGGAGAGCTTGAGGGTCCAGGAGGGGCAACAGGCATAGGCAGCTCCCAGTCCCTCAGCCCACCTGGGGTCCCAGGGAACCCAAGAAGCAAGGTAGGGCGATGGGGGACCCCTAGGAGGGTAAGCCCCCATTCTGGGGCAGGTGCATGGAATCGCAGTCTTCAATGACCTCTGAAATAATCTCGTCCATTTGCAACAGAGGTACCCAGAGAGGCACAGTGACTTGCCCAAAAGTCACACAGCAGAACCCAAATTGGAAGCCAGGACTCAGGACTCCCAGCCCAGTGCTCATTCCACCATATTTCACATCCCGCTGCCTCCACGGTAGGCTCTGTATGCACTGAGATTTCTCAATCCGCTCCTCCCATCTTGCTCCCCGAGTCCAGAGGGGTACCCAGGTGTGATGAAGGGCCCGGAGTGGGGACAAGCCAGGCCCGGCGTTCTGCTTCAACTGACGATGGCCTGCCCCAGCTTCAGGGGTGGGGATGATGCCAGCAGCTTCCCCCTCCCAGGTCTGGATGGCTCCGCCCCGCAGAGACAGCCCAGACGGGTGGCCAAGGTGGGGGCAGGGGGCAACCCATAGGCTGGTGCTGGCCTTGGGGGCAGAGGTCCTATCCACCTGGACTTGACACAGCATCTTCACCTTGTGCTTCTGCAGCCTCATCTGCAGGGTAAAGGGAGATGAAGACACCATGAAGCAGGGAGACAGAAGTGGGAGGGGCCCGCCCCCGCCCCTGGAGTCCCAGGCTCTCTCTGGGTCTTTTGGGCCCACTGGGAATCAATCCCCCAGGCCCCTCCCTCCCAGCAATTCCCAAATCCTTGGCAGGCTCCCACCAAATCCTCCCAGCAATTTGTGGGTGGGGGTGAGGCAGCATGTATTGGCCCCACTGCACAGATAAGGAAATGGAGTCACAGAGAGGGGCCAGGGACCTCCCCAAGTCCTACCCAGCATCTGAGTGGCAGAGGATTCGAATCCAGGTACATAGAGGTCTCAGGCCGAGGAGATGGCAGAGGACCAGGAAGGCGTCATCCCCGCTTCCCGCCCACCCGCGCCCTCTCCTGCCCTCTCCCCACCAAACAGGAGCCGAGGACTGGGTCTGACCTGCTCAGTTTCACCTTCAGAGCGGGAGCCTGGCTAACAGCCCTGCACAGACAGAGTGCCGGCGAGGCAGGTGACAGGACAGATGAAGACACGGGAGGAGACACAGACAAGCAGAAGACACGGGTTGTGCCCAGGCCAGACGAACCCAGCCCCTCCTGGCCTCGGGGACCTCTTGGTCTGGCACCCACCCCCGGTCCCCTTGGACACCTGTCCCCTTTCCCCGAGAGCTGACGCCCTCCTGGGGGAGCGTTCCCACCAGGCGGCTTCTAAGGCTGGCCGCACCGGCCCTGGCCAGCCCCCTGGTGGCGGCACGTACCAGCTGGGGTGTGTGCTGCTCAGATGCTTCCAGCTGGATCTTGATCTCGGGACACGCAGGGTCCCCCGACTTGCCGGCGTCGGGATGGGGTGACCGCGAGGGGCCTGGGGAAGGGGGCAGGAGGGAGCCACCTCACTGGCCGCGGGGAGGCACCAGGGAGATGGATGCATGGATGGGCGGTAGGCACGAGGGCTCCGCGGCCCCGCCAAGTCCCTCCGTCAGGGAACCCAACCCTTACCTCCCTTCTTTACTCCTCCTCCATCATCCTCCAAGACCCTTCCAGAAGCCATCAGCCCTCAACCATCTTAGGCTAGATAATGACCCATCCACTATCCCCTCTGTCAGGGGCAGGCCCATCACACACCCACCACCTGGGGCGTGAGGATGGTCTCAGCCCTCTGGGCCTCTCCCTGCCCCCTCCTGCCACCAGAGGAGCTTGGCAGGGGAAGCTGCCTGTGGCCTGGTACCTGGGGAGCTGCCCCCGCTCGTGGTGCTGACACTATCCTCCAGCCACGTGCTGTAGATGAAGGAGTCCCGTTTGTGAGGCGTCCCTGAGGACGAGACGCTCTCCTGGGAATGGGGGAAGAGAAAAAGGAAGGTCAGCCCTCATCCATGGCACCGGCTGGGCTCCCCTCCCGTCTCCCAGCTTCCTCTGCTTGCAGCAACCCACAACCCCTCACCCTCGCCCCCCCTGCAAAGAGGAAGGGGGCCCAGCAATGTCTGCCCCAGGGAGACCAGAGGAGGACAGAGTGGGAGGCATACACCACACACTCCCATTCATTCATTCAGCAAACATTCACTGATGTTTATCCTGGGCCAAGCTGATGAGAGAAGGCAGGCAGGGTCCCTGCCCTCAGACAGTGAAGTCTAGGAGGCAAGACAGGCTGTGAAGAGGCTATTAAAATCTTAGACTCTGAGCTCCATCGGGCGGGGCCTTGGTCTGCACTGTTCCCTGCTGCATCTGCACTTGGAACTGGGCCTGGCAAAGAAGAGGGGGCCACTAAAGCTTTGCTGAATGAAGAATGACACAAGGGTGCTAAGGGCAAAGCCCCGGGGGGCCTGTGAGAGCATGAAGAGGGGGATTCCCAACCTACCCTAGGACTAGAAAATCAGGGAAGGCTTTCAGGAGGAGGTGATGTGAGGCTGAGTCGAGAAGGATGAATAGGAGTCAGTCAGACAAAGGGGGAAAGAGGAGGCAGGGAGAGTGTTCCAGACCGAGAAGATGGCAAGCGCCAAGGCCCAGAGGTGGGGTAAGCCTCGTACGTTGGGGGGACTGCAAAGGAGCACAGAATGGCTAAAGTGGTAAGAGATGAGGCTGGGGAGGGCCCGGCTCTTCAATGGAGCCCTCAGAGATGGGGCTCTCTGGGGGCAACACTGGGGAGCCATGGAAGGCTTCAGAGTAAGGGACGGTGAGTCTGCATGACTCCTTTGGGCTGGGTGCCCCCCTCTCATCTCAGCCACACCCAGGCTCATGCTTCTGCCCGGAGTATCTACAGGGACCAAAGGGCCATCCTCCGGGCCGCCGGAGAGCACCACGGCTCCCTGGGCCCCTCACCAGGCCTGTGTCGTCCGCGTCCACGCCCTCGGCCTCCTCCACCACGCTGGCGAAGCTGCTGGCGCTGGACGAGGAGCGGGAGAAGTCCTTCAGCACTTCCGCTCTCTGGGCTGCCGTCTCCGCTCTGCCACAGACAGCACCCCGTCAAGCCTGCGTCTGCTCCAGGCACCACACCCCGCTTCCCTGCCCTGGGAGCCCAGCCTGCAGCCACCCAGGCACCTCTGTGGCCCCCACCACAGCTGCCCAGGCCTCGGAGCCTCCCCCCACCACTGTCCTTCCTAATTCATGGTTCTGAGCACACCCCTCCACTGAGCAAAACCCTCTTGTGGCTCCCCAACGTCGCAAATAAAATCTATTTCCTTGGCGAGGTATTCAGTAATAACAATAACTATTAACAGAAAAACTATGGTCCAGCGTACGTTTGCTCTGTGCCAGGCACTGTTTCAAGTGCTTTTACTGGAGTTATCTCATTGTTATCATTAATAGACCCATCTCACAGACGAGGAAACACCAACGCTCAGAGAGGGTAGGCACATAGCCCAAGGTCACCCAGCCATAGGCGGGAGAACAGGGTTTAGGACCCAGGCCTTCCAACTCCACAGTCTACTCTCAAGCCTCTTGGTTTTGTTCCCTGCTCAGGACTTTGCGTCTCCTGCGGTCTCATTCCTTCCCTCAAATCCCAAAAAGCAGATTCATCTTTCAAAACTCAGCCGAGGGTCTCCTCCTCCCTGATTTCCTCCTCTCAAGGTGGGACTGGACCTCCCCACTCTGGGTCTGCAAGCCCTGTCTCTCCCTGTTCCTGTCGTCCATCCCTGGCCCTTCGGGAGAGCACAGTCTGGGAGTCTAGGCTCCCAGAGCCAGCACAGAGGGGGCTGAGCTGCAGCGCTGAAGGGAGGGGTGGCCTCCCCCTACTTCCATTCTTCCCCACGCCACCTCTTCATGTGGCGACCACGGTCAGGTCTGAAAGCATCACTCCTCTTAACTAAAATCCCAAAGGCTCCTCCCTGGCCCCACTCAGGGTAAAATGCAAAGTTCTCGTATGGCTTCCAAAGCTGGGATCTAGCCCCTGCCCACCTCCCTGACCTTATCCTCAGCAACACCCAGCACAGCGTCCGCCTGGGCCTAGCGCCTCACTCGCGCAGCTCCAACCACACCACTCTTCTTTCTATCCTTCAAGCACGCCTCAGGGCCTCTGCACTTGCTGTGTTTTTCGCCTGGAGCCATCTTCCCTCTGCCGTGCCAGTCTCAGCAGGGCTGGCTCCTCACCTGTCTCTCAACTGAAGCCTCCCCCAGCTCGAGATGTCTTTCTTGAGCACCAACTACCCCCCCCAGTAAGTCCTCATTGCACCCCCTGCTTTACTGTCCTCTTGCATCACCATCTAGAAATAGCTCATCAGGTCCCGCTGCTCTGGACTGTCAGCTCCACGGGGCAGGGGACATGGACGCCCAGCTCACTGTTGGATTTGGAGCTTGGCCTGGGGCCTGGCATGAATGCAGCTCTCCGTGGGTGTGTGTCAAAGGAGGACCTGTGAGGGTGCCGGGGCCTCCCTGACGCCCTGGGGTGGCAGGGCCAAAGCTCCCGGGCAGTCCCAGGCCCACAGCGGGACTGGAAAGGGTGAGTCCAAGCCCCCTGGCTCGGCGTGCCCCGAACCCCAACCTGTTCTTGGTCGTGGGCATCTCTGGGGAGCTCTGAGTGGATGAGTTCTCCGACTTGGGCTCCTGTGAGGCGTGCCCGCTGTCTGGGGTCTTCTGGCCGGCGGGGGGACTCTCCCTGCGGGGCACATGGGGGCAGTGGGGGGATTCAGCACCGGGCCTGGCATCAAGGGTAGAACGAGGCCCAGGTGGTGAGGTCACGGGCGCCTCCTGCCTTGTCCCCATACCCTATATTCTCAGGGGCCAACCCCAGAGCTGTCCCTGCAGCAACCCGGCCGGCCTGGCCGAGGGAAGGAGCAGGCATGGGGGAGCACCTACAGGAGACAGGACACTCCTCCTCCTCTCCTTATCCCTGTCATGCGTAAGGAGACTGCAGTCCAGAGATGGGAAGGAAGCTGCCCCGGGATGCACAGCTCGGTCCATGGCAAAGCTGAGATCCGAACCCAGGCTTCGCAGGATTCTGGGCTCTCGTGGCCAGGAGGAGAGTACCACCTCCACTCCTGAGGACCCAGAGGACCTGCCCTGCATCACGTGCCCCCACCGCACCTCTACAGCCGCCCTGTGTTGTTGGTTGTGTTCTTAGCCTCATTTTCCAGATTGGGACAGTGAGGCTCAGAGAGGTACAGTGACTTTTCCAGGGTCACCCAGCCCCAGGTGGTAGAGACAGGATTCGCTTTCGGAAACTATCCTCCGCTTCCCAGGGGCCGTCCTGCTGCTACTGAGGCGAGCTGCCTGCACCCTGCCCACACAGACGCACCTGGGCAGACCCCCACGGGCCAGGCCGCCCATCCCAGCTCCGCCTCTCCCTGGCTGTGTGACCTGGGCAGGCCCCTGCACCCTCTCACCTACAGCATCTTGCCATGCAAGGTGTGACCCCCGGGGAGCCAGCAGAACCGCAGACAGATGAAGGCGTCTCACGGTAGGTGACGAGCTGGCCCTGGTCCCTGGCACACAGCAGGAGCTTGACTGTCCCCGCAGAGGGACGGGGGCAGAGGAGCGGGCACTCCCTCCTGCTCGCTTAACTCTGCCACTGCATGGGGGCCAGGGAAGGGGCCGGAGGAGACAGGGGAGCCGCCCACCCACCTTTTCTCCTGCACCTCCTGGATATTCTCGATCCCGATGGCACTGCTACGGCGTGAGCCAAACGGGCCCGACTTCTTCCTCGTGGGGCTCTTTCCAGGGACGATCAGTGACTGCAGGGAAAGGCCCCAACTCAGTGCCCACCTGCCCTGGGAGACCCACTGCCCCCCCACATTGCCACCTGGGGCCCTGCTGCCCCGGGTCCTGAAGCAGAGGCAATGGAGCAAGAAAGGACGAGAGAAATGTCCATCTCCAGAAACAGCCCTCCAAGTTCACAGACAGGGAAAGAGGCTTGGTGAGGGCCAGCACCCCCGAGACCACACAGCAGCCTGGGGCCTGGAATCTTAGTCCAGGAGAAGGGCAGGAGCGGAGGGGGCTGGACAGCCACTCTGGGCCGGGATAGGAAGAGGCCAAGACCTCAGAATGGCTCCCAGCCCCCTGCCCCCACGTTGTCATGGGACCTGGGCTCAGGGCCACGGGGAGAGAGTGGACATCGCAACGCAAGCCCCCGCCCCAGCTTGGAACCTCCAAACTGGCTAGGGGAGATTCCGGCCCACCAGTTGTTCCTTAACACACTAGGGTGGGAGGCCCCAGCCGCCAGAAGCAGGCCCCAGCTTCTCTGGGGAAGCAGGAAGGTGGGCCCCAGGGAGACATGGGGGGGCAGGAACCCCCAGGCCGGTTCATGGTGTGGGGGTGGGGGGGTGGGAATCAGGATAGAGGAGAGAGGTGGCGTTCCATGCAGAACTGGCGATATTGGGGGACGTGCAGCTGGGCATAGGGTCTTTGGGTACCAGATCCTGGCAGGGACTTGGCCGGGGTCCCAAGGGCCAGGGCAGGGCCAGAAGCCTCCTGGCTGGGGTGGGGGGGGGGCACTGGCTCTGGCACAGGTACCAGGCCCCAAAGCAGGTGCCAAGTGCCCTCAGAGCTGCCGGCATTCCACCCTGCAGAGCCCCGAGCCCGGCCCAGGGGAAAGAGGGGGCAACGTCCCCAATATGGCCTCCGTCCTGGGAGCGAGCAGAGAACAGCACGTGCAGGCAGCCTCCAGAGCCGGCGGCCCCGCGGACGACAACCTCTTCCACCGTTCCTATGCCTATGGCACTGCCCCGGCGTCCGAATCTACTCGCGCTTTTCCCAGGAATAAGCAATGACTGGCAAGCAAGCAGAGGGCAGGGGCAGAGAGAGACAGACGGACGTGGAGAGAGACAGCAAGAGATGGAGGGGGCGGGAGGGGCGGGACAGGGAAAGGGGGGAAGGACAGACGGACAGAGAGAAACAAAGTCGACAGTGAGGCCGGGGGTTGACAGAGAGGCACGGCCAGGAAGGGGCGGCACAGCGGACGGAGGAGAGAAGTTGGTCAACGGACGGTGACAGGGACAGACACAGGTGGGGGAGCATACGCGAGGTCACGGAGAGAAACACAGACAGACAGAGCCAGGAAGAACAGGGAGGCGGGAAGGAGAAAGCAGGGAGAGAAGAGGGCGGGCCGGGGTGGGAGGAGGGAAGAGACAGGTGTCGGTGGGGGCGGGCAGCAGGGGGAGAGAGGGAAGGTAGAGCAGGGAAAATGCAGATGCAGAAGGAAAAGGAATAACAGCAGAAGAGAGAGGTGTACAAAAACAAAAACAGAAATGGGTCTGGTTACTGCCACGGCAGGTGCTGCTGGCCTGGCCCGGCCCCGGGGCCCCTCGACAGCACCCACAGGAGGCTGGGCCACTCGGTGGGAAGGGAGGGGGTGGGCCTGCTTCTCCAGTGACAGTGGGCTTGGTGACTGCAGGCCAGCAGAGGCCCCGCCTTGTTCCCCAGACCAGGCCAGACCATGGGGCAGGGGTGACTGGGGGGGGGGGGGGAACCTCCTGCCCTGTGACACAGCCTCACGGCACTGAGCACAGGGCTTGGCATGCAGCATGTAGTCAATGAAGGACAGAAGGATGGTGGGACAGTTGGATGGAAGACGGATGGCGGGGTGGGGAGAAGCAGAGTGGCGGGTGCAGTGCCAGGGTGGACACTGGGCGGCGGAAAGCAGATGGGCCCACAGCTGAAGGCCTCATCTGCCCTGTGTGCCCAGCACACGCCACCCCCCCCCCCCCGGTCTTAGCGGCAGAATCCCAGAGGCTGGCAGACAGGAAGTAATCACACAGTAGGTATGCACTCAGGAGATGCTCACACAGAAGCCCCGTTCCTGACACACAATAGGCAGCCACAACCACAGAGGCCCCGACACACAGTAGGTGCTCACACAGCAGCCTAGGGCCAGGCCCACAGAAGAAGGGGCTCACAGAGAACACGCTCACACCACAGCTTGCTTCCTGACACACAGTGAAGATTCACCAGGGTCCAGGGCTTAGCACATACATGCACTCAGTCAGGAATCCATCTCCTGACACATGGTAGGTTCTCGCACAAGAGCCCAGGGCTGGGCATACAGTGGATACTTACAGAGCTGATGCCCACACAGCAGCCCAGGACCTGACACCCAGTGGGTGCTCACAGAAACTCGGGGTCAGGCCCACGGTAGATGCTCACACAGTACACGTCCACACAGCAACTGGGTCCTGACCCAGCAGGTGCTCGCATAGCAGCCCGAGTCCTGACACACAGTAGGCGCCCACCAGCATCTCAGGGCCAGGCACACAGCAGGCGCTCACACAGAAACCCAGGTCCTGACACACAGTGCGTGCCTGCAGCCTGACACACAGTAGATGCTCCCAGCAACTCAAGGCTTGACAGTAGGTGCCCACAAAGCAGCCCAATTCCCAGCACATGATAGACATTATGTGTTCAATAAGGAATGTCAAATGGAGGCAGCCCCAGAGCTGACCCGCAGAAAGTCACCCGAATAAGGGACCAGAAAGAGGGACGGGCTGAGGAGCTGGAAGGGGGCTGCAGGCTCTCAGCACCCCACCCACTGTCGTGGCCTGGACATTGGACCCCCAGGGAGAACAGTGGCTAGATTGAGTCTAGAACCCAGGATGGGCACTCAGACGGCAGGGCAATGGGAGGGGGGCAGGCCTCGGAGGTGGGGGAGAGCCGAGGCCTGCTTGCGGGGGGGCACTCACTATTCCAGTGGCCTTGGCCAGGTCGGGGTTGTTGGGGGCAAAGCTGCCGCTGTGGCTGGTGGACACGGTATTGGGCTTCTTGTTGCTTAGTCCCATGGCGTCCATGGACTGGCTGCGGCTCCGGATGACCCGCTGTGAAGGTGGGGTGGGAGTGGAGGAGGCAAAGACTTTATGAGGTCCCCCTCCCCCGGGGAAACCCAGGAGCCCAGGCATCTGGTCCCTCCCCACCAATGCCACTCTCAGTAACCCCAGGAAGTCCCTGCCTGCGAGGCCACAGGAGGGGCAAGTCCACATGGTACCTAAGGGTAGTTTGGGCCTTGGCTCTGCCACCAACTTGCTGGGTGATGCTGGACAAGCTACCGCACCTCTCTGGGCCTCCTAGGACTCTCAGGTGGCTGTTGTAAGGATTGCAGAAGATGCTGGGGCATGACCCAGAGCACGCACAGAGAGCCCTCCAGAAACCTCAGTTTCTTGATCTTAGGATCCTGTAGGGCTTTCTCTCCTGCTTTCTTCTCTTTCCTCCCTCTCGCCTTTTCTTCCTTGCTTTTCTAGGCCAATCTGTACTGAACATTTCCTATGGGGCCAGGTACTTCATGTTCACTCGTTCAATCCACCCTACGAGGTGGGCACTATTATCATGCCCATTTTACACATACGAGACAAGCCTGGAACCCATATACCAAATCACGTGCCCTTAACTGTGGGCTCTGCTGCCTCGGAGAAATTCTTTGACTTAATCCAGGTCTACGGTCCAGCACCTACCAGAGATGTGGGGCCACTGAACCCCCACTCCCCTCAAGGCACCCCAGACCCATGTTCATTCCCCCCCCCCCGATTCCCTGTCTCCAGTGGGCAGAGGCAGGGCTCTCCTCAGGCCCCTTTCTCAAAGACGATCTGTTCACCTAAGTCCAGGGCAGGCCCCGGCAGCTGGGCCAATCCCCTTACGCAAACCCACTACAAACCCACATCTCCAGTGTTGCTGCCTGCCCTGGGGTGAGGGTGAGGCCCAGACAGCCTGGCAGGGCCCCTGGAGGATGGGCAGTTCCCCTCCTGTGGGAAGAGGAGAAGGTGGCAAGGAAGCCACGGCCTGGGGACCTGCAGCTTAGGGGAGTCCAGGACCTGTGCGGCAAAGAGGAACTCCCCCTCCTCTGCCTCTTACTTTGGACAGCAACTGCTGAGGTAGATGGGCAGGGTTTTTTATTTTGCTTTTGAACTTATATTGCACTAATCGAACTCCTTTACAAATAATTCTCAACAGTTGTAGGAGGTAAACTGCCATTGCCCTACCCAGTAGATAAAGAAACTGAGGCTCAGGGGTGCTTGGCTGGCTCAGTGGGAAGAGCATGCGACTTCTGATCACGGGCCATGAGTTTGAGCCCCAAGTTGAGTGTAGAGATTATTTAAATAAATAAAACTTAAAAAAAAAAAAAGAAAGAAAGAAACTGAGGCTCAGAGCATGCTAAAGCTGGTAAGTGGCAGAACTGGGATTTGAACCCAGGGCGTCACTAAACCAGACAGCCAGGTCACAGGGTCACACAGGCCAGGTCCCTCTCCTATGGCCACTCAATTCACATACCGCACCTCAGACTTCTGTTTCTTTCCCTCTGAGGACAGAAACCTCCTCTCTTTTCTGCCTGCTTACCTGGTAGCCACCACCAGAGGAACCTGGTTGCCACCTAGAATGCTCCAACCTTCGCAGAACCCCGATGTAGACTCCACCCCCAAGCCCAGGCCCCGCCTCCAACCATTAACTCCTCCCAAGTCAGAGCCCCACCCTAAAGCCTAGGTCCTCCCTGAGGCTCGCCATCATCCAGACTCTACTTCAGATACTTGCCACCCAGCTCCTAGCTCATCTCACGCCTGTTTATTAACCCCGCCCCTGACTCCACCCCTAGCTCCGCCCCCACTCGACTCCCCCCCATGAGAGCCCGCCTCCGGCCACACCCCCAAGCCTTGCCCATAACCCCCCCCCTAGTCCACCCCAGACAGGCCCCGGCCCCTCCGCCCCAGGTAGACCCCGGCTCTTCACCTTAAAAGACTCGAAGAAGCCGCCGCCACCGCCGCCATTCTCCATCTTGTCCTCGTCACCGCCCAGGCCCATCATGGACTGACTGTGGATGTGCAGTTCCTCATAGAGCGTCTCCAAGAGGGCGGCCCGTGTCCGCTCCTGTGGGCCAGGGGGAGGCCATCAGGAGAGAGCCCGGTGATGGGCCCTTCGTTCCACAATTAGAATCCGGGCCACCTTCTCTGAGTGAGTAGGGAGTGGGCCTGGGCCCCGGGAGCCTACGCTGGCTTCCCCTGGGCTCCTCCGCAGCTCCAGCAGCCCCCAGGGTTCCTCCTGTCCCGATCACCAGGTATCCCCCTCCCCCACGCTGTCCTCTGTGCCAGCCTGCCCACCTGCGGGCGCCTCCTGGGACATTCCTCACATATTCCTGGAAATGCCCTACTTCCCCTCCCCTGACCCTAGCCCTGCTCACACGTAAATCCGCCCCCACCCCAGACAGTTCTCCCTCAGGCCAAAGTCTGAACATGGCATTTCCCTCCCCAAGGGCAGGGCTGAAATCCTAGGTTGCGGGGAGGGGTTCAGCCCAACAGCCCATCCTCACCTCCAGTTTGGCAAACTTCTCTGCCTTGTAGCAGGCATATTCCGCATTGATCAGCTTTGTCAGCAAAAATTCCTGGAACTCAGGCCCCTGGGAGCCCCCAGTGTGGAGAGGAGAAAGGGGCTCAGATGAACACAGAGGCAAGGGGCTGAGCCCCAGTGACTCAGGGGCTGGAGTCCCTGAGCCGTGCCCTGCTGGGGCCCTGGGGTCGTCCTCTTCACTCCCAGAAGGGTGCCTCCTTGGCCTCTCAGCTCCCAGCCTAGGTACCTGTGAGGGCCCCCGTGCCCTTCATGGTTGCCCACCCCTCAGGAGAGCAAACGTCACAGATGTAAGGGGCTGGCTGGGGTCTCCTACTGCCTCGGTCTGGGGAGAAGTGAGGGGTCCGAAGCCAAGGCTCAAAGTGTGGCTTCTGACAGGTGACAGAAACGTGTGCCCCTTTCCAAACATTTTAGGAGAAAGAAGACTGTAATTGTCAAAAGATAATAGCAGTTAGGAAAGGCCACAGAGTCTGCTATGAGAAAGCTAAAACAATGGCGCGGTTTGTTCCGCGACTTTCTAAGTAAAGATCACAGTTTTTATCAATTTGGACTAAAAGCCAGGCCCCAGTTACGTGGTCAGGGGAGCCCAGCTGCCCTGGCACACAGTGGGGCTTTAGGACTTCTTACGGCAGAATGTGTGCCCCCCTCAGCCCCCACCCATTTCGTCCTGCTCTGTCCATGGCTGGGGGCTGCCCCCTCACCTTCCTGAACACAGCGGGGTCCGGGAGGGGGGGCCCGAAGAAGGGCACGTCGTCTCTAGCAGTGACAGAGACCTGGAAGGGAGAGCAGCATTTCCTCTGGAGTCCCCACCCCAGCCAGAGAGCCCTAATTCATCCCAGGCCTGCCCCTTGCTGGGGAAGGTTCCATAACTGCTGACTGGGTGAGTGAACCCCAGGATTTCAGCTCCTCCATCCTTGGTCCTGAATTTGAGTGGTGAGAAGAGGTGGAGGATCTCAGGGGTCATGGAGCATAGTGAAGGGCAAGGAAGCTAAAGGATGGAGGAGGGTAACCAGCTCCATTGAGGGGGATAATCTGGGGGAGGGCAGAGAAGGCAGGATGGGAATGCTCCATCCACAGAGCAGGAGGGGGACTCAGGGTCCTCTGGACAGTCCCCTTATCTACAGGTGGGAAAACCGAGGCTCAGAGACGTCGCATAGTGACTCAGGGCGGGGCAGGGCCTGGGGTTGCGGCTGATACCCCTGGGAGGCTCCATGATCACCCACCTTGTAGAGCGGGCCATCAGGCCCCCCGCCCTCGGCCTGCACCACCACATAGGCATGCAGGAAGTTGGATGCGATCATGTCAGGCACAAAGGGTGTGTTCTCGTCCTGGAAGACTACAGCGACAATGTCGTTCCCGATGTGCCGCTTTCGCTGCAACTGAGCACAGGGGCCACAGGCCTTCACCACCTGGCCAGAGAGGGGCTCGCTGGGTGCAGGGGAGGGTGCCCGCAAGACGGTGGGAGGGTTTGGGGTAGGCAGAGGGCACGTCTAAGGATTTGCTTCCACCCCCAAGAAATGTCAGGAGAAACTTGTCTTCAAATTATTTTCGTTTTCTTGAAATCCTGTGGCAGATGAGGAAATGGAGGCCAAGAGAGAAGAGACTTGCAAGGCCCTGCTGTGAGTTAGAGGATTTGAACCCAGGGCTCCTGGGCCCCAGGCTCTACCTCTCAGCCCTCCTTCTGTCTCAATTCCCCAAACACAGCCCCTCGTGAACAGAGAGGTTCCACTGAGCATATACATTCATGTTGCTGAGATAAACAGAGGATCCTCTTAGGAGAAACTTAAAGGACACTAAACACAAATATTTCCATTTTTCTCACACTACCCTTTTATTCCCCCAGGGCTGGGGGGCACGGGGTCAAATGGACAGCCCTTCAGGAAGCTTGGGATAGGTGACAAATTTCGGAGTTCAGCCCCCAGAATATGCCCTGCACTTTCTCGCCTCCAGGCCTCTGCAGAAGGTGGAAGCCATTTTCTCCACCTGGAATATTCCCTCTCCTTCTCCCAGCTCCTTTGTGGCCTAGAAATCACTTTATCTTAAAAGCTTTTCTTGACTCCTACCTCTGCCAAGTTTAAGTGCCCCCATGTGACCCCACAATGCCTCTCCCTGTAAAAACACTAACTCCCATTTATTGAGCTCTTGTTATGTACCAGATACTGTTCTAGCCACTCAGTATGCATTCCCGCATGTACGCTCACCTATGAGGTCAGTGCCATTATCATCCCCATTGCATGGATGTGGAAACAGGCTTTCCCGACACTATAGCAGCATGTCACCCTGCCCTCACTAGAGCCCACAAGTGGGGGGAATGGATCGTTGCCATGTCTATATCCCAGGGCCCCTTGAACCTGGTGTGGTGAACACTGAACGGACAGGTAGATGGGGGGACGGAGGACAGGTGGGAAGCAGGTGGGTGGGTGCCCAGGCTACCTGCTGGGCGTCCCCTTCTGTGTAGGGCAGCTTGGTGGACACGTGAAACATGATCTCCTTGTTGCGGAAGTTGCAGTACACAGACTCGGTCCCCGTCTGCCCGTGGGTCACGTCCAGGCCTCCTCGGAACCTGCCCCGGGCCCCCCAGGCCACGGCTCAGTCTCCAGCCCCAGCCAGGCCTCCATGGGGCCAGGACAGGGGCTCCCTCCCTGCCCGAGGGCACGGGTCCAATTAAGCGATGCTTTTCCCACCTAATGCTCACCCTTTAAAGTCCTGCAGTTTGACCTTCTGGCCCAGAAATTCGAGAAACTCCACGAAGGCTGGGCTTTCCTCATTGGTGCTGAAGAGCTCTTCCTCGGAGGTCTGGGGACACAAGGAGGGCAGAGGTCACCGAGCTGGCGCCCCGGAGCAGCCGCCCCCCACCCCCCACTCACATCCAGAGCAGGCTGGGAGGAGGACCTCCGGGCACCAGCCCACCAAGCTCCTGGGAAGCACAGTCCCTGGGCAGGTGCCCTCACTGGCAAAAGTCTGAGGCCCCAGATTCATGGCCAGGCGGGTGGGGGAGGTGGGAAGAGGTGAGCGCACCTGTCCCAGCTTCTGATATATGACTCCAAACTTGAAGTTATTGCTGATAACATGCTCGTCAAAGGTGACGATGAGGCGGGAAGCCTGGGGGAGAGGACCAGGGATGAAATGGGCCGCTTTCACAAGCCGCTGTTTATTGCTCTGACTCCGTGCTAAGCTCCGTACCGGGTACTCTACCCGTGTCCTCTCATTTCATCTTCACAACAAGCCCGTGAGGGAGACACTGCTGCTGTCCCCATTTTACAAATGAAGAAACCAAGGTTCAGAGAGCTTAAGTAACTTGTGACTTGCCTCAGGTCACCTGCCCGCGAGTGGCAGAGCTGGGACTTGAACTCACGACCAAAGCTGAAGCTCACTGCCCTTGAGTCTTGCCCACAGGCCCTCATCTGAGTCCACTCTGTAATACCCAACTTGTTCCTTGGCTCCTCTGTAAACCCACAGCATCATTCTTGAATGAGTCAAGTCCCACCAACTTGCTGTGGCGCCTGGAGGCATTCCCCTTACCTTGGGCCTCAGTTGCCTCTTTTGTACCTGAGAGGTAACATCTGATTTCGGAGGCCCCTTCCTTTGGGGGACCCTTCCTGGACCACAGCATCCCCTTGTTCCAGGACTCAGTCAGAGCCACGAGGGCTGACATGTCTTCCAGGAAGCACCCCTGACTCACTCAAGACAAGCCCCGCTGCTTTTCCCCACAAGGCCACAGGGCGTCAAAGCCATCGCCGGAGCTGGGAGCACAGCCGCTGTCTGGGGGGCGGCATTTGTGGAGGCAGGCCCCTGCTTGTTCCCTCGCCCCATGTCCCCTCGGGCCAGAAGGCAAGGCCAAGTGGAGTCCCCTGGCTCAGGAGCACTGAGTGCCCTTGGGAGGGTCCCCAAATGGCATTGAGAGTTCCCGGAAGCAAGGCCTGCCTCCAAGGCGGACGACACTACAGGCAAAGGCGGAACTCCTTCATCTGCTGTGTGTCGCCAGATAAGGCACAGGGCCATTTTGGCCCTCTGCTTCCTCTTCTGCAAAAGTAGACTTTGCACAGTTGTTGTGTGGATTAAATGAGAGAACTTGGGGGGAATACCCTGTGCACAACAGGTGCCCCATAAATGCTCAGTTCCCCAGTTAGCCACCCAGCCCAGGGTGCGGGGCCCAGATGCAGCCATACCTTGGGGTAGAGCACAGGGTAAAATCGATCCACATTCACATCTTCACACACCAGCTGCAGGGAGAAGGGAGGGGCTGAGGGGAGGGCCTCTGGGCCTCTGGGCCTCCCCGGTCATCCTCTGGGGACGATAGCAGCGGAAAGGAGAGGGAGCCGCTGAGTCTGCAGCAGGACTGGGGGCTCACTGCTGCTTAGGAGGTGGTGAAGAGAACTGGGGTCCCCTTATCCGAAGGTGCTCTAAAGTGACCGAAAAGCACACGGGCCGGGGACAGGAGCCCAGAACACACAGCTGCATGCCAGTGTCATGGGACACAGGAGAGGTGGGACCTCAGAGGCAGGGCTGCAGCAGGCAGGGCTAGGACCTGGGGCTCAGGGGGACAGTGTGCACAGGCAAAGCTGCACCCGGCTGTGTGCCCACCTGGGGTGCCCAAACAGGCCTCACCTTTGCCATCTGGACCACATTGGGGAACTCAGTGAGGCAGGAGATGGGGATGACATCATGGTGTGTCCGGCACTTGGTCCTGGGAGGAGAAAGGTCACGCTGAGGGGCTAGGCAGCGGGAGAGAGAGATGGAAGCCCCTCCGCACAAAGTAAGCCCAGAGGGGACACATCCCAGGGAGAGGGAGGACCAGAGGTGGTAATGGGGCCAGGCCTGGCTTGGGGCAAACTCACTGAGCAACTCAGGCAAATCCCTGCCCTCACTGGGCCTCGATGAGAAGAGTGGGTACAATGAGCTGGGCTTTTAGACTGTTAAGACCTCAGCCCTCCCTACTGTCGCAGGGTCCCCTCAGCCCCCCTCACCTGAGCAGCAGCCGGAGGTGTTCCTGGTCCCCGATGACATCATACTTGAGTGAGAAGACAAGGTGGCCCAGGGCAGTGTCCAGTGAGTAGTAATTGAAATGCTCCTGTGGTGGGAGGCGGGGGCCCGGAGAGAGGGCGGAGCTGAGCGTGGGGCTTCCAGAAACCAGACCAGAAAGCCAACTCACTCCCAGATGGGGGTCCTTCACCAAGCAGCAGGTGCCATGGCTAATGGCAAACTCTGCATCAGATAGACCTGCATTCAAATCCCTGCTCTGCCACTTGCCAGCTGGGTAGCCTCACCTCTCTGCCTCAGTTTCCTACTCTGTAAAATGGGAGGCTAACTACCTTGTGGGATGGTGGCAGGGACTGAAGGACATAAACAGCCTAGCAGAGAGTAGGTGTTCAGTGAATGTTTGTCCTCATCAAAGACAGGACCACACTTGTACCCGCATACCTATCTCCCAGACCCTGCCCTTCTCAGAGCTGGGCACACAGTAGGTGCTCAGTAAAAATCATCTGACTGATGGCTCAGCTTGTGGCTCGGTGGCCCCTGAAGCCAGGGTCCGTGAGAAACAGGAAGTGAAACATCTCATGAACACATGGGGCGCCTGACCGGGCGGGTTCCCACCCTCCTTCCTCACCTGGAGGAGCCACAGGGCTGGGAAGAAAAACTGCAGCAGGCCCAAGGGGGAGCTGCGGCAGGAATCATCCCCCAGAGAGGAGCCCAGGGCTGGCACCTCCGGATGGGGAAGTCCTGAAGTCAACAGCAGACTGGCAGTGCCAAGATATCCCACCCCAGCCTGGCCCCGACTTCCACTGCTGGCCCCGGCCCTGGGAGTGGGGCTGGCTCCTGGCCACACCCGGCCCAGGAGTCATACTGGAAGTTAACACCTGTTAAAATGCGAACACCTGTGCTCAGAAGGCAGGTGGAGAAAGGGGCAGGGGATGTGCCCCACAAATCTGCAGCTCTGGGACACTCTGAGCCGACCTGGAGCCGAGAGTCCCCCCAAGCCCTGCCTCGGCACAGTGATGGAGACCCCCAAATGCTTGGCGCCGACTGCAGATAGGGAGAGGCAGGCGCTTGGCGCTGAGGTCTTCAAGTCCCTTGAGCTAGGAGTTTGAGCCCTCCCAGCGCATCTTAATGGAACGTCAGCCAGAGCTAGGTCCAGTTCCTAGCTCGGTAATTGTGTGACCTTCACCAAGACACTTGATCTCTATGAGCCTCAGTTTCCTCTTCTGTAAAAACTAGGACGATCCTGATCTCATACAGTAATTATGAAGATTGTAATAACAGCCACCACTAATTAAGTGCTCACTATATGCCTAGCATGGTTCTCATGTTTTACACGTGCTTTTATGATCCACGTTTTTACAGATGAGGAAACAGGTTCAGGAAGGTTAAATAACTTGCCCAAGGTCACACCATCAAAAAATGGAAGAGCCCAGATGCACACCCAGGCCATGAGACTCCAGAGCCCACACCACTCCCCACCACCTGGGCTGTAAAATGGCATAGACACCGCACCTGGTACGGGGCCCGACACACCCCGGATCCCAGCATGTGACCTCCCCTCCAGCTCCCACAGTCTCACCCGCTGACCGACAAGTTTTCACAGGGCAGGACCTCTGCTCTGGAGCTGGAGATGGGGCAGGGGTTTGCATCGGTCCACTGCACTGTTCTCCCAACCCTGACCTAAGGGCAGGGCCTGGGTCTCTTCTGTTTGCTGCTGCATACCTGGTGCCTAGAACAGGGCTGAGCACACAGCTGGTGCCCATTGCTTGCCAACCTTGACTGAGCACTCGATTTATGCCAGACACCATTCTAAACACCTTACAAGCATTGCTCTCGTTAAAGCTTTGCAGCAACCCCATGAGGTGGGTGTCATCACCGTCTCAGTTTTTATGGATGAGGAGACAGAGGCACAGGGAGGGTAAGTGACTTGTCCAGTGTCTCATGTAGCAAGTGAAAGAGCCAGGGTCACGCCATGGTGGAGGCTCTGCTGTTAACCACTACGGCATAATACTGCCTTTTGCAATAAATGTTTGTTGAATGAATGCGTGAATCCACCACAAATGTTTTGAGACCCGGGACTCGGGGACTATCACCCAGCCCCAACCCATGGGTTTGGCTGCCTCCCAGGCCCGGCCCCCATCACTAGTGGACTACCCACCTTGCCAAGAAAATGCTTCCGGTAGATGCGGGCGGTGGGGTTACACTCGAGCTTCACCTTGGTCGTGGGTGATTGCAGTGGCTCTGTCTCCGGGATGCTGGTGATTTCGTGGTTGGTGCCTTCAATCCAGTAGCCCCCGAACTGGGGCAGCAGGATGAGGGGGAAAGGTCCTTCTCGCCCTAGGACCTGAAAGAGGACTCAGCTGAAAGCCACCCACTCTGCACCCTACCAGGGCCCCGGGACACCCCCCCAACTCAGACTGGGCCACTTCTGCCATGGCTCAGGAGTGCCAGGGAACGAGCCAGAGCCTACGTGGGCCTCAGGGCTTGCATCCCCCCCTCTAGCAGACTTGCTCCAGCCCCTCTCCTCCTACCGCAAGCACAGACCCAGGCTGCATGGAACCCCATGTCACAGTCTCCAAGGATGAGGACTTGGGGGAAGGTAGAGTTGGTAGCATGACCTTGGCCAAGAGGCTGGAAGGTTTGGATCAGGGGTCTAAAGGTTCACAGGGGCTCTGAAGACTTGGGCCAGTAAGCTGAGGCTCCGGTGCCCACAGCCAAGGCCTGCGATCAGGCTCCTGGCAGGGAGGAGGACCTGAGAACCCAGGCTCCCTTTGTGGGCACCTCTGGGTCTCAGGGCGGGGATGGGCTCAGGGGGTCCAGCCAGTTACCTCATGGACGCTCGGGTAGGGAATGTAGTCCTCCTCCGTCTACAAAACACAAACAGGGCAGAGACCCAGCTGGGGTGGGGTCTTCACCCTTTACTTACTTCCAGCCTCCCCAGAATGCTCCATCGTTCAGCCAGCCATCTGGGCTGGGAGTGTGGGTGGGGCTGTGTCATCTCCCCAGGGCTTGCCTTGGGGTGACCCCTCAAGGCAGAGGCTGAGGCAAACTTAGCTCCCGGAGTGCTGGCAGCCTCCTCCGGGGCTCTTTCTGCCTTGGGAAAAAGGCTCACTGCCTCCCCAGAAGAAACCTCGGGACCAGTGGTCTCAGTGCATCA
This sequence comes from Zalophus californianus, assembly GCF_009762305.2. Lineage (NCBI taxonomy): Eukaryota > Metazoa > Chordata > Mammalia > Carnivora > Otariidae > Zalophus > Zalophus californianus. The sequence goes on from NC_045598.1 coordinate 15,826,765, forward strand.
GAATGGCCTCCAGGGCTCCTTAACTACATGGCTGTGCCCCACCCCGTTTCCCAGGGTCTGAGTGGGGCCCAAAATTTTACTTTTTTTTTTTTTTTTTTTTAAGAATTTACATTCTAACAAGCTCCCAGGTAATGCTGATGCTCCTGGTTTGAGAACCCCTGCTCTGGACAAAGTATCAGGCATATGTCCATGGACTCCCCCTTCAACCCTCACCTTGAAGCCCTGGGCCCACCTCACCCCACCCCATGCCCAGCTTCCAGTCTTCTTGGATTGTTGAGGTCCCAAATAAACCACAGAACCATATGCCTATCTGGAGGGGAGGTGGGACTCCCACCCCAAGAAAATTCTGAGTCTAAGAGCCTCCTCCCAACTCCTTCCATCCCCTGCCTCCTATCTGTCTCCTCACAGTAGGCATGGGGGAAGGTAGCTGGGGGGGCAGGGGGGCCGGGGGGGGCAACGAGGCCACCCCTCCCATCTCCTCCTCTCCTCCCCTCCCCATCAGCCTTCCCAGGCAGAAGCCTCCTGGGTCCTGGCTTTGAGTTTTCCTGCAATGGCTGATCACGCCTGGGGAGGGAGTCTCCCCGCCCCTTCCAGGTCCCAAGCCCTTTGGAGAGGCTGCTCAAGAAGCAAACAGCACGGGCAGACAGCCACAGAAAGGTGGGGTGGGGCCGTGGTTCCAACCTACTTTGAGGGGTGGTGGGAAGGAGCATCGCTGTTCATCCATCCTGCTTCCCTGCAGAGAGAAGGTACACCCTGTTATACCCCTTCCACGCCTGCTACCAGCACTACCACCCCACAGGAGGCCCACACCCCTGTGAAGGGGAAAGCCCGGCCATGTGGGGGTACTCCAGGGTGCTGGGCGCTTGGTTATCCAGGCCTCTGCAGGGAGAGCTGGGGGCTGTGTGTGGGAATGTGTGCCACTGGGACTGGGGGCAGGGGTGGCCTGCATGCACTAGTGTGTGAGTGTGGGGTGGAGGCCACTGCATCTACAAAGACGTGTGTTCTGAGAGAGAGAGGAAAGGGATAGAGGGGGGGGAGAGAGAGCAAGAGAAGGAGGGGAGAGGTGGAGGTGGAAAAAGAGAGAGAGGCAGAGAAACAGGAAGGCGCAGAAGAGAGGGTTTGGAGGGCGAACTGACATCGCGGGGAGGGGAAGCTCCTGAGGTTCGTTCAAGTTGCCCCACCCCCCTGCCCACCTCCCAGCAGGTCCCCATGCATCAGACAGAGGTCTGGAAGACCAGGGCTGGGAGTGGAAGGTAGGCAGGGGTCAGGTAGAGGGGGTGGGGCACATCCCCTTGCCTGTGGCACAGCCTCGGGCTGCCCTGTGCCCTGGCATCTGTCCCTCCTCCCATTCGACACCGGGGTCCTGCGGAGCCTGGGATGCCTCTTGGGGGATGGGAAATGCGTGTGAATGCGTGTGGGTGGGTTAGGATGAGCCACTGATCCCAGCCCTGCTGGGGACCTACACAGGGATGGGAGCAGGGGAGACACAAGTGGGGCCTGGGCCCAGGGGTCAGACAGGGACTTAGCACTCCTAGTCCCCATCCTCTACTCAGACCCCCAGCCCAAGGGCTCAGAACAATGCACTGCCACCACCTCCTCCCAGAACAGTCCGCTGAGGGCCCCTGGCCCATCCTCAGAGAGGAACAGGGCTGGAGATACAGCAAGGGCCCCCACTCCAGCCCAGCCCCCTCTGCGGCTCCCCAAAATGGGCAACAGAGCCAACCTCACCTGCATCTTCTCAATCATCTCAAACAGATCTGTGTTCTGCAACAGAGATGGAGGAGGGCAGGTCAGTCCTCAGGACCGGCCCAGCTGACCTTGCTAAGCCCCTGAAGAGTCTCCACCCAGCCCCAGCCCTCCTGGTCCCTCCAACTCTAACCAACCCCCATGGGCCTGTCTGAGAAGCAAGGGGGAGTGGAGAAGGCACTGCCAGAGGGAGCTCAGGGCAGGTGACCGGCAGGGCTTGACGAACTGCTTAGTGAAGTCAGCCCAGGGCCCAGGGCCCTCCCCCAGCCGCCCACCCCACTCAGTCCCCTTCCCAGTGTAAGGAGGCTGCTGCCTCAGACCCGGATGGATGTGACCCTCGGGGAGAGACACATCTCCCCCACGTCACTGTAAGTTTGGCAGTGCCAGGACGGGCCAAGTACCCCAGGTCCCAGCGCCAGAGAGGAGACAGCGGGGATCCTCAGGAGGGTCTGTGGTTCTACCCGCCTCTCCTGGAAGAGGGCCCCACCCTCACTGCCCCTGCAAGCAGTATGATTCGGGGGGGGGGGGGGGGGGGGGAGCGGTGTGTGTGTGGCTGTCGGGGGAGACAGCGCTGGGATGTCCCACTGGCTCAACCGCTGTGTGTGAGTCCACGCGCATCCGCCTGCCCCTCCCACTGCGGCCACTCTCTGCCAAGGGCAGCCAGGGCACACACAGGGTTACTCGGGGCATCTGCCAGCTCGGCTCGGCAGCTCCCGCCTCTCCAGCGCCAACTCCCCGCGAGCCTTCCTGGAAGGCGGCTTCCTAGCCCAACAGAGCGGCTGGGGGCTGGGCCTGGGATGCCCCCCCGCCCCCCCCCCCCGGGTCTCCACGATAGTGCCCCTCCCCCAGCACTTCCAAGGCCTCCACTCATTTGGCTCCTGCCGCCCAGTGGGGGCCCCGCCTGAGCTCACACACATGTGCTATGGGCTTGCGCACCAGGAAACACATACTCTCTCTTTCTCTCCCTCTTGCTTGAACACACACAGCCTTGTGCACCAATATTTAAACACACCCTCACCGTACCAAAGAAAGCAAACACACACGTAACCCCCCCCCACAAACCCAGGGGGTCTGTGCACACCAATTCTGAGCCTCAGAGCCATACGCTAACACACAAATACACATGTCAGTGTCCTAAATTACACAAGAGCTCACCCACTCACACACACACAGGTCCATGTCCCACAAAGCCAAACACACAGATACCAACCCACCCCTGTGCAGATGTGCACATCAGTAATTGAACACGAAGCTACACAAACACCACAAAACCACTCTCACATCTGTGTGCCGAGAGACACAATAACATGCACTCGCAGATGTCGGCAGCTGTGTTCACAGAAACTGAGCCACGGAGCCCCACTCCCACACAGAAGCTCACCTTTCCCTAACAGAGTCACGCACCCTGGTGACACACATGACAGACCTGACCCCAAAACACTGAGTGAGTTTTGAGGGGGAAAAACGTGCGCAGCCACTGTGGAAGTGGTTCATCAGCAAGAGTGAGGAGCACAGGTCTGACCCTCACACACACCCCCTCACGCCCACTGGAGTACACACTAGCCATCACACGCACACACACAGCGTGAGGATCACCGGACACAAACACCCCATGTGCACACTCAGAGGCCTGCCCCCAGAGGCAAAACCCACCCTGTAAATGCACTCCAAGAGTCCACGGGAGACACTGACCCATGGTCACCTATGGCCACACCCAACACCCTGAGCTTGGAAGAGACAATTCCCCAGGCAGCTACAGCAGAAACCACTGACACACCTGCAGTCCAGGTAGACAAACACAACTGTTAACTCAACATCCTGTACAACAGCAACATGGGCATCTGTGCCTGGGTCACACAATCTGAGCCCAGCACAGTCCCAGTAGTGATGTGGGCGCATTACTGGCCTCCAGAGCACCCCACTCAGGGTGACCCGAGGGCCAGGAACAATGCACAGGGAGTCACAGCCACATAAACACTGACACATGGGACTGTCACCCAGAGAGCACACACAGCAACAAGTGACACCCACAGTTACAGCCTCACAGGCGCAGCAGACACCCCGACACATGGCAGACGGTGAGCAAAGTGGCCCAGAGCACCACGCAAAGTTACACGGTGACATTCAGACCCCTCCTAAAGGGGGCAGGGGACGCTGAAGTGGTCCCGAGGCTAACAGACATACGGACTCACGCACGCACACACAGCGCCACGGTAGCCCGGAGCCACGGTGCCACCACGGGCACTCCGATCCGGGGGCGGCTCGAGAAAGAGCCCAAGGCCCGGGACCCCAGGGCAGGGCTGCGCCCTGTGACCCGCCGTGCCCGGGTGTCAGCCCAGAAGCTAACACACCCTCCATGACGGAGCCTCGCACACCGCCCTGGCTAGGGCAGAGCCTGCCCGGCTTCGAGGAAGTCGGGCTGAGCCGGCTCCCGCAGACCCCCTCGGCCAGGCCGCCCTCGCCCTGGTCCTCACCTGCCAGCCGGCCCCAGCGGGCAGCGAGCCCCTCCGCGGACGGCCGGGGGGCGCCAGGGGCCGCGGCTGCGCCATCCCGAGCCTGGCCCGGCCGGGCCCCCGCCCCGGCGGCGCTTCAGCTGGCCCGGCCGGCTCCCGCCCGCGCGCGCCCCGGCCCGGGCCCCGCAGCGCCGAGCTCCGCGCTCTCGCCTCCGGGCTCCCGGGGGCACACTGCCTGAGCTGGGCTCGCCCGGCTGCCGGGCCCGGAGGGGGCGGGGCGCCAGGTACGGGCGGCGCGGGGGCGTGGCTTCGGAATTCCGGGGTGGGAACACCGGAGGCCCCGCCCCCCGCGCGGCTCGGCCCGCGGTCCCCGGACACTGCGCCTGCGCCCTCGCCCGCGCGCCCTATGCTTTTCCCCCTGGAGCCCCCAGGCTGTATTCAGCGGGCCCCTACCCTGCCTTTTTCTATCTTCCCAGACTCTGGCTATCCCGCCTCAGGACCGGGGTTCTTGGGACAGGCTGTGAAGCTGGGCAGGAAGAGGAGAGGATTACCTCGTAGACAGAGGGCTCTCCTTGAGCATCTACTTAACGTTGCCCTCTTAGCAAGGATGACCTCTCCCCACAATCCAGGAGGTACGAGCGTCATCCTCATTTTACGGAATAGAAAACTGATTCAAGAGGTGAAATATCATGCTCAGGTTCACACAGCTAGGAAAAGACAGAAACTGGGAATCCAGGGCAAGGCCTGGAGCCGCTCTCCCCTCCCTCCTCATCTCCCCCCACCTCCTAATGCCTGCCAGTGACTGGCCTGTTCCCTCCCTTCCCCAGGTGCTATGCCCACACAGGACCCTAACTGCCCTGATCCCGGGAGAGGGCGGGAATAGGGACTGCCAAGACTTCAGGACATGAGGGTTCTAGCACTGGCCTTGCTACAACTTGCTGAGTGGCCCTGAGTGAGTCCCTGCCACCTGCATAGGCTTCAGTTTCCCCATCTGTAAAATATAAGGCCCTCAGTTTTGCCACCTCTGCAGGCCCTTCCAGCTGGCCCTGCATTGTGTCTGCCACTGTACAGTAGGGGCAGGGCCAGGCCCTCAGCATCCTTTCCCCAGACAGGTACTGGAAAGCAGCAATTGCTTCCTGAGCTGTGGCCAAGTCGACACCAGCTGCTGTGGACCGTGCAGGGGCAGGGCTGCCCACCAGCTCAGTGCACAACCTCTCGTCAGCTTCTTGGAGAAGCTGTCAGCGCCTGCCCACCACCCTCCATCTCCAGGGCTAAGGGCTCCTGGAAGGAAGGCACCGGACCTTTCTTTCCTCCAGACCTGGCTCTGGGTCAGGTTGGAGCCTGGGGAGCCGGCGGGAACTCTGGAGATGTGTGTTCCAGACACGGTGTAGCTTGTTTTTAATAATTAACAGGAGCAAATATTGATTTATGCAGGCACTTCCAGGCCTGAGCGCTTCCGGGCACCCATCGAAATGCAGCCAGAGAAGATATCCACTCCCACACCGGGAGGAGGTGAGACCTGCCTGCATCACTGGAGACGTCTGTGTGACAGGCAGAGTGGAGGGTGTAGACACACGTGCATATGTAGCTGTATGTGTGTGACCCTGGGGCCAGGTGTGGCTGTATGTGCATGGACATCCCGGGTATTTGTGTTTGCACATGTGTGTCTGTGTACACATGCTTATGTACACGTGCAAGTCTCTGAATACATTTGCAGACGTGTGAACGTGTCCAGGGACAGAGGTGTGGAGAGACTGTGATGTACACATGTGCCGATGTCTGAATTCCTGAGTGGAGAAAGCCCTATGGCGGGGGGTGGGGTGCGGGGGGGGTGGTGTCAGAGTGGAAGGGCCCTGAAGAGCTCAGTGTCTGTACAAATGTGGTTTTCCAATGAGAGGGGAATGTCCCTTCTGGGAGTTCCGTCCCGCCCTGGGAACATAACACTGCTGATACAGTTCAGCTTCCTGATTTCTTCTTTCCAAAGTTAGTTTCATAGTCATCACACAGCTGTAAGTGGGCAAGGTGGGTAGAGAAGGAACTGTCACCTCTGTTTTACAGATGAGGAAACTGAGGCCCAGAGAAGAGCAGGGACTTGCCCACTGGCACAGGGAGGTGACTTGCCCCTCAGATTGGCTGCATCCACATGATAAATGTGCACAGACTTGAGGGTACTGGAGGAGGGACGTGGAGAATGTGTCATAGGCCTGACAAAGGCTGAGTCCCCTCGGCCCCACCATGGGTTTGCTGGGCATCCAGGGGGATAACTCAATCTCTCTGTACTCTGGTTTCCCTCCTTGTCAAAGGAGGATGATCCACAGACTAGGTCTTGCTTCTGGAGTAAGGGTGGGCTGTCAGGAGGGAGCGATTTGGAGCCCGCCGTCTGAGCTGCATTGGCAGAAATGGAAGCTTCTGTCTGACTGGGTGGAGGCCAGGAAGCCCGAGGGGAGGTGGCTTGGAGCTAATCCGTGAAAGGCAGCCTTAGGCTGTCGGAGCAGGCAGGACGTCCTCAGGATGATGGGTTGTTCCTACCCTCATTTTCCTGATAGGAAGACTGAGGCCCAGGGAAGGGAAGCTATGGTCTAAGGGCACACAGCCCTTGGTGAGAACCAAGACCTCCTCCTGTATGCTTAGGGGGAGAGGGACTGGGGGCTTCATGAACTCAGGTGCCCTCGAGTTGCTCCCTTCCTGCCAAGCCCCAGGATCCACATGGCCCTGTCTTGGGCTTTTGCCCAGGCACAGGGAGCAGGCAAGGGTCTCAGGAATCCCCTGATGCTACCCTAGGACACCCACTTGGAACCCCCTTGAAGGTGGTGGTCCCCCACAAGGATTAAGGTCCCTGGCCATATGCCTTCCAGGCTGAGGAGAGCTATGTGGCCCTTGGCCGGCCCAGAGTCTGCTCTTTCCTAGCTGTGTGACCTTGGGAAAATCTCTCTGAGCATCTGGTTCCTCATCTGATGAAATGCCCAAGAGGCATGATGTCTATGGACATGCTTTAGAAACCAAAAAGTGTACTGCAGAAGTGAGGGCTTATGACCTCTTCTGTATCAGGGAGGCCACAGGGCCCGGCACTCTGGTCATATAGCCTGAGTTCCGGTCCCGGCCCCATCATATCCTAACCTGTGTGTCTTTTAAGCAAGGACCTTAACTTCTCCGAGCCTTGATTTTTCTCATCTGCAAAATGGGACTAATAACAGTAGCTATCACATAGTACTTATAGTTTGAGGATGGAATGAAATAGTGCCTGTAAAGCATTAAGTACCCACATGGCACATAGTAAATCTCAGCAAATGCTAGTGGTTGCTACTGGTATTCTGCTAAGTTGTTTAGTTACTCCTCTCTCACCTGGACTCTGGCTCCTTGAGGGCAGGGTCTGTGACAGATTGATTTCTGGCCCCGCAGCACCCAGCACAAAAATCTGACACAAATCAAGTGCCGGGCAAACGTTTGATTCTGATGATCTCATTTATAGAGCTCTTGCCCTGTGCCGGATATTGTGCAAGGAATGTATTACTGGTACTTTTTCATTTAATTCTCACGATCGCTCTGTGCCGCGCACTATCATTATGCCCGGTCTACAGATGAGAAGGCCGATGGTGATGTTGATAATGAAGGTGGTTGGCCGGTTTATTCCCAGCTGTTTTGCCCCCTCCCCAGCAGTGCTACAGACCCCGGTCCAACCCACCCAGGGGTGACAAGTGGTGTCCCCTCGGGGAGCCAAACCCTAAGCAGCATCTGCTTGAACATTTTACCCCTGTCCAGCAGTCCTTTTTAATGATCTCTCAGCCCCAGCGGTCCCCAGAGCAGGGGTAGTGGGAGGGGGCACTCACCTTGGGGTAGAGTGAAGCAGGATGGAGGGGAGCCAAGTCTGCACGTGGCAGGTCTAATGCCTGAGGGAAGCGCTGGTTCTGCCCATCACTCCTCCTGGAAGACAGAAAAGGTCTGTGGTCAGGGAGAGCCCCAAGCTGGGAGATGGGTGAACTTTGGGAGGAAGAGTTGCTCTCAGAGTTGGGGGACAGATTTCATGGAGGAGGGGTCCTGGGTTCCCCAGGAGGAGGGAGAGGAGAAGCTTCTGGAGCAGGGTGGCCAAACAGGCTCTCCTTCCCCAGAGATCAGGGATGTGGCCAGGGTCTCTCCCCAAGTTCTATGTTAACCACCCCCCCACACACACATACTCCAGCCAAGAGGATGTATGTCCACAGCCCATTCTGAAGATGGGTAGACTGAGGCAGGGGACCGTGAGGCTTGCTGTAGAGGGCTGAGTCCTCTGACCTCTGTACTAAGCAGGGTGCTCAACCTCTATAGACCTCTCCCTGAGCCTTCAGGGAGACACAGCCTTAGGACTGAGAGAACACTTGGGCTATTGCTGTTCTTAACGACAGTAACAACAGTAGACACCCACTGGGCCAAGCCCCTCTTCCCAGGCCTGAGGGCACAGACTCCTCACCACACTGGTATTCTCACTTAACAGATGAGGACCCAGAGGCAGGCAGAGGTCACACAGCTGGTCAGGGGCAGAGCCAGCATCTGTGTGAGGCCTGACTCCAAGTTCAGCCTCTCTGCCCTCACCCACACCCCTCCCTGAGGAAAGGAAGCAGGTCTGGTGAGGGTGAAGTCAGCTCCTGTCACCCTAGAAAGCCTGCTGGGGAGGCTACCTCGGGGGTCAGGGAGAGGAAGTGCCCAGTGGCTCCTGGAACCCAGGGAGCCCAGGGCCAGGTGAGCAGGCCTGGCTTCCCCTTGCCGCCTGGGGCCACCCTGACGTGGCTGCACTCCCGCCCCAGTCCCATCCACTGAGGCTGGTCCTGGGAGGGTGAGTCATTCAGGCCACCAAATGATCCTACCTCCTCGGCCCACAGCGGAGGGCTTGGGTCAGGCGGGGCCGGGACTGCCACACCCTGAAAGGGGAAGGGCCTGCAGGAACCTGGCCCAGGAAGGAGGCCCCGCAGCCTCTGAGCCCCGCCTGCTGACTCCTCTCAGCCCAGCCTCTCTGGTAGGAGAACCAGCCCAGAGGAGTGGTCCACAGCCCCGCAGCATGCACCAGATGCCTCTCTGCCTCCCAGGACTGCTAGCATCTTTAAAGCGGGGCCTACACTAAGCAGGGCTTGACCCAGAAAAATAGATATGGTGGCAGTGGCATTTCAAGCAGTGGCATCAGTGTGAGGAAGGTATTCCCAGGCACTTACCTGTTGTGTGACCTTGAGTCAGTGACACACCCCTCCCAGCGTCTGCTTCCAAAAAAATTCATAGAACCTGGGCAGCTAGTAGGTCGTTACTCAATCAAGTCTTTGGTATTCATTCATTCATGGTAAACTCTGGGTCCCCAAGTTAGGGTCTCATTCGGTATTTGTTGAATGGATAAATAATTGAATGAATCAATGAATGAATGGAGGTTGGCAGCAGGGAGGCACTGGAGGTTTGTGAGCAAGGAAAGAGCCTGAACTTAGGTCCCTGAAGGTTGCAAGGCGTGCTGACCTGGGGAGAGACTGGAGCCGGGGGAGTAGAGAGAAGGCCCACAGAAATGGTCCAGGCAAATTCCACTGAGGTTGCCCTGAGGACTCTTTGTCGAGACCTGGGTCATGTGCCTGGAACTGTGTCAAGCATTTTTACACCCTCATTACACTGCTGGGAGATTGGCCTTATTTATCTCCCTTTTTATAGATGGAGACCCTGAAGCTCAGAGAGATGAAGCCATTTCCCCTAGCAGGTGGGTGACAGCCTGAATGTAAAGCCCACGCCCTTGACTGAGCAAGGCCAGTGCTGGCGGGATGGGGGGCAGAGGCTGCCCGGGGGGCCAGGAAGTGCTGGGGTCGCAACCCCGGGGAAGCTGGCTCCCCTAGTGGTGGGGACATGGGGACAGTGGCCTCGGCGTGGCCCTGGCTGCCCAGTGGAGGTTGTGGCCCATGATCGAGCTATTCAGGCTCAAACAGTGGCTGCTACTGGTCAGTCGTCTGGCAACAGCTCCCTAACACACTCCCCTTCCAGAACCCTCTCACTCTGAGCTTCCCCATGTCCAGGTACCCGTCCTACACAGGACTGCTCATGCTGGCATAGGACTAGGGAGGTCTCTCAAGACAAGGGGGAGTGGGGTCTGACTTCCATCCGGGACCCAGCCCCAAGGCTCTCAACTCTCTAGTTCCTGGCTGGCTAGAGTAGGCCCCTCCCAGTAGCCCCCCACCCCTGCCAGGCAACTCCTCCACCTACAAGGTCATTGCTGAGGCCCTAAAGGGCAGGAGACGGGAGGGACTCCACAATGGGACAGAGCAGGAATTGGAGGCCCTGGGCCCTGCCTGCCCCCATCCATCCCAGCCCTGAGGGACCAGAAGGACAGTAATCACAAAAGCCACAGCCCACCTGTGCCTTGTATGATTTCACTTAATCATCACCCCAACCCACTGAGGCAGGGGCTCAAAAACCGCCTGCTTTTACACATGGGGAGACCGAAGCTCAGCAAGGTATGTTAACTTGCCCAAGGTCACACAGTGAAGGAGGCAGAGCCGGCACTGGAATGCAGGTTTGTCACTCCAGAGCCCAAGATCTGAACTTCAACGCACGGGCGGACCCAGCAGGTCGCATCAGAGGCAACGATAACAGTAATGGCAAGGACAGCTAACGCTGACACTGGACGGAGGTGCCCTGGGCAGGCTCTGCTCTAACTGCTTTGCTTGGATTCAGTCTTTCAAAGGAGGGCACTAAGCCACAGACAGGTTAAGCAACTTGTCCAAGGTCACAATGACAGTAAGTGAAACAGAGGATCTGAACCCTCAACCATCTGGGTCTAGGTGCCCTGATGCTACACTCTACTGACTCTGAATAGATGCTACTTGCTCAATAAATAATTTGGCAAGGATGAAAAAACTCAGCCTGTCTCCTCCCCCTCCCCCTCCAGGTCCCCTTGTCTCCCCTCCCCATCTCAGCCTCCCTCACCCTGTACCCATCTCACCCCCATCTTTCTAGCCCCCTCCATTCCCCTTCTGCCTCTGGCCTCTGCACACCTCCCCCAACTTGGCCGTTTCCCTCCCTCTCGTGAACTTGAACCCCCCCCACTGCGCCCCCCACACCCTGGTCTCTATCCCACCCTCCTCTCCTCCTGGTCTTCACCATTCTGTTCAGATGGGGCTGCCCCTCCCCACTTCTCTGCAAACCTTCCTGACCCCATGGCCTGGCTCAGCTTAAAATGCTTTGCATCTCCCTGCACGTGCAGCAGCTGCGAGGTGCCTGGAGCGTGCTGGGCCACAGGGACCTCTCCCCTCTTTTCCCCTCCCCCTGCCATGACCAAAGTTGTATCTGCACAGCACTCTACAGTCTGTTGTCTCATCTGAGCACCCTGACAACTTTGTGAGGTTGAATATTATCCACCTTTTCTCCAGATAAGAAAACTGAGGCTCAGAGAGGTTAAGTGACAAGTCCATGGTCACACAGGGAAAGGGCAGAAGAGAGGTTGCACTCCAGCCCAAGGTTCTTCCACTACACTCATCATAGCTGCTCTCAACCCAGGACCTCAGTCCAGTCACCCAGGCTTGGCTCCCAGTGGCTTCCCTAGGACAGCCCTCCCTGGCTCCCACAGCCACCACCAAGCATCTTCCCTAGGTCCAGATCTGGTCCTGCCCTGTCTGGTCTGGACACCTGCCTCCAGGTACAGGACACCTGGCCATAGGCAAAGGTGGCAGCCAGAGAGGAGGTGACTTGCCCAAGGTCACACAGAAAGCCTAAGCCAAGCTGGCATCTAGGCCAGGCACATTCCAGGGTCACCTTCAGGCCCTAGAGGTGCGTGGCCGTCAGCCAGCTGGCCCCAGCTCCCCACCCTGTTGGAGCACCCATCTCTCCCAGGGAAAGGGCGCAGCGGGGGGGGGGGGAAGGGGCCCAGTGGCCCAGCTCCTGAGTGGGAAGGATGGGCCAGGCCGGAAGCCACCGCTGACAGCTCCCGGGTTTCTTGGCAACTGTCACTGCACCTCCTCCCATCCCTTATCTCCTCATCAAGGTAACAATAATAATCTCACTGTCGTGAGTACAGCTCTTTGTACTTTTCCAAAAGTGCTCTTTATCTGCTCACTCCTGGGAGTCTCACCGGAACTGGAGCGGGAGATAAGGCAGTCGCTAGGATCTCCAATTTCCAGAAGGATAAACCGAGGCTCAGAGTGGTTAAACCACCACCTCGAGGTCACCCAGCAAAGCAGAAGCCAACTGGGGACAAGAACCCAGGCCTTCTGTCAGTCCAGGGCTCCAGACGCCGCACTGGGGTCGGGGGGCATCTCAGGGGGGTTCCGTCCACTGCCAAACTGCAGGTCAGATCGAGGCACAGTGGAGGGAGTTAGGTTAGGCTGAGGAAGCTGGCCAGATGCCTTCCTGGGTTGCTTCTCCCCTGTTAGCCAGCTGGAGAGTTGGTGGGAGGGTCCTGTCTTTCTCCCCCTCTGCAAAATGAGGGATAATAGCCCCCCTTAGAAGGCTGCTGTGAACCGCAGAGTAGAGTAAGCCCTAGAGAAGCATTTGCTATTATTATTATTATTATTATTATTATTAGCCACTCTCCCGGAGAGCTCCACCCTTTCAAGGCACTAGAGCTGTGGCTGGGCTTTCCCGTGGGTATGACTTGGCCCTGTGGCCACCCAAAGACAGCTGCTGGATGGAGGTCCCCAGGTGGGTGGGGCCCCTGCTGACTCTCCTAGCCTCATCTCCACACACACCCTTCTTCCTGTCCTGCCCCAGCGGCCTTGTCCTAGCCTGGCTGGGCGGCAAGCGGTTTTGCAAATAAGACACACTGTTTCACTGCTGAGCCTCTACACAGGCTGTTCCCTCTGCTGGGGGCTCCCTTTTCCTTCTTTGGGGCCTGGTGAACTCTTCATGCTTTAAAGTTCATCTTAAGCGGGTGAGACTCTGGTGGCCAGAGCAGGTGACATGTGACCATCAAGGCAGGAAGCCTGTGACAGGGAGCGGGGGAGCTGGACAGGCGCTGGACAACACACATACAAGTTGGGAAACCAGAGGGCAGAGCAGGTACTCAGCTAGCCAGAGGACATCAGGCCGAGAAGGACTTGTCGGGGGTTAGCCCAGGACAGGGCCTGAGGGGTCCAGCCCAGCCCAGGGCTGGTCACCAGAGGCCAGGGTCCTTTGAGTCTCCCTGGTCTCCATGAAACCAACTGGTTCTACCAAGCTGATAACTCACATGGGGGACAGCAGAGGGCACAGACCTCAAGGGGAAAAGCGGGTGTGGAGGGTTACTCCTGTGGGCCCTCACCCCCAAGAGAGGCCCTCTGGATGGGGCGTGGGGGCTGCCTATGTCTCCCAGCCGTGGTATCGGGTCTGAGGGGACTCTAATCTCCTGAAACCGGAGACTGGAGACTCCCTGGAACTGCCCCCTCCCCTGTGGGCCACAGAGGCCCATTGTCTCCAGTGCTCAACACACACCCCCCCCACCCCCCCACCCCACCCCCGCCTCATCCCTGGCCTTGCCAAGGTCCCAGGGAGGGTGGCCAGGGGCAGCTTGGTAAGCAAGTTTCTGAAGCCAAGCCCAGGCAGCCTGGCCCCCTCCCCCCAAGGCCCACAGGGAGCGGAGGGACACAGACATGGCCACTCTTGGCTCTCCTTTCCCCGGGCACTTTTGACCTCTACCGGGACTCAAAAGGGAGCGTGTGGGTCGGGGAGCCGAGTGCGGTGATGTCACGTAGTCCTTGCAACAACAACCCTGATGGAGGGCTGTTGTTACCATCACGGCATCTCAGAAATAAGCTCCAAGCAGAGGCTCAGCGAGGTTGCAAGATGGGCCAGGGGTCCCACAACCACCAAAATAGTAGCGTTGGTGGGCCCCCCCCCCAGGGAGTGGGGGGAGCAGGCCTCAGTCTCCAGGCTGGGCAGAGGGGTGATCAGAAAGGCGGCACTTGGGGCCCCCACCCTCACTCCACGTTGGCTGAGCGCCAAGACACCCGGATGCCGGAGCCGGGCCAGGAGGTGGCCTCCTGAGCAAACAACAGGTTGGCAGCCCCGAGAGGAGGTCATGGGACCGGCCCCCACCCGGGGGCACGGCACCTAGGGCCTGGGCCTCCAATCCACCTGCTGCATACCAGCACCTCCTCTGCCCAGGTGGCCAGAGCTCCGCTGTGGCCTGGGCATGACCCCCTCCCCACCCCACCCCACCCCACCCCCCTGCACCTCCCTGGGACGGACTCCTCCCTGCACTCGGGGCAGGGGGGAGGAGTGACCCTGAGGTGACCTAGCCCAGGGGCCTCTTCCTGCTGGGATAATGACAACAGCCGCTGACCCAGCCTGGTACTTTACAGTTTGCAAACTGCCTCCTTCGCGCTAGACCTTTGTCAACAGCCTCACAAGGCACCTGAGGCAGATAGCGTTATCTCCTCCGTCCCACGGGAAGAAACCTGAAGCCAAGATGGCGGTGGCGGCTTGCCTGAGGTGCCGCGCCTGAAGCTCCAACCCGCTGCTCCACTCTTGGCCCGTGTGCACAGGACGGGCCCCACTGACGGGCCTGCCACAGACTGCCACCCTCAGCACCCAGGGAGGCTGTGAGCAGGGCCCGGCCCGGCACCCATGGACTGGGGCCCAGTGCCACCTACAGCCCCCCTCCCTCATTAACCTCAGTGTCTTTCCCCGCCTCTGCGGCCCGGGGGGTCGGTCTCCCTCTTCTGCACTCCACGCATTCCTTCACTCACACACATCTCCCCACTCCCCCACTTGCCCTTCACTCCTACGCTCAGTCACTCATTCAGGATTCACGTCCTGTCCCCTGCTCTGGGCCAGACAGCGGTGTGCGGTGTTGGCATCCGAGCAGGGTGATCCAGGCCTCCCCCGCCTCCAAGCAAAGCCCCAGGGACACCCACCCGACTGTTCTCTAGCCGTTCTCAGTCTTCCTTGGGCCCCAACGCCCGGACACAGCCTTCCCACGCCGAGGTCTAGTTTAATCCATCCCTCTCCCTCCCTAGCTGGTAGGCAGAAATCCCTGCCAGGCCAAGGCGAAACCCCCTCAGAGAGGGACAGGGTTGCCGTCTCCTAACCACAGGTGACAAGGAGGAGCCCTGGCTCTGCCTCTAAATCAGCAAGTGGACAGGATTAAGTCACCACGACCTCTCCAAGCAGATTCTGTGGGGAACGGGGACTCCGATTAGACGGTGCTAAGGCCCAGCCCTGACATCCTCCAGGAGGATGAATGGGAGGGTGAGACACTGCGAGCTGAGTCTGCTGAGAACTGGGTGCACCAGCACCCTGGCGGCCTTACTCTGCCTGGAGGGGGGCTGGGGAGGGGGCCTCCGCCTCCTCTGAGCTTCTCTTCTCTGAGCCTGCTCCCTCATCTACAACATGAAATAGTAAGACCTACTTTGCCGGGTGGTTGTGTAGAATAAATTAGAGGCTACGTGTACAATCTGACTAGCCTAGAGCTGAGTATCTAGTAAGTGCTCAATAAACCACAGACTCCTGCCTGGAGGGACAGTGTAGCATCACAGGTGTGGGCTCTGGAACCAGACTGCCTAAGTTTGTATTCTAGCTCTGCCACTTAATGGCTGTGTGACCTTGGGCAAGTTACTTAACGTCTCTGAGCCTCCGTTTCCTTATCTATACAATGGGGATAACAACAGTGCCTGCCTCCAAAGGGTTGTCATGAAAATGGAATAAGTTCATCCACGCAAAGATTATCAACATTAACCCTGAACATTTCCTGGCCTTCCCTTCTTTCCTCCTTTCTTCCTTTTTCTCTTCCTCTGTGGGCTGCTGAGGACGGAGGCAGGATTCCTGGGTGGAAGTTGGGAGAAGGTAGACCGGAACTGCCCAAGAGTAAAACAACCAGCTCGTAAGGTACTGAGCGAAGACAGGCAGAGCCACACGGGGATGTAGTGGGGAGATTTCTAAGGTGCGGGGATGACCTCCCAGTTACGTCCCGCGTTTGGGATCTATGACTCTTGATGGCTCTAGGGTCCCTGTGGCAGGTGGCAGAGGCAGTGGGTAAATCTGCATGATTTTGAGGAAGTAGACTTTTCCAGGTCTGGGGGGCACATCGGTCGCTACCACTTCTCTGCAGGGGTTTGGGCCGCTCCTGTTACAGATGAAAATGTGTATACTCTTTAGCCCAGCCACTGCATTTCTAGACATTTATACACAGATGCACAAAAATATATGAACAAATGACATTCACTGCAGCAGAGTTTACAATGGCCAACATCTGGAAGCCACCCCCAACATCCATTCAAAGGAGTCTGGACAAATGCATCAAGGCCCACGCAAAGCGTTGGACTGCCACACAGTGATCGCAAAGGAGGTCTCTTGTCCAGATGGGAATTGTTAGGTTAAAAAAAGCAACTTGCCCAACAAAAACCTCACTTATAAAAATTAAAGATGAAATGTAGAAGTTCACATGGGTTATCTCTGGGAAGCTGGATCACTAGGCACTCCTGCCTTCTACAGGATATATTTTTCTGCATTGTTTTGATTTTTACAATGAACATTTATTATTTTCTGTAATCGGGGGGGGGATTTCTTTAAGAAAATCTGAGTACTTACTATGAGTCGGCTCTCTGAGCAGCTGACTCTTACCTTTCTCAGCCATCTTGAGAAGGAGATACTCTTCCCTCATTCCAAGGAGGAGAAGCTGACACGGAGGAAGGTTAAGGACTATGTCCAAAGTCCCCTAGCCAGGAGTGACAGAGCTGGGCTACATCCCCAGTTGTGACTGATTCTGAAGCTTACACTGTTTCCCCTACATTAAGCATTAGGCAGCCTTCTCTGTGGGTCAGGGAAGGGAGAAGGGAGAAGGCAGGAGAAAAGCAGCCCAGGCAGCTGGGCACAGGGCCGTGCCCCGGGACCTCAGCTGTCATGTCCTGGGAGCCAGGTCAGCTGGGGTTAGCCTGTTGGGGGGGCGGGGAGGGCGGGCAGGGCTGTCTGCCTCATTTGCAAATGCAAATGCAGACTCCACTCTGGGCTTCAGCTCTCTGCCCTGAGCTGCCCCAGGCTGGCAGGAAGGCAGGTGCTCAGCCCCACCACTGACCTTACCCCCCCACCGCCAGGCTTCAGGGTCACTGGGCAGGTGGGCACGCACTGGGGCCCTAAATAACTTTCCATGTTGATCAACCTATTTCTGGAAGAATTTGTCATTGAAGGTTACCTGCTACATTCTCTGCAAGAGCCTGGAAAGGTGACACACACATCCACATGTGCCTGAGTTTGGATGGGCCATTGAACGCATCTAGAAGTTAGATGGACCTGCGTTCAAATTCCGACAATGTCAAACTCTAGCTGTGTGGCCTGGGGCAAGTCACTTGACCTCCCTGGAGCCTGCTTCCCCGGCTGTAAAATGGTGTTGATGATTGTTTCCTGCAGGGTTGCTGGGAGAATTCAATGAGAGGATACATGCAGAAGGACTCCCTAAGCCAGAAGCCACCTTCCACGTGCAGGGGAGGGTGACGCTCCTGCTGTGTGTGCAGGGGGCAGGCACACGGCCGTGCAGATGTGGAATGGACAAAGGTCCATCCCGGGTGGCTCAGAGGCCCTGCCGCACACACTCAGCAAGCCAGCAGGGCAAACGTCTGACGCTTTTGCTAGAAGCTAGCTCAGGGTTTTCTGCAGCTCTGCCTGGTGATACGAAAGGGTGTGTATCTCTGTGGGGGAGGATGTCGATGGAGGCCTGGCAGGAACGCGAAAGGTGGGTGGGAGAGAAAGCGTTCGTGTCTGGGCCAAGCGGAGGTTCGCATCTGAGCGCATTTGTATCTGTCCCGTCATCCGCCTGCCTATAAAGCCCTCCGCGGCTCCTCACGGCCTGCGGGCCTCTGCGTGTCTGGCCCACCTCTGGGCCTCTGCACACACCACCCCCTCCACCTGTTACACGCTCCCGTCTTCCCCCATCTCACCGCATGTGCTACCCTCTTTTCCAGGCTTTCTGGGACCCCTGCCTCACACTGGGTCAGGCCACCCCCCACCCCCCGACCAGCTTCTCCAGAAGCCTGTCCTCGGCCCTCATGGACTGACCAGTTTGCATTGCACATGTCCCGCTGTGACCTAGATCACTGGCCAATCTCTCCTTCTAGAAATGGAGCTTCCTCAGGTGAGGACCAGATCTGTCTGGAGGCCTAGCACACGGTCGATATTCAATGACGCTCTGCACCGGGAGTGGCCGTGTATGCATATAATTCTAGGTCATGACGAAGCTGTCTGGACAAGAGTCAAGTCCATGAGTGTAAGTATGGAAACTGTGTGTGTATGTGTGTGTGTGTGTGTGTGTGTGTGTGCACGTGCATGTGCATATGAGGGGGTCATCTCGAAGAACCTCTGGCCCCGTGGGTGGGCCAGACCTGGCCAAGGCATCCAGACCCAGGCTGGCTGGGGTGAGAGAGGAAATAAGCATAAGTTCCCTTGCCCCCCTGCTGCAAGCCCCTCCCCAAATAGCCAGGCCCAGGGCCTCTGTGCCAGATCCCAGAATACTTCTGGGCAGGAGGGCAGCCAGGTGGGCCCAGGGCTCCACCCCTGCCAGCTCAGAGGACGTTCTGCTCACTTGGGGCCCAACCCAAGCCTGGTCTTGCATGCCTGCCCACAATGCCCACCCCCTCCCGCAGACCTGCCCTGTGAGCAGCAGTTCTTGATCTGAGAGAAGGTAGGCCTCCAACGCCCCTGGCTGCTCAGCTGTCTTCTACCTGCTGCCAGGAGAGCATCTGGAATGTTCCAGATTTGGGGTGGGGCAAGGAATCTTGCTCCTGCCTCAAAGCCTTTACACTCACTCACTCTGCCCTCTTTCTGGACTACCCTTCCCATGGCCAGCTCCTTCCCACTCAGGCCTCGAGAGGCCCTCCCTCATAATCTTAGCCAAGGGGGACCCCTTCCCACTCACCTCGTCCGTCACTCATTACCCATTACCCATCTGAAATTACCTAATTTGTCTGTTAGCTCATTTTGTATCTGTCTTCTACACTGGAAGGTAATCTGCATGAAGTCGGACATCATGTCCGTCAGACTTGCTGCTGTATCCCCCATTCTTAGAGACTACCTGGCACATGGTAGGGACTCAATAGGTATTTGTTGAATGAACAAATGGCTAATGGAAGCCATGAAAGAATCCTGTGAGGTGAAGATTGTCCCTATTTATAAGTGTGGGAACTGAGGTTCAGAGAGGTTAAGTCTCTAATCCAGGATCACACAGCAAGACAGTCAGACACGGTCAAGGCTGGGGACTATCTGACTCTGCTAGAAACCCAGCACATCAGAGTGTTTTTGTAGCCCATCTTCCCACTTTATAGGCAGGAAAACAAGCCTCAGAGAATGAGGGTTATGTTTCTCCAGGTTACCTGGGCCCAGAATGTTTCATCCCCCCTAAAGCATGCAGCTTGAAGCAGACGCCCTGGCCAGCCCTTCCAAAGTACCTTGTCATTGTTCTCACTGTCGCTGAGGTAGGGACTATGAACAGCCCCACTGAACAAAGGAAGAAACCACGGATCAGTGGGGGCAGGCACTGTACAAGGTCACCCAGCCTGGACTCAGGGCAGGCCTGTCTGGCTGCATCAGCCAATGCGCTTAGGGCCAGTTCGGGTTGACGCCCATGGCCGGAGAGCATGCTCCTGTGTATGCAGCTCTCCCCCCCAGCAGCTGGTGAGCTTCCAGAGGGCGGAGTTCACACAATTTGCCCCCTCTGCAGGGCCTAGCACATAAGGACGACATGGCAGTAACCACGATCGCTGACATGGCTCCGGGCCAGGCCCTGGCTTTCCACCTTGGCACACATGATCTCATTTCATCCCCACAATAATCTTTGAAGGAGGTGCTTTTGTTCATTTTACAGGTGAAAAAAAATGAGCCCCAGAGAAGTGAAACTACGCTGCATGCAGCACAGCATGTTCCAGGAGCAGGAAGACAAATGGGTGATAGGAGCCCTGGCAGGCATCTATCCAGTGGTGGCTTGGGGGTTCAGACCCTCTGGAGTACCCATAAGAAGTCCCTCCTGATGGCTACCCCTCCCACCTTCAGCTGCCAGGTCCAGCTCTGTCCTGTGTCCGGCGCATGCCATCACATGCTTTTCTCCCTCCACAGTGCTGCTGGGCCACTTCCTCCAGGACGCCTCCCCTGATTCCTAGGTGTGGGGGAGGAGTCCTTCTCCGAACTCCCCATATCTTCCCAATCAACGCTTATCACCCCTAGGAGAACCACCTCTTTCCTCATTTCCTGCTCTGGACTGGGAACTCTATAAGGAGAGTGGCCTTGCCTGTCGTCTCTGATACCACATTCCCTAGTGTCTGGTTGGCCCTCAGAGGGCATCCCCACACTAAATATTTGTTGAATTAATTTGCTGAATGAATGAATGAATGACTGCCTTGGGGGAGACCCTGAGCAGAGGAAAGCCTTTAGGGGACTTGGGAATATTAGAAAAGTCTCCTTTACAACCACTGCTTCTCAACCAAACCACCTCAATAGTGCCTCAAATTCTAGTACTAAAATCTTAATGAGTCTCTCTGTGGTGTAATGAGGCTTCTCTCTCAAAATGCAAATGCCCAGCAAGAGGGAAAACATCCACTGAGTATACACACTGGGCTTATTTCATTCTAAGACTCCTGTGGGGTAAGCAATACAGTTCTCACTGTTATGGACAATCTGAGATTCAGAGAGGCAGACTGGTGTCTGCAAGGCCACACAGCAAGTAAGAAAAACTGAAGTTGGAATCTGACCTCGGGGCTGCCTAAAAACAGAACCCAAACCTTCCCATGCACCACCTACACTACACAGGGACCTGAGGCTGAGCATTGCTGGGATGTAGAGGTGAGCAGGGCCCACCAGACTGAGAACCTTAGACTTGCAAGAGCCCTTATGGACGTCCTCTGTCTCTTCACTGTGCCCAAGGTAGGCATGGGGAAACTAGCCTGAGATGGGGACTCACTGCCCAAGATCACACAGAAAAACAGCAGGAGTCCCTGGACCAAAACCCATCTGGAGGGGATCTTCTCCTGTCTCCTAAGCTAGAGGGGCTCTTTCTTGGAAGAAGGGGTCTCTCCAGTCTGGACTCTCTCCCAGGAGCTCCCCCCATCCCGGGAAGGAAATGGCCTTCTCTAGAAGGGGGCATCGCCTGGCCCCAGAGGACGATAAAGGGCTTCAAGGCCTGCAAGAGTTGAGATGAACAGAGGATGGAAATGAGAAAGGGCTGGGACAAGTAGCTGTTGAGTCCAGAATCAACAGACTTGGAGAGATATGATCCCCGTCCTTAACTCATTAAAGGGCCACTGTGGGCAATGGGAGGTCCCAGAGGCTACATCTAGGCTCAGGCAACTGGTTGTAAGTACGGAAGAATTTTTGATATCCAGCAATGGAATGGGCTACTTCGAGGGTAGTGAGCCTCCTGTCACTAGGAGTGAACAAGGAAGGGCTAGTCAAGGAGCTGCTCAGAGGTCATCCATGGTCTCAATGAGGGATGGTGGGCTTCAGGAGGTCTTGAAAAATAAAAGTGCCTTTTTCTCAGGAGACCCCCAAAGCCTCATTTTAATCCTCAAAGGGGTCATGAACCAAAGCAAGGGCTTCTTGTTAAGTGGGAGGTCATAGGAGGGTATTTCAAAGGTCTCTTCCATCTCCAAATATTCCAGAAGGCCCAAATTCTCTGATTCTAAGATTTTACAAAGCCAGGAATCTGAGACTCAATCGTTCTACATGTCAGTCACTGACATTATATCCAAACTTCTAGCAGGACCTGCTCGATCTACCTCCTCCTCTCTCTCCAAACCCACCCCTGACCTCATTTTCCCTCATCCTTCCAGCCATACTGGCTTCCTCCCTGTTTCCAAGACACCCTAAGCTTGTTCCTGCCTTAGGGCCTTTGCACCTGCTGTTCCCGCTGTCAAGAATGCCTCCTTCCCCCGGCTAACCCTTCCCACATCCAGCTCCTCATATTCTTCAGGTTTTGGTTCAAATGCTACCCCCCCCCCCCCAGGAAGGCCTTCCACACCTCCCTGGATCATCCTCCAGCCGTACAGCACAGGGTGATATGCAAACTGGAGCCCGGCTGCTTAGGTTCAAATCTCAGTCTTGCCAAGAGCACTTGAACATGCTACTTAACCCCTCTACTGCTTCAGTTTCCTCGGCCCTAAACCGGGGGTAATAACAGTAGCTGCCTCATGGGACGGTTGTGAGGATTAAATCCACCAATCTATGGAAAGTGTTTTGGAATACAGCCCCTCATCCAGTGAAGATCTGGGTAAGGATCAGCTCTTGGTAGCAGGAACCCTTGCTTTAAAATTCAGCATAGCCAGGACACCTGGCTGGCTCAGTTGGTGAGCATGTGACTCTTGATCTCAGGGTTGTGGGTTTGAGCCCCACGTTGGGTGTAGAGACTGCTTAAATATAAAATCCTTAAAATTCAGCACAACCATCGTAGTTCGTTTCTTGTCTATTTATAGACTTTCTCCTCTAGTCCCCATTTTATGGATGAGGAAGTTGAGACTCCAAGAGAGGTGAAGTTCTGGCTGAACCAAGCTCTCTGAAGACCAGGACTGGGCCTGTCTCATTTTCTGCAGTCCCTAGAAATGTGCCTGGCATACAGAAGTTGCTCACTCGTTCCTTGTGGCTGAATTTGAATAAATGAGCACAACTTTATTGCTCTGAGGTCTTGTGCAGCCAGGAGCCTGTGCACCCAAGATTCTGTTTCAGCCTACCTCTGCCCACCCTAGCCCCAAGTGACTCCCAGCACAGTCAAGGTCCCAGCCTCTCTCAGAAGTGGCTGCTGGGATGGGCAGGCTAATGAGTGGGGGATCAACATCCATGCCTCTGTCCACAGTGGGACTCCCTTCCCCAAGCTGGGCCAGGGGGGATGAGGCAGGAACTGCCTTGGCATGCCTTGGGGGGAATCCCTGCCCAGAGGTATGGTGGCAGGTGTGGGCTCAGGAAGCAGCTGCTGGCTCCCCCGTCCTGTGCTCCGCCAGCTGCCCGCCGGGGGCCTGCCCACCAGATGCATAATAGATGAGGAGGCCCAGCGGGCTGTGCCTGCCTGGCATTTCAGAGGCACTAATGAGGCCAGCCTCATGCTTCCTGCAGCAGCACACAGGCCCCCAGGGCTTCCAGCTCAGTGATTACAGAGAGGAGCCACCTGAGGACAGGGGCCACCCACCCCAGCCCCGCACTCAGCACACGCAGCATCCAGGAGAGCATGGGCTAAAGGTACGGGCTCAGGCTGACCACACTGCCAGTCTTGGTTCATCACTCACTATGTGCCCCTGGGCCAGCCCCCTCCCCTCCCTGAACTTCAGGTTCCTCATCTGTAACGTGGGGAATGGATGGTAATAGTCTCTCATAGTCTCCACTGTGTAAAGCCAGTACAAGGATGGAATTAAATAATTCAGCTGAAGTGCTTGGCCCAGGGTCTGAGACCCAGGAAAGCATCATATATGGGAGCAGCTGGTACCATTACTGTCAATGGGAGATATGTGGGCAACCAGATGGGCTCTCCCGGTGGGACACATGGGGCTGGGCGGTGACCCCTGTTTTGGGGGTGCTCAGGGTCATCTCATTCTCCTCTCCTCCCTCACCCTGTAATCAGAACTTCCCTCATTTCTGTGGCTCCTTCGCCTGGCCAAGGCCCCTTCCTCGGCAGGAGAAAAGGTGGATTCGAACCCAGCCCTTGCCAGTTCTCAGTCTTGGTTTTGGCCTCCAAAATGGGGACACTAAAGGCCAACCTGCAAGACTGTCATCACAACTGAGACCACCTGAGACAGTGCCTGACATGCCACTGGCACTTAATCCTCGCTGGGTCCTGCCCCCCGCCCCAGGCTCCCAGCCTTAAGGTCCTCTTCCAGAACCCCTCCCTTGCACAAGTCTATCTAGCCATCCCCCTGCCCTGACACTCCTCCACCGCCTTCCTTGCCCCACCATTTGAATCCATCGTGAATGTCCAATCCGCCTTCGGTCTGCAGAACCAGAGTCACCCCCTGTCCCAGTGGCTCCTAGTCCTGCCACTGGGCCTCATCCTTTTTTCATACTTGTTCTGAGTTTCTCCGCTGCAGATAACCTGCTGCTGAGGGGCAGGGGGCAGGGGAATCCAGCCAGGGTCACATCTGACCTATACGAGGCCTTGCTGCTCCCTGATCTAAGTCCCAACTTCTTAATCCTTTTTTTACAAGGGGTGGAGGAAACCGCATCTCCTCCAGGAAGCTCTCCCAGCCTACCTGACAAAGTTCCAACTCTTCCACTCTGACACATTTAATTCAACTCCACAGACATTTATTAAAGCATTTCCTGGGTTCGGGCAGCTGTATAAGACTGTGTGGAGGACAGAGATGAGAAGAAGAGAGCCCAGCTTTTTGGTGACTCATGCTAGAAAATGGGCCTACGTCAAAAGTAACTCAAGGAACCCCCGCATTCAAGGACCTCAGAGCCTGCCTTGTACCACAGCGTTATATGGACACGTTCAACTCGCCGAGAGATCCAGTTTCACACTTACTGAGCAGCAAGTGGGGCTCAGAGAGGGGAAGAGACCTGCCCAAAGTCACACCACTAACATGTGGCAGAGGCAGATTCAAGTCCACATCTGTCAGACTCTGAAGGCCATGCTCTTTCCGCTACCCCAGAAATGAGCACTAATGTGGGCTCTACAGGCATGATACGCAGAGGGAGGTATTTTAAGGAGAGAAAGCGCATGGGGATCGGGAAAGAAAACACACAATGCACAGTGATAAAGTTAGGCTGGAGGTGTGGTGAAGGCTTGTGGAAATGGTAAGGGCTTGGCGGAGGGCTTGTGGCGAGGGCTTGTGGAAATGGGAGGGGAGGACATGCCAAGGGGATGGGAAAATGTGAGCAAAGGCACAGAGGTGGTGCTCTCAGGGGCCATGTTCCCACTGATCAGAAATGAAGGTCACGAGAGAAGTGACTGGAAAGGGGAGGTGGATAGAGGTCTCGAATCACAGGCTAGGAAGTCGTAATTCATAATCAAAATGACCCCCATTTACAGAGCTGTAACTAAACGCCAGGCACAGGCTGGGAGCTAAGCAATTGGCTTAGAAGGGAGGGC
This sequence comes from Zalophus californianus, assembly GCF_009762305.2. NCBI lineage: Eukaryota > Metazoa > Chordata > Mammalia > Carnivora > Otariidae > Zalophus > Zalophus californianus. The sequence goes on from NC_045598.1 coordinate 15,851,920, forward strand.
CTTAGGGGTTAGCACCTTGGACAGCATCTCCAAGGAGGAGGGTGTAGGGCAAGGCACTGCGGGCAATGGCCAAATCCTGCTGATTCCAAAATCCTATTTCAGAAGTTTGTCAACTGTGGCCCACAGAGGGGAAGGGATCTGCCCAAAGTCACAGAGCTAGTCAGTTACCATCAGTCCTGGGCCCTCATCTCTGACGCTTCATTCAGGGCTCCCTAGAGTAGGTGTTCCGGGTCACCTCTCCATCTTCAAGTCCTCCCTCAAGTGCTCAGACCCACCGTGTGGTCTCGAGGCCCTGGGACAGAGGGCATGAGATTCTGGGCTCTGCAGTGTCTGGGAGATGAAGACTCAAATCCCAGCTCTGCCCCTGAATAGCTGTGTGACCTTGGGCAAGTCATTTCCCCCACTCTGTGCATCACTGTTCTCATCTGTAGAGATAACAGTCCCTAACTCAGGGATGTGGTAAAGATGCTGTGAGGTGATACAGTTCAAGCACCTAACGGTACCTGGTACGCTGCAGGTGCTTGACAAGCGGCAGTTGCTAGGATATTATTAACAAAGTCCTTGAAGAAAAGGAGGGTATCTTCCTCACTTTATCTGTATGTCCCCTCACCCTGTCCCTGCTCTGGGCTTAGCATATGGTCTTGCACTAGTGGAGGCTCAAATTGACTGGGCACAGCAGCAGGAGATAAAGCCCAGAGAGGGGGAGTGACTGGCCCTAGGTTGCACAGCGAGCATTAAAGGAAGATAAAAGGGCAGGCCCTGGAGCTCAGCTGGGCACCTGTGTGCCTCCCACCCCAGGTGTGGCTTCCTGGGGGGGGCTTTGCAGCAGGTGGGGCAACGGTGCCAGACAGGAGTCATCTAGTAGCTGGGGGCGGCACAATGCTGGGCCTGGGGACCCCGGGAAGCCCCCAGCAGAGGCAGGAAGCACGAACTCTCCTGCTGGAGTTGAAGTGGTAGCAGGAGAAGCCAGCTGGGCCCATGTGATGCTGGTGCCAGGAAAGCTGGGAGGCACCCGCCTGCTGGGCGTCGGGGGTGCTGTGAATCCCGAGGTGAGGTTGCACCTCTGCCCACTGCTCTCACTGCTGGAGAAGCTGCAGACACAGCTGCCCCTTCTTCCTCCAAAGAGAGGGCAGCCTCAGATTTGGGCAATGGGCTGCAGGAGGGGGTTCTGAAGGCTACGTATGGGGTGGAATTAGAGGATGTGGGGCTAAAGGCACCCACAACCCCCTAGGAGCCATGAGGTGGAAAGGAATAGAGAAGAGAAGGAAGAAAGCTCTTTCAGTGAGGGCCTATGGTATGTCAGGCTTTATTTATTTTTTTTTAGGTGTTTGTTTGTTTTTTACAATTTTACACTCTGTTAAGTGGGCATTTTAATCCCCATTTCACAGGTGAGAACACTGAGGGTCAGAGAGGTTAGTGAATCACTGAGGTCACACAGAACTAAGACTTAACCTGATTTGTTGGACTCGAAGTTGGAGCTCTAGAAAGAATTAGAGGGGAAAACTGGACTCGAAGTTGGAGCTCTAGAAAGAATTAGAGGGGAAAACAGGTGGGGGAAGAACTGGTAAGAGGGTCTGTCCACTCCATCACTGGGAGAGGGCAGCTGCAGGGTTGGTGGGGTCTGGTCTGTCATTATAGGGAGTGGAAAGGGTTTGGGGGTGTCCCCAAGGTTCAGCCAAGCAGCGCAGCCCCTCCTGAGAGCTCCCAGTACTCACCACACACTCCGGCGAGGGGTGAAGGACTTGTCCACTCTGAAACACAGCAAGATGGGCAGCAAATGAGGGCGCAGCTCCTTCTCACCCAGCCTTGGCTTGCACACCAGGCCAACCCCAACTCACCCGCCACCCTGCCTGTGGGGCCTGGAGGAGGCATTGTGTCTTGGGTGCCTGATGCACTGTCACCATCCCCCATAGGTTGCAGGGGCCCCAATGTTAGGTTAGGGACGTGGGAAGGTGTGGGTGAAAGAATAAGGGGAAAAGGCAGGATTGGGGCCACAGGGGTAGGGGAGCAGGGGCCCAGGACCAGACTATGGGCTGGCGGCAGAGGTGGGGGTCCGTGTGGGAGGTTGTGGGACAGTGACTACGGCAGTTTGGGGTCAGAGCAGGGATGCAGGGGTACAGCAGAGGCCAGCTTAGAGTGTTTCCAGACAGGATTGAAGGATGTGGGTGTTTATAGTTTATGCGGGGCAGGAAGAACCACTCCCCCCTTTCCTGGTGGCCTGCCTCCATCCCAGAGCTAGAGCTCACTCATATCGACCCAGGAGACACATGCCTGGGGTCTGGGAGCAGGAGATCATGAGGGGCTTCCTCTCCCACCCCACCCCCAACACACGCGCGCGCGCGCGCGCGCGCACACACACACACACACACACACCCTGCCCGCCCCTCATAGCAAAACCAGAGGAAGAACGTAAGTAAGCCCCTGCGTTCAGGGGCTACCCCCAGGCTTTGTTTTCCCCAAATCCCTCCAAGTCTAGCGTCAGAGAGAGGTTGCCCTCTGAGGGCACCCTGAGGCTGGGGAGGGCTGGAGAGAGCTCCACCCTCCCGCCCAGTGTGGGGCCAAGAGGCTGGGCAGCTGTTGTGACAACAAACTCTTGCCTCCTGCCCCGAGGCCAGAGGAGAATAGGGAAGGGGCCCCAAACCAGACTCTGCCAGAGGGGGAGGCAGGGCTCGGGTCTCCTGGGGATCAGCTCACGTGGACTCTGCAGACAAGGAAAGGGAGGCCCGAGAGGCCAGGGCTTGCCCCAGCTCCCACAGCAGACCCCAGCCCCACTCCCTGGGCTGCCTCTCCGTGTCAGTGACCAGGAGTCTCGGGACTTCCCCAGCCTCCTCTCATCACCTGGCGGCTAGCAGGGCCCCAGCCAGGGAGGGAAGCCTGTCTCCCACCCCACCTGGCCCCTCTGCCAGGTCCCTTGGGAGGGTGGGCATTCAGCGAGGGGTGGTACCTCCCCAGACGCTATCCCCACAGCTCAAAGAGCACCTGCTCCTCACCAGCAGCTGTACATGTGTGCACTTCGATTGCTCCACACCCCAAGGTGGATCCTGTGCGTTTCCCTGACCACAAGGAGGCAGGGCCTGGTGGAAGGTCATCCAGCTACTTGGCTGGCCAGGGAAGGGGCTTGGCCCCAGTCTCTCTACCCAGTCTTCCTTCCAATTTACCAAATCTCTGCCTAAAGCAAAAATCTCGCCAGCCCGGGGCACCTGGGTGGCTCAGTTGGTTAAGCAACTGCCTTCTGCTCAGGTCATGATTCTAGAGTCCCTGGATCAAGTCCCACATTGGGCTCCCTGCTCAGCAAGGAGTCTGCTTCTGCCTCTGACCCTCCCCCCTCTTATGCTTTCTCTGTCTCTCTAGCTCTCTCTCTCAAATAAATAAATATTCAAAAAAAAAAAAAGAATCCCCTTAGCCCTCCTCTGCACTCCTCTGAGGTGGACACTTTGGGGTCAGGAGGGACAGTGACCCCAAGATGGACCAGCCACCACTCTGCCTCCCGGGTCCTAGGTCTCCAAGCCCAGGCAGCCAGTAGCCCTAGGAGGAGGAGGTTTCTGAGAGCCAGGTGGCAGGAGACAGGGGCAGCTCGGATGCCTCGGAATCGGAGGGGGGCCGGGGGAGGTGGGCATGGGCCTGCTTGATGGCTTCTGGGTTCTCTCCTTCCAAAGCCTCACTGAAGGGGCCCAGCAACTTCAGAGGCCAAGTAGAGGTTCCTGCAGGGTCTCCCCCTGACCCGGGAGCGCACACACACCGGCTCCGCACGCCAGCCATGTGCAGAGGCGCTGTCACGCACGGAGCAGCCCACCGTGCACTCGTGTGCCCACCGGTGTCCACGGACAGCCGGCCGGGACCCACAGGCGCGCACGCAAACACACGGACTCACCACCAAGGCGCTCCGCTCACACGCAAACCCCAACTCGCAAGTACGGAGGCCCCACCCCCACCCCCGACCCCGACCCCGACCCCCAGGCGGGCGCGGGCCCGCTGCCTCCGCGCGCACACGGGCGCCCCCGACCGGCGCACCTACCCGCCGTAGGCCCCGAAGGTGAAGCTGCGCTTCCGGCCGCTCATGGTGCCGCCGCCCGCCCGCCCGCCCGCCCGCGCCGCGCCGCGCCGCGCCGGGGCCGCCTTCCCCGCGCCCGGGTCACCTTGGCAACTCGGGCCGCCCCGCCCTGGCCACAAGCCCCGGGATTGTCCGCGCCCCCGCCGGCCGCGGGCCAGCTGCCGGGGGCCGCCGCGCGCAGAAAGGGCCGCTTGTTCGCGCCGCCCGCGGGCCGGGGGCGGGGGCTTCGCGGGACTTTCCGAGCGGGGACCTCGGAGGGGGCAGGGGGGATGCGGGGCGGACGGGGCCTCCGTGCGAAAGGGCGGCGCTGGCCGAGAGCGATCCTCCACCCCAGACCAGGGGCGCACGGGGCTACAGCCCTCTTCTGCAGGCGACACCCCGTTCCAGCCCCCGCTCCCCGGAGCCGTTGGGCGGTGCCGGCGGATCTGTTTTCCGCCCCGCCCCCACCGCGAGGGTGAAGCTCGCAGCGGGCCAGGTCAAGAACTTGGAATCCAGGGTCAAAATGGTCTACACTGTGAGCAAGTCCTTGCCCTCGCTGTACCTCAATATGCTCATTTGTAAAATGGAACTACCGCACCAACACACACACATGGTGATGGAGTTAATTCATGCAGAGTGCTCAGCCCAGGCTTGGAACACAGTAAGTGCTCAATATATGGCTGCAACATGACTCTTGCACTGTAGGTCAAAAGCTCTGCTTTTCCGGCAAATGGATGAGTCAAGGAAGGAACACAGTCTCCAGAAAGCCCTTCTACTGCCCACTCTCATCCCCCTCTTCCTAGGTGCCCCCCACTGCCCGGTGAGGAGGAGGAGCAAAGGGGCAGGAATGGAGATGCCCCACTAGGTTCCCTCACTCAGCAACCTTCTGCAGAGGAACTGGGCTCTGAGTCCTAGAGCAGGTCACTCACTCACTCAACAAACGCTGTGATGGTCTCCTCTGCATGCTGCTCACCCAGAGCTCCCTGTCCTGTGTTCCACCCTACAGGAAGCTGTCTCTCCCTCCCCCAGCTAAAGATGTGTCAGGAGACACAGGACACTTGTCCTGCCCCCAGGACTCACCCACCCCTTCCAGAATGCCCACTCTGGCCCCCAAAGAGGAAGGGATTACCCCAGGGCGGCCCTTAGAAGCCTTGAGGTTTTCTATGGGGTTTTCTGACTAAAGGAATGCATGGAGAACAGAAGACAGGGGAGGGAGGGAAGGACGACCAAGGATACAAGAGGGCAGGGCAATAGGGTGGCAGGGATTCTTCAGAAGGCTTTCAGGCTGTTAGCCCCGGCTTCCCCCGGGGAAATGACTGGTCCGGGTACCGACCTTCACAGTTTGCCTCGCACGAGCAGAGGGAGGTGGTGCACTGGTCTCATTTCAGACATGAAGAAACTGAGAACTTGGTTCACTGCAATTGCTTCTCTCTTGGAGGGTCGGCTCCCAGCTCCCCTCCCTGCCTGCACTCCAGACCACTTCTCTCTCACACACTCTGATGGGCAAAGGAGCCCTCAAGAGCCCCTTGTTCAAAGGCGGGGCAGGGCAAGGGAGATTGCCTTGGGCCTAGAACTATCTGCTCCATTTGGTGTTTAGAGGCGCGTCTGGCTCCCTCTTGGCAGGGTGCTCCAGAACCAGGGCTGGGCCCTTCTCCTCTGGGCAGGGCCTCAGATTCCTGGGTGGAGGGAACAGCCAGGCCAGTGTAGGAAGCCCACTCCTCACTGGGCAATCCAGGAGGCCCTCCGAGGGGCAAGCCCTAGGAGCACGCAGGCTGGCCTGAGGAGGGGGAAGTCTTCCCTTCTTGAGTGATATCAGCACATGGATGCCCAGAGAGCTGGGGGAGATGGGGGACCAGGAGCTGGGCCTGGGTCATGGTGGGGTATACACAGTGCCAGGACTGGGACCCAAGATCCCAGCCCTCTCCAGGCTGCTGCACCCCCTTGGACATGGCCCTCAGCCTCATCAGTCTGTCTTTTCAGTGAAAATGATTCCTGAGTGGATTCTGCATGTCCACTTGGCAGTGTGGCCAAGTAGTCTCCAATGTTCCAAGTTTCCCAGCCGGGCCTGGCCCCCAGGAGGCCCTCCTGGTGCTGGGACAGTGGGCCCTTGAGAGGGGCTGTGGGGGCTGCAGGATTCCCACCAAAGACAAAGAACCCAGTGTGGGCTCCAGCCTCTTGGGTTCTGACCAGCTGCAGCTGCCTCGTTGGCAAGAGCTGGGGGTGGGGTGGGGGTGGGGGTCACGTTCCCTCAGCGAGGGATGCACAGGACACTCCCCAGCCAGCTTCTGGTCCCTCAAGCAACAGCAGAATTTAAATGTGCTTTCTTAACCTGCAAGACCTCTTCCAAGAATGTACCCTCTGCCACATCACAGCATGTAAGCCTGAAGATGGATGGCCGACGACAAAGGGACAGGGAGGTAGGTGCTTATATCTTCATCCTTCAACTCTCCCAGGGTTCAAATCCCAGCTCGCCCACTTGTCAGCTGCATGACCTTGGGCAAGTCACTTAATCTTTCTGTGCCTCCATTTCTTCATCTGCAAAATGGGGTTGATGACAAAAATAACAGTACCTACCTCAGAGGGTTTTGCCAAGGATTAATCAAGTTCATAGTTATAAAGCGCTGAGAAAATAGTCTTTGAAGAGCTTGTGCCTGTTAAGTATAACACTTGCTGCAGCATCAGTTTTCATTAGTCTGAAGGACATGAAGTCACCATTTTTGTAGAGGTAGGGAAGATTTATTAGTAGGGCTTCCAAAACAAACTAATGGCCATCCAGAGGGAACCGGATAAGTAAATTAAGGTCCATTTATACCATGCAGTACCATGCAGCTGTTGGAAAGAATGGGGCAGATCTATGCGTGGGCAAGTGGCACAACTTCCAAGACAGACAGACAGACAGACACACACACACACACACACACACACACACAAGCAGTGCAGTAAGGGTGTTGATGCTGGACCAGGCTCTGACACTTCTTAGCTGTGTAACCTCAAACACACTATTTAAAGCCCCCCAAACATCTGGCCTCCACTGGGAACTCAATAGTCTCGGGTCAGCACAGAGCCCGTGCTCCTTAACTGGTACTGGGAAGTCCTTGCCACCTCTGGGGTGGGACAGAGCTCCCTTCCTCCCTTCCCTCCAGCCTCTCACCTAGAAACCAGAGCCAGGTTTCCTCCCTCCACAGTTCAGGACCTCCCTCGAGGAGGAAGCTTCCTCTTCTGGGCCTCCTAGATTTGTACCCAAGTTGTTCCAACAGGTGCCAGACTGTGCAAAGGAGGAGGGAAGGGTGCAGGGGTGGAGGGTTGCAGAGCTCCCTTCCCAAGTTCACCCTGGGTTGAACTCTGGGAGTTCCACCCACCTGCCTCCAACACCCCCTCCTCAGCCCTCAGCAGGGAAATGTAAGGGAATAGGGAGGGGCAGACTCCTGGGAAGATCTCTTTCCCGGGCTCCAAATGGAGCTGGTGGGGTCAGTTCTTGTTTCCCATTGAGGATATCTGCCTGGAACCTCCCGGGCAGGAGACAGGGCGGTCCTGGGCTTCCTGCCCAGCCAGGCAGCCTCCTGCGTGTCTCTGCATTAATCAGTTTTCCTCCCTGGGCCTCAGTTTGCTCATCTGTTAAAACACCCACTCTCACTTTGATGGGTTAAAGACATAATAATGGAAAAATGCATTTGCCTTGAGAGAATTCCATGGACTCAAGGCATCATTATCCTTAGCTCGTGGTTTTTCTAGCCAAGCCACACCCACCCAATCCCAAGATGCTATAAACCCTGAACTCCCAGAGGAGTCTCCTGGGGGGTCCCCAGGCCCTGGGAAAAGAGGGAAGAGGGTGTGGGACTTGGCTCACACCCTTTCTCCAAGCAGCTTCCCAGTGAGGTTACTGACCCAGCCACCCCCTGTCCTGGCTCTGAGAACCCAGTCTCATTCAGTGGGTTCCTGAGACCTCTGCCTACTCAAAGTATCCTCATCCGAGACCAGGACCATCTGGCCTGGCCAGAATGACCAGAATGAATGCCTCCACTCAGACCCCCACCATTGAGGATGTGTCTCTGTTCACCCTATGGACCATGTGCCTCGAGGGGCCTTGAGAACAAAGCCCTTCTGGAAACATAGACACACATGAAGGTGCTTCTTCCTTCCTTCCTTTAATCATTCAGCAAATACATACTGAGTATCTACTGTGTGACTGACACTGTTCAGGCACCAGTGATAAAGGATGAACAAGACAGATAAGGTCTGGGGTAAATCTGCATGCACACCCGCGCAGAACCTTCACCAGGTCACACATGCCCTTGCCCTTGTACTATGCACAGAGGCAACTAGCTCGCACCTAGAGAGATCATATCAAGATCAAATGCATGCAATCGTGCTTACATAAACATCAGGCTCTACATTGCAAAGCCTCCCCCCCCACACACACAAAGGTCGAAACACACTTACATACAGGCCCCAAATCAGTGTGCACTCACCTATTGACTATGGCTGCATTTGCATACACATGCGTGTGTTTGTGAATACACACCAATGACAACAGATTCATGCACAGACATCACAGGCCCACACACCCCTAGATCACATTATGCTCGCACAATATACACACACAGACACAGATGCGCGCGCGTGCACGCGCACACACACACACACACACACACACACACAGCGTGCCCGGCTAACTACTGGGAAGAAATAGAGGTTGGAGCGAGGATGGCTTCTTGGGGGGAGCAGAAGTGTGCAGTTGCTGCATCCCCAAGGAGAGGGGAGGCCAAGGCCCCTGTCACACATTATAGGCTGGAATCCAGCCAGCCTCCATCTCCTATCCCCCTGCTAAGGGCATTTTCAGGGGCAGGGAGGCTGAACTGGAAGGGAGATTGCTTGATGCCCAGAGCTCCACCCAGGGCAGCTGGGCTGACTGAACCCTGTACCAGGAGGAGACTTGGTTTGTGGCCCCCCAGCCCTGCCTAGCACAACCCCTTCCCAATTGGGACCTCCGCTGGTCCATCTTTAAGATGGGGGATAGGATGTCCTGATAATTCCTTAAAGTGCCAGCCTTTCCCACCCAACCAGTCTGGGATTCTGTGAACCCCTCTTCACCTGGCTAACGTCCCCACCATGACGGTGGTTTCAACAGGGGTGGCTCTTCCCCCAAAAGGGCATTAGAGAAATACATGAGGATGGTCTTGATCTTTAGCAATTACTAGGGATCACCACTGCCATTCAGTGGGTAAGAGCCAGGAGAGCTTTGTCAGGAGACTCCCACCTAAAGAAGACCTGTCATCCATCAAATATCCTTCCAGACATTCATGTGGGTGAAAAGCCTGTTTATCCCATCCTAGAACCTAAGTCTGGTTTACATATGAGATGTTTTTGTTTTTGTTTTAAGTAGGCTCTATGCCCAGCGTAGAGCCCAATGCAGGGCTTGAACTCATGACCCTGAGATCAACACCTTAGCCGAGATTGAGTCGGACTAATCAACCCAACCACCCAGGTGCCCCTACATTCGAGTATTTTTTAGTGTGGGTTTAATACATACTGAGTCTTCCAAAGATGAAACTACTGAAGCCATTCTGAAGTAGAAATCAGGTATAGCAATAATATTTTCTGCCCTTAAGTGTAAAGGTTATATATATATTATATATTTATATATATATTATATATATATATATAAAATATATATAGACAGTTGCAAGTATTTGGTTACTTCATTAGGTCCTGTGGTGTGATCATGCCAGAGTATTTATCTATGGAAGTAGAGGGCTTTCATTTCTCTTAGGCAGTATATTGTCTGGCTTTTGAAATCAGCTGTGTAGATAGGCTTATCACCTAGGAATACCATTACAAAAAAATAAAGAACGCATTTTTAAATCGTGTTCTGAACGGGGCCTGAGGAGTCCGCCGCGGTCCCGGGCGCCCTCAGCTGGCCATTGTGGGAACTGCAGAGCGAGGGCTAGGCGGGCTCCAGCACCAGGGACAGCGCCCCGGGACAGCGCCCTGGGCGTCTCTCCTGGGGCGAGCGGGGGCCCTGAGAGCGCCCGGAGGAAGCGTCTTGTGTTCTCGGCTGCGCACTCGCCAGCCCCCGCACTCCTCACTCCTCCCCTGGTGCGGAGGTGGCCCGCAGAGACTGCCCTCTCCCTTCTCCCTAGCGCGAACTGCCGCGCCTCTCCCGGCCCACAATGGCACACCTGCGCGCCACAATGGCGGCACCTGTGCCGCCGCCCACCGTGTTCCCGCCGCCCCCTCTCCCCCGGGACCCGTTCTCTCGGTGTGCAGATCACAGGGCCGCACCTACGCGCCCCAGATCATGCAAAAGTTATATGTCAGCCATGACTGATGGGGAAACTGAGGCTTGTAAACAGAGCAGAGCCAGCTTCTGACGCCCCCTCAAGACCTCAGCCCCCATCACATATGCAGGCACCCCAGCTCAGGAGGAACAGCGACGAGTTCTCGAGGCCCTGTACCAAGCTCTTTTGTTGGTTCAGTCCTCCTGACCACCCTGTAAATTAGGTGCAATTATCACCCCCTGTTCACAGACCAGGAAACTGAGGCCCTGAGGGGTTTGCCCCAAGGTTAGTAGAAGTAGAAGTGACTGTAAAGGTCCTCTGAGGTCTTTACTCTGAGTCCCGCTCAGGGACTCCTGCCAAGAAAAAAGCCCTTCGAACAGCACTAGATGCTCTGGCATGACACCCTTGGAGACCTGAAAGCCTCCTGAACTCAGGGGCTGGGTGGGGTGGTTGCACAGGAGCTTCCCCCCCATCCCTCACAGAGGAGCTCCTATCTCCCCATCCTCACAAAATGTAGCCTCACAAAGCACTTCTCCAAGGCACACAGTAGGTGCTTAATAAATACTTGCTGCTTGGCTGAAGCCCTGACTTCCAGGAACCAGGTTTCTAAATGCAAAGCCACACAGCCTGGGCACAGAGCCTGGACACGGAGCAGGGCAGGGTGAGCCATGGGGGATGGGCACAGACATGGGAGCCAGACAGTGGGGCTCCATCCCAGTCCGGAGCTGTGCGACTCTAAGCCTCAGTTCCCACATCCAAAGAATGGAGATACACTAGCCGGTAGCTCAGACAGCGATGATGCTCAGTAGAAGAGGTGATGCCCACGGAGTGGGCTTAGCCCAGTGGCTTGTGCCCACAGAGGGCTTGCACGGTGGTGGATGCTAATGGCATTGTCAGCAGGGTCTTCTTGGGGATGTACAAAGTCCAGAAGCCTCTGCTGAGTCATGCCCCCATTCCCACAGGGTAAATCAGCTGCAACGTACCCCACGGGCAAGCTGGAGAGCAAAGAAAGAGGTTGGAAAATTCACAGTCTGTAGCTGGGTTGGGGACAAGAGCAGGCGCGAAAGGCGGCCATCATGCATGGAGACGGGGAGTTTAGGAATGTCTGGAGACCCACAGCCTCACGCCTCATCTCTGACCCTCAGCTCTCGGCCTTGGACTCCAGATCAGCTCCCTGGTCTCCTCAGCGTGGTAGGTACTCCATAAATGTTCAGTGAATGAATGAATGATGTCCTAGGCTGGCTATTGAACAAAAAGAAAGATAAAATCGATTTTATTCCTATCATATTACATCTGGGGGTTGACATCGGCATGGGTTGGAGTCAGATGGACCTGTGTTTGAACCCTCGCCTCTGTCACTTTCTGGTTTGTGACTCTGGGCCATTTTCACAACCTCCAGAAACCTCAATTTCTTCATCTGTAAAAGGGATTGTAATGATAATAAAAGTACTTACCCTCACAGGGTTGTTTTTTTGGGAATTCAATGTAAAGTGCTCAGCCCTGGAATGCAGTAGGCGTTCAGTAAGTAGGGATTTTATCTTTGGTACAGTTACTGGACGTGTTTTGGCACAGCCTTACACTGAGTCATGGGACCCAGGACTCAGGCCCAGCTCTGCCACTGGCTCAGTGTGACTATAGGCAGGTCCCTACCCCTCTGGGCCCAGTTTCCTTCTCTGTATAATGAGGGCTCTCCAAGGCACCTTCTGTCTGATTTTCTGGGGCAGCCAGGCATGTCGGGCGGGAGGCCTCTAGGAAAGAGCTCTGCCCCTCGGCTCGGAGAAGGAAAGTGTGTTCCCATAACAGGGAGGAAGGTGGGCATCACTGATACCTGTCCTGTCCCACGTCCACACATGTCGGAACAGAACCAACCCCCCTAGACACTGCCCCCTGGCCTGCCCCTAATGCAGAACTAGTCCTGCAGCCACACCCCGTGGGCTCTGAGCCTTGGGGGTTCCAGGAGGGTACAGTGGGCCCAGGGGGAGGAGAGATCTGGGTTTGGAGCCCAGGACCAAAGCTAGCTGTGTGCTCTGGGGCCCATCTCTTGGCCTCTCTAAGCCTCAGTTTTTCTCGGCTGCCAAGTGGGGAGGTGAATAACAAGCACCCCCGCCCGAATTCTGCCAGCCCCAAGGGCTCTGGCGTGCTTAAGAGGCAACCCAGATGTGAAAGCCCTTTGTGAATTGCTACCATCGGGTGTAATCATAATAATTATTATCTGTAAAACAAGGGGGTTGGACCAGCTGATCCCATGGGCTCCTCTCCAGCTCTGATGCTGAGGATTTCTCGGTTTCCAAGCTGGGAATTTATGCAGACACAGGCCAGGAGAAGCCAAGGTCTGTGGGATTGTACATCCCCGGGAACCTCTGCAAAAAAACAAAAATCTCTTCATTCATCCTCTTTTCTCAACCCAGCCTGGGCACGGAGCCCCAGGGACAGGCCACAGGGAAGGGGGAAAGGAGAGAGGAGGACCTGGGAGTTTCAGGGCCATGGCCTCAAGGTGTGGGGACAGCCCCAGAGTGTGAACCCCCTCCCTACCCCTGCCCAGAACTACCACCATTCCCTAAGGGCTCAGCCTGTTCCTCTCTATAGCACCCTTCCCCTAACCTCATCTAATTCTGCATGCAGTAGGCCAAAGTGGTTAAAGGTGGAGTCAGACAGACCATAATTCAAATCTCAGCTCCGGCCACACACCAGCTGGGTGACCTTGGGCAGGCCATTTAACCTCTCTGAGCCTCAGTGGGTCTAATAACCGCTCTGAGGATTAAATAAGATCCATGAAAAGTGCTTAGCACAGAGGCCCACATACTCTAAGGACTCAATTCATGCCCCCTACTTGTGTTCTATCACTCAGCCTCTATTCTGCTTCTCCCTTGCCAGAAACTTCCTGGTGGTTGTTATGTCATCCCTGAGCTAGCCAGCTAGTTCCCACCCCAACAATGTGGCACGGGGGCAGGGGCAGGGCACAGGTCCCAGGTTTCTCCTGCCCATCAGACGACGGCAGAAGGCCATACCTCCCCAGCCAGGGAAGTCTGGGGGCCTGCCTGGTGGCTGGGACAGGTGACGGCTCTACCCTAAAGACTCTGTCCAGTCCTGTGTCTGGGGGCTCGGGGTCCTGGGGGGGGGACTGAAAGGACACCCGTATGCATGTGGAAGTCTCAGGTGGAAGCAGGTGGTGAATGGGGCAAGGCTGGAGCCCACACACACACAGCTTTCAGCCCAGGGTATCCACAGCCTGCTGCCAGGGCTGGCACAAGCTGTCTGCCAGGGGTGGATGGCCTCTCTTTGGACCTCCGAGATCAGGAAGAGGCAGGAAGGTGGGAGGCTTGCCCACCAGCAGGGGGCCTTGTCCTGGCAGACCCTTGCAGGTAGATGACACACCCTACTCTTGAGAAGGGAGGACTCAGGGCTGCCCCAGCAGTTCCCACACGGAGCATGCACGTGGCAGAAGAGAAAAGTTCCCAAGGTCACCTTCCATCAGCCGCCTCCACCCCGCCCCGAAAGCCCTCACTTAGAGGAGTGGGACCTTGAAGAAGGCTGTCCTCTGAGCTGGGGGTCAGGGTGTCTTTCCCCCACAGACTTGCAGACGAGAACTCAGGAGCAGAGCAGAGAGCTGGACCCACGTGGCTCCCCCTTCCATCTCCCACAACGGCCTGGCTGTGGCAGGCGGTGGCCCCTATGGCCTTGAGCAGGTCACGGCCTCTCTGGCGGCTCAGGAGTCTGTCCTCTCCCGCTATCCACCCCAAATCTCAGCAGCCCCAAATTCTCAGGGGAGCCTGGGGAACAGGTAGTTACAAGAAACGGCGGGATTCCCCCAGAGACACAACACAGCTGAGCCACAGGTAGCTCTGTCTCCCCAGTGAAGTCTCGCACGAGCCACCCTATAAAGGCAGAAACCGCATCCGCCCATTCCACAGATGGAAAGGGGGGCTTGACTTGCCTGAGATCACCCAACTAGTGGGGTGGGGTGAGAGGGGGAACATGGGTCTCCTGATTTCCAGCACAGATGGCAGTCCCCTAGTTCCCTGAGCATCTGGTGCCTCGGTCCTCTCGCTTGTCCCAGGGATAGAAAGATGCTCCTTTGCACACACGAGGAAAACGAGACTCAGGGAAACAGGCAATGGGGCCATTCTTACACAGCAGGGCAGGGCAGAGAACTGTGCCAGGCTAGCTTCTCCTTCTGGACCCAAGGCCTGCCCACAGAAGGTTCAGCCGGTCCCTCGAGGGTCTCCACACTGGCTTTCAGAGAAATGCAAACTCCTTAGTCTGGCATTCAAGGCCCTCCATGAGCTGACTCCAGCTCGTCCCTACACACACCCTCCACTGGAACCAAGCCAGTGTCCCGACGTCCACCTCTCACGCGGAAGCCAGTCACGCCACCAGAAACCCCCTGTCCCTGTGCAGCTCGTAATTCCACGAACAGCCCCCATTACCACTTATGACTTCCTGCCATGTGCCAGGCCCTGACCCCTCACGGGGGAAACCACCCATCTCCTGTGATTGCAATGCCAACTGAATTGGAAATGTGAAGTCCTGGGGAAAAATCCCCACTACTCCAAAACCTTGAAGAAAAGGCTTATTTTTTTTTCTCGCCGTAATAAAATATTTGACTTTTTAAAAATAGATTGTTCTTCATGTTTTTCTGGTGTTTGTTTTTCCTTCTGTGCATTCCTCTCTCTGAGTGCAGCTCTGTGTTTTTCAAAGCGGCTCCCAGCCATCATGTCTGATCCGCACAAACAATACTCCCAGGTAGGAAGGCGAACAAGGGCTCATCATCCCTGGTCTATGGAGAAGGAAGGAGGCAGACGGAGCCTAAGTGGCTGGTCCAAAATCACACAGCACAGACTGGACTTGGATCCCTGAGGACTCCCAGCCCATCTCCTTTTAGTCCCCAACAAATCCCTACTATGAGCAGCAGATGGGTGCTGCCTTGGGTACCGGCCTCCATTAGGCTCCTTAACCTTTCACATAGCCCCGTCAGCAAATAAAGTGGGTGATCTGCATTTTATAGATAAAGAAACGGAGGCTCGGGGGGTGCCTGGGTGGCTCAGTTGGTTGGGCGACTGCCTTCAGCTCAGGTCATGATCTCAGGGTCCCGGGATCGAGCCCCACATCGGACTCCCTGCTCAGTGGGGAGTCTGCTTCTCCCTCTCCCTCTGTCCCTGCTCGTGCTCTCTCTCTCTCAAATAAATAAATAAAATCTTAAAAAAAAAAAAAAAGAAAAGAAACAGAGGCTCAGAGAGATGGAATAACTTGCTTAAGTCATATAGCTATTCAGTAGCAAAGTCAGAATTTGAACTCAAGTCTTCCGCTTCCAAAAGGCTGCCCAGGGGTGGGTGGCTCCTGTTGGCAGAGGTATTTACTAGTGGGGTGGGCACATCACTCTACCTCGTTGAGCCTTACTTCCTCCTCTGAGACGTGGTCACAGTAACATCACACTGGGCTGTGGAAGGGGCCAAATGATGCCACACCCAGCTCATCTCTGTTGTCCCCAGTGCCTGCCACAGTGCCTGGGACACACTACAGCTCAGTAAATGCTTACCAAGTGTGTCAACGAGATCCCTGTCATTGTACCAGCTCACAGCACGAGCATCATAGGTTTGGCTCCTTTCTTCCAGTGGGACTCCCCTGTTTTGGGGTGTTTCCACTAGCACCCCTCTGCCTCTTCTCCCTTCCTCCTCTCTGAGTCACTGCCTGTAAGTGTTAGTCTTCAGCCCTAAAAATAGAGCACTTTGGGGGCATAAAAATGCCTACAGATGAGCCCTGCCCTCGAGTCCCCCTCTGTTGGCCCTGGGGTGGCCATCACAGGAAGTCCCAGGGCTGATGGCCCCTGCTCAACCTAGTGTGGACCTAGAGTTCTCAGTCTGCTGGGAGTCCTTAGCCAGCCCCCCCCCCACTCCCGCCCCATGATGTCCAGCAGAGCCAAACTTCCTTTCCTCCTTGGCAGAAGGGCTGCTACCTCACACCTCACACTCGTGGGCCACGCTGAGCTGCCTCCCAGAGCTGGAGATGGGCCCAGAGACAGGAGATGATTTGCCTGGGCCGCACAGCCAGCAAGAGTGAGGGCCAGGCCCGGACTCAGAACCAACACTCTGGCAAGCCAAGGCTGAGTGCCCGAGTGAGAATGGCAAAGCCCCCTCACTGACCCCACGTAGCATCTGTCTGCCCTGGGGACTTTATCAGAGCCCACAGAAGCATCTCTCGGCAGCTGCTCCCCAGCAACACTAGCCTCTCAGGGGGTACAGCCAGGGTGCTGGGGCACAGCCTGGCAGAGGATCTCAGAGGATTCCCTTCCCTTCACACCAGCTGGCCCCCAGCCTTGCTTGGAGGGCAAAGCAGAAGCCAGGACTTGGCGAGGCCTCCTGGCAAAGTGGCAAAGGAAAGGGAACCCCAGGGCCGCTTGGGCTGGGGGGTGTCCTGTCTTAGGAGGGGCCCGTGGAGCAGCACCTTCAGGGACAGCAGGGTGGAGAGGCTCCTGTGTCACCCTGGCGGGTGGGGAGGGGGAAGGGGCAGGAGAGGAGGGTACACGGAGGGGGAAACACCAGGCACTTTCCCAGTATTCTCAGGGTCAGCCGAGCGGGGTTCATGTGAGGCAGAAAAGGAAGATGAGGCTTTGCTGGGGCAGTCGGGGGGTCAGAGGGGTCCCTGCCACCCCCCTCCCAGGGTGACGAGGAGTTCACGTCCCCCACGCAGGAAGCTGATGTAATGCGCACGTGTGTGCACCCGTGGTGGCCTGGGTGTGGGTGGGTGCATATCTGCCAGGGTGATTTTTCAGGGTGTGGGGCTTTCTCGTGCTCTTTCCTGTGTGTGTGTAGGGCTCGCGCGTGTGCCCGGGAGGGGTTCACATTAGCAGCTGTCAGTCCGATGAGGGCTTCTGAGGAGGCTCTTCTCGTGACAACCCCCTCCATCTCTGTGTGTCCGCGTGCTGCGTGGGGTATCTCCTGGTGTCTGTAGCGTCGGCCAGCGCTGGAGGCGGGAGTCTTGACCTTTGCATGTGCCTGTGTGTTGCTGTGTCTGGGTCTCAGGGTATTTGTGAGTCGGGGCGTGTTTTCTTCTGTGTCTGGCTGTGCACAGGTCTCGGCTGCTTCTGCATTATGTGTGGCTGCTCGGCAGGACAAAGGCCTCCGTAGACAGACAGGTGGTGTGGAAGACAGACCTGGTCCAGGAGTCCTCAAAGGGCCTCTCAGCTCCGGAACGTGGGGCCGGCTGAGGGGGAGCTAAAGCAGGGGCTTGGGGCTCCCTTACTCCAGGTCTGAGCAGACGCTGCAGGGTCCTGAGGCCTGAGCAGTAGAGACCCCACCCCCAGCCCTCGGGGGCCAAGGAGACCCTCTGCAGTTCAAGAGGGTCTCATAGGGGTGGAGGGTGAATAGAGCCAGGAGAAGGGTCTCCTGAGACCCCTGCCGGGTAGGCAACACAGAGAAGACCAAGGAAAGCTGGAAGTCCCAGGCTGGCATGGACTATCGTGGCTGTGGGAAGGGCCAGCAAAGCAAGCACCGGGCTCTGGGAGAGGAAGAAGGTCTGAGTTCTGGCCCCTGAAGAAAGGTGGAGGGGTTCTCCTTAACCTGAGCCAGCTTCCCCACATCCCTCCAGATGCAGCCTCACCTCCCCAAGCGGCACCACTCCACTCGTCACAGACCCCACCCCTCCACCCCCCAAAGATCCACCTAGATCAGGAGTCAGAGAACTGACGCTAGCCCTGACAGAGGCGACTCTGTGACCTTGGGCAGGTTATTTAGCCTCTCTAAGCCTCGGTTTCCTCATCTGTGCAATGGAGAGCTCAGTGTGCATGCACACACTCACACACCCCACCTGACACACTGCTGTGTATGGGGATGGTGCTCATGCCACCTGGGGACTAATCCTTACCTAGAATCCTTGCTGAGGCCATTAAGTCACCCCTCCACTTCTCTAGACCTCCAACTGCGAGAGGGGAGCTCAGAGGGTGGCTGACGCCTGGATGGAGAAATAGGGGGATTTCTGGGGCCAGCTGGGCAAGACCACCCCCACCCCCACTCCGCTGCTGCCCTCTCCCCATTCAGGAGCAACTTGGCTGATGTTTCCTCCCATTGCTAGAACACAGACCTTCCCCCCACCCCCAGCTTCTTCTTCCAGACACGTTCAGGAAGGAGGGACCACTGCCCCCTTGGCAGCGTGGGCTAAGAGCCTGGGACCCAGCTCCCTTTTGGAAAGAAATGACACCTCCTACTTCATTTTCCCTCTGCCTTTCTCTCTGGCTCTGTCCCGACCCAGCTTCTCTCCGTGGCCCTTCCTGCTGGCCTCTGACTACCACCAGGGAGGGAATGAAGCACGGGGACAGATGTCAATGTGCCATGTGTGAGGGGTGGGGTGTCCTTCTTGATTCCCACCCCCCGCCCCCGCCCAGGCCTGTGCTATGGCCCCAACAAGGACTTGGGGGTCACGCACAGGTTGGGGTCCATTCACCTCCTGAGCGGGGGTGTGTGTGTGCGCGCGCGCGTGTGCGCGCCCCCGCGCGCCCGCGCCCAGGAACCCCAAGGCCGGCACCAAAGCGTTTGCGGGGCGCGGGGACCGCCCTGTGGATTCCCACCGAGCCCTCAGATCCTGCGGAGCCAGGGGAGGGAGGCGGCGAGGGGGCGCCCGACTGCGTGACGCGGGTGCCCTGCTCCGCGGCGGGTCAGAGACAGGGGCGGCGGGGGGAGTGCGCTCCGTCCCCGGGGAAGCAAGGACATCACCGCCCTCTCGGCTTAGGGTCGTTGCCCCTGAGGACCCCCACTTCCGTCCTCTGAGGACCGGAGCGCCTCCTCTTGAGGGGGCGTTAAGGCCCGGGGCCCCTGCCCAGGGATCGAGGGAACGCGCCCACTTCTCCGCCGTTCCCTCCTCTGCACCCAAGGCGCCCCCTCCCCAGGCCGAGGGCAAGAGGGACTCCCACCCACGCAGGGGGGTGGGACCCGCGCCCCCTCAGCGGCCGCCTGGACCAAACCCCGCAAGCGGGGAGGGGGTGCTCAGCCGGCTCAGCCCAGGCCTGCCCCCCACGCCCGCCTCCGGCCGCGGCCAACCCTGCCCGCGCCCCCTCCCGCCGACCCTCGGACCCCGGGTCCCCGCCTGCGCGGGGTCCTGGCGGCCGGCCGAGGGGAGCCCGCGGCACTGCCGTCCCTTCCCCGTCCCCGGGCCGCACCCAGGCGGTGCGGACTCACCCGCGGGCCTGGGCCGGGCGTCCTGGGCTCGGCACTCCGGTGCCCGCGGCAGCCGCTGCAGCTCTGCTCGGAAGCGGCTTCGCGTTCGCCGCCGCCGCCGCCGCCGCCGCCGCCGCAGTTCGGGGAGGAAGGGGGGCGCGTCACGTGACCGCGGAGCGCTCCTTCCCCGGCGCCGCTCCCCCCGTCACTGCGGAGCCCGAGCCGCGGGCAAGGGAGCGGGAGCGGCGGAGGCCCCCGCCCTGCCGGTCCCCGCGCGCCCGTCGCCCCTCACGGCGGTCCCGGCGGCGGGCGCTCTGTGCCATTTCTCAGGTGGAGAAACTGAGGACCAGAGAGCGCAAAGACTGGCTCAAGATTACGTGGCTAGACTGTGACAGGGCCCGGGAGAGGACCCAGCGATCCGGCCAATAGCGGGGGCTCCAAGGGGAGGGGTCAGCTTCTGGGGCAAGTGGGGGCGACGGGAAAGGTGGGGGACACGCCCTAGGCCCCCATGGGCTCCGCGTGTCTGCAGGGGCGGGGAGGAAGGAAAAAGCGCTGGGTTAGGTGGGCCGGGAGCCTGTGCCCCAACATCGCGTCCTCCGCACAGGGAAGCTTGGTGTGAGTCCTCAAAGCAGCCGCGTCGTGACCACTCCACCCCCAGCCAGGTAGCGGCTCCTGGACATCCTCCCCGGACTGGGCAGCTGGCTCCTCCACTCCCAGCCTAACCCGGGATGGCGGAAGAGTGAGCCCTGGCCTCTAACGAAGAAGTGGAGGGACAGCAGCAGGAGGCGGGAAGGGTCAGGTCCAGAGTTGAAAAGCCGGGCAGAAAGGGACCACAGGGATCACTTTTAGTCTACCTGCTGAGGCCCAGAGAGGGGAAGAGATTTGCCCAAGGTCACGTGCAAGTCCGCAGCAGCAGCTCCTGGGCCTCACTGAGGGGAACACCATTTGTGTCGCACATCTCCCTTTCTTCTCCCCTGGGCTCCTCTTCCAGGAGCAACGCTGGATGAATGGAGAGGACAGGCAGTGTGTCTTCAGGGCCAGAGCTCTGGGGGACAATGGGTGACAGCGACCCGATGATCATGCCCCGAGTCACATACAACACTGATGTCAGAGGGGATCCTTGAGACTTCTGGATCTCACTCCCTTGCTCTAATAACTGGGGAAACTGAGTCTGCAAAAGGGGTAGAGACAAAGGTCCGTCTCACCAACCATTTAGAATTAGCCGACCAAGCCAAAGGGACCCTCTGAGGTCAGAGGCCAACAGGCCCACTTCACAGACAAGTTAGGGAGGACTCAAGCCTTGTACTCACTTATTCAACTTATTTATCGAGCACCTGCTGTACTTAAGGGATTGTCAGTCCCACCTTCCCCCCACCACCCGCTCCCCATCTTTCCAGCCACAGGCACCGCATTTCATTAAGGAAAAGAACTGGGTGGGACCACAGCAACCCTTACATCAGCCTCTGCACTGAGACGTGCAGGCCCCGGAGTTTTCAGTCCCCTGGGCCCTGGGACCAGGGCCACGTTTCTCCAAGACTCTCACCCAACCGAGAAGAGATTCGAATTAATAATGAGGACATGCCTCATCCTCATTCCACCTCCAACCCCACCTGCAGATGCAAAAAGGCAGAGGGGAAGTGTGGAGCAGCCACCAGTTCTTCCCAGGCCTTGCGTCAAGTTCTCCCTCCGGCAAGCCCTCGCCAGCCGTGGGTGGGAAAGAGGCCCCAGCCCAGGGCTTCTCAAATTCTGAACAGCATTGGAGTGGCCTGATCCTGGTGCGGAGGGTCTGGAGCTTGAGCTCCTGCGTTTCTAAGGAAGCTCTGCCGTGTGGCTGGTGCTGCTGGACCACAGACAACTCGTCTAGCAGCGCTGGTAGAACGAGGTTGTCAGGGCAGGAGGAAGACGACTGCTGGCCCTGGGACTGGGGACAGAGGCCTGGAACATCACCTGCTCACTCTGTGCCCCCTCCCCCCTCCCCGGAGGACCCTTTGGTTTCCTGCCCAGCACTGGGCCTGGGCCTGGATCCTCCTCAGGATGCACCAGGGCTATATAGCTGGTTCAAAGCTGTAAGGAGACAGAAGTTAAATGAGGTTGGTCGAGGCACTTCTGGGGGATGGTGGCGCAGCAGGGATTTTGTGGCCTACCAACTGCCCCAGACAGGTATGTTCATTAGGGCACTGGTCCCGGGAGATGCTTGGTGGAATAAAATCCCATTTGAGACAGGCTGGCCGAACGCCTAAAGGCCTTCCAGGGTAGCATGCGCTGGGCTGGCTGGCTGGCCTACAGCAGGGCTGGGCTCACACAACTCAGGAAGGACACACAAATTCCAGAGTTCTCGGAGCTCAGCACCACATCGCCTCCCATCCTCCCGCTCTTTGGACCCTGGGCCAGATGGATCCTTGAATTCGATTCAGATCAGTCCCAGTGTCTTTTCCTGCTTCGACTACTCCCCCAGAGAGCCCTCTCCCCCTCCCTGTTGTGAGACAGAGAGGCCACGGGCTCCCAACTCTGGCTAATGGTAATTAGCTAATGGCCAATGGTACCACTCCAGACCGTGAGTGGAGACCAAGGCGCCCCACCTGAGCCAGCGCAAGCGGGGCAGGCAGAGGCAGCAGTGGCACAGAAACGCACGAGGTGAGCAGTTGCAGCTGTGACCTTTCATGCTCTGGACTGGCAGACTCCAAGTTCCCCAAGGGCCTAAGGTCCTACTGGCACTGGGGGACTGCATGTGCCCGACCCTGGCTGAGTAGGCCAAGGAACGAAGGCTCTTCTATGCCAAGCCTCTCTATTCCTTCTTTATAATCAAGGAGCTTTCGATTACAGCATTTTCCTCTTTAGAGAAAACCTCAATGCAAGAGGCTTATAATCTCCACTGTGTTCTGGGGGGCACCATTCTGAGACTGTCAGGGCCCCTGGGTTGAAGGCAACACGTGCTGTAGGGGGCTGGGCATGCAGCCTGGCATGGAGCCTGGGGACTGGAGGGAAGATTGGACAAAGACCCCAGAGCCTTACTTTCCCTGGCCTATTTCAATCCAAACCACTCAGGACTGACCGCTCACACACAGCTGCCTCTGGGCACAAGCCTTTTCTTTTTCAAACACTTAATACACTGCAACCTAGCCACCACCCCTGCCCTCCCAACCGCTGAAAAATGAAAGCTGGCTTCAAAACATCTGACAGCTAAGAAGGCTGGAGAATGAAAACGTGGGTGGCACAACAGTAAACTCCGAATAAGGCACGAGGGAGTCCTAAAGGAGGCAACTGCCTCCTGGCAAGAACTCCTCTCTCTGTCCCCCCTCCCCGCACCGGATCAAAGGGGAGAAAAGTGGGGACAGGGGCCGCCCAGCAGAAAAAGCAGGGGAAGAAACCTCAAAAGCAGTGGGTCTCCAAGGTGTGCTATCCACAGAGCATGAGTAAGGTCTAGGAGGGGCTGGGAAACCAGAGCTGCAGGGGTGGCTGGGAGGACAGTTCCACCCCAGTGTGAACAAGACAGGATGGCTGGGCGGCTCATGCTGATGCTGGCTGCCCCGGGGGCCCCCACTGTTGCGTTACAGAAGTCTTTGGCTCATGAATGCAAACACAGCTAGGGAGTCCCTATTTTGAGGACAAAAGAGACAAGCCCAAAGGTGGGGGGAGCCCTGGTCACATGAAAGCAATAGAAAGCTCTCTGCTGGGATCTTAACTGGCACAGAAGAGCTTCTAGCGGATCCTGAGGTGTTCATTCATTTTTCCCAGCTGAGAACATATCATGTGGCTACTGGGGCAACAGTGGAGAGAATAAGGTGGCCAGAGCCCCTACACTCAGGGAGCTAGAACAGTCTAGCACTAAATATGTTGATTCTTTTTCTGGGACGGAGCAGTTTCTGCTGCAGACCTAAGTAAGACCCAGTCCAGCCCTAACTCCCCAAACTCTGGCTCCCAGGAAGACAAATATAAACATTTCCCTTGAGTTCCAGAATCCTGGGTAGTCTAGCACTGCTTGGATGCTCTTTCATCCAGAGAAGCAGTGCACGTTGCGGATGGGAGAATTTGCGGCAAAAACGGCAGCATAAACTAACCAAAGAGACAACTTGCAGGCTGATAAAAGGAGACAAGTCCTTAGAGGCCGCCTAGTTGGGTGGTTTCCCAAATGCACTGCCTAGTGCTTCCTCAAGGGGGTAGGTGGGTGTGGGAGTGGAGCCGAAGAGAGGAGGCCCCCGTTGTCTCTTTCCTAGTTCATGTCTGACAACTTCTACACGTCCAACTTCCTTTCAGAGAGAACACTTGGGCCCGAAGGGGAACACATTTGTCCAGGAACATAAAAAGAGCCGGGAGCAGTTAAGTGTTCCCTTGGTTAGAAACACAAATCAGCCAGAGAATAATGGAGGGGAGGAGGGGAACCAAGATACGAGTGTGCAGACTAGCAATGATTTAACCCAGGCAGTGGCTGCCTAGGCCTTCCGGTTTCCCCGGGATGTGCCCCCCACTTCCTGTGGCCCGGGACCTGCCTCCCCTGGCAAAGACTAACACAGATCTGGGACTCAAGCTGCCATTCTGGGTGCTGAGAGAAGCCTGGCTCCTGCTCTGGCTGAGACAGTCTCTCCACAGGCCCTGGCCTAGGGCAGTCTGAGCCAAGTCCTTGAAAACAGGGATTTTTTTTTTTTTTTTTCTTTTCCTGCAGTGTGCTGGGGGGAGGGGTGGGAGCAGACGAAGGCCTCTCTGTGAGATCAATACAGTAATTATGTTGGACAAGCTCTTCGGACTAACTTCAGGGAAAATTCAGACCAGCATCATGAATGAGAAAGTGTGAAGACACAGCATGGGAAGAGCCAACATGTCACTTCTGCTTGTGGGACGGAGGCCATTTGGCAGTAGGATCTGCTTCTTCGGGGATCATGCTCTTGCCTCTCCTGGGAGGGGTACAGCAAAGGCTTGGGGCAGTAATGGCGGGTCCTGGTACTGAAGGCAGACCAGTGTTACCTAGAAGGGGACATACCACTCCTGGCAAGTCACTATGAGATGAATTCTGCAACCTCCTTCTTCCCCAAATCTCATGAGGCTCAGAAAAGATACTTAAATCTTACCATATGAAGAAATGTCACCAATTCGTCTGAAACGCATGCATTTTTGGAAAAGTGATGTGCTTTGGTTAGCACTATGCTATACTCATTCGATAAAACTGGTCCTGTGGTTTATCTGCTGGGGAAGGGGAAACAGAAATGCCGGCTCCATGTACTTCGACTCGTGAATAATATTTTTCACTAAAGTCTCAAGAGGTAAATAAAAAATGAAAAACACGTGATTCTTCTGCATTGCATCGTGCTCCCTGGTGCCCCCACAGCCCTGCCTCTGAAGCTCACGGCACCTGTTCCTGATGATCTTGGCAATGACAATCAAAACATCGGAAGCTCCCCTCTAGAGCAGGACCTGCCCATCACAAAGACATAAATCTTCAACACACATTCTAAACGTGTTTCAAATACCTTTCAACATGACCCTGCAAACAAACAGAATCGAGGCAGCTGACGGCTTGGCCATTAGCTTCTTTTTCCTTACCGGCCAAGAGGAAAGATTTATGTAACAGGATGATTGAACACCTGTCCAGTCATGATTTTAGCTCTAAGGGCTTCCAGCATAAGGTGCACGCTGAAGTTCTGAGAGAGGGGGTGCGGGGCAGCTTGGCTATGTGGCTGCATGATGCCTTTTATTATTATTTTTTTAAAGATTTTTTAATTTACTTGACAGAGGGACACAGCGAGAGAGGGAACACAAGCAGGGGGAGTGGGAGAGGGAGAAGCAGGCTTTCCACTGAACAGGGAGCCTGATGCGGGGCTCGATCCCAGGACCCTGGGATCATGACCTGAGCCGAAGGCAGACGCTTAACGACTGAGCCACCCAGGCGCCCCTCCATGACCCCTTTTAGAAGACTTGTGGAAAAGATTCCATGGCATTCACTCACATAGAGTTTTTTTTCTAATTACAAAGAATACGACAAAGCATTTTACCCCAGTGACGTTTATTACTGCTTGATCTTCAGTGTGGGAGGGTAAACAAGGCAGCAAATACTGCCCCCTTCTAAGAGACGGGGAAACTAAGACAAAGCAAAGTAACTTTGCTTAGTTTCAAGATAAACGGTAGAATCATCTGGAACCAGGTGACACGACTTCTCAAACTTGCCATTTCAACACCCACCTACACATGTATGTGCTGTACCGACCAGCTGGCAGACTCCTTGGCCCAATTAACAGCCAGACCTAAAAACAAAAGGTCTGGCGTGTAGGAGATGGAGAGGCAGTTTTGTGTGTGTACTAGACTCTTGACCTGGCACGGAGTCCGTGAAATATCTAAGTGCTAAGATGTATGAATGTTTACAGTTTGTATTTTAACGAACAAAGCATCCCAATAATGCTGATGATCAAATCCCCAGCAATACTGGGGTCCACACGATGTCTGGGGCTTGGGGCGGTGAACCGTTAGCCTTCAGAATCAGAGATGTAGCTGGTGACACAACCCTGTGCCTTGGAGGTGGGCGTGGGACACAAGGCGTTGGCAAAGGGGTGATAATCTCCTTAAAATGAAAATGCTGGCTTTTCATCACACTGAACTCTGTTCACAGTCCGCTTTAACACTGAGCAAACAGAACATTACAATGCCAGAGAGAAAGGATGTGATACTCCTCCATGATTCAGTAACAGGAAGGACAGGCTTTAATGCTCATTTCACTTCAGTAGCTTGTTTAGACAGAGATAAATCATCCCTCGGGCATTTGAAAAGGGTTCTTCAGTACCAGAATCAGCTTCAAATATTAACCAGGATCTGATCAACAAGTCCCTGACTGCACAGACCACTCACTGGAGAGTTAAAGTAACAAACAAATTCACTCTGGATTAGGATTTCACGGAAATAAAGGGACACTCATTTCTTTTTAATTTTGCAGAAAGGTAAGAGTAATTCTAAACAAGGCTCATTAATACACAGGAAGATGTCCCCAGGGACTGAAGATGTCCAAATGGCAACTGTATTTCAGGTAATGTCAACAAACTGTCCCAGTGTGGTCTGTAGTACACAGTAGTTTGGGCTTAACGAGTGGTCAGAAATATAAGGGGGACAATCTCAGGCTTCATAATACCTTCTACCAAGAACTGCTTTGATGCACGGCATAAAAAAGCTGATGGAGAGTCTCTGCACTTTAGTGTGGTCACAGCCCATAAGACAACTGGTCTCTACATATTTGTAAATACAAAGCCAAGAACTGGGTTTTAGATTATACCTTGTACCTGTTTTCTCTGCACAAAGTGCGAGGGTGGCAGTGCAATGACACTAAACACATGCATACATCTCTTTGTAACTCTGCCTACTGGGGGCGGGAAAGAGGTCTGAGGTCCCAGGCCCCAGGTCCAGGCTTCTCAACCTCTAAGAGCATAGGAGTGGCCTGTGGGTGCAGATCTCGTCTGTCTGGGGCCCACGCTCCTGCATTTAAGTAATCTCTACACCCAACGTGGGCCTCAAAATCACGACCGTGAGGTCGAGTCACACAATCTACCAGCTGAGCCAGCTAGGTACCCTACCCTGCCTGACCTCCTGCATTGTTTTTTCGCCCCTAAGATTTGAGAGCGAGCGAGCGAGCAGGGAGCCCAACATGGGGCTCAGATTCCGGGACTCCAGAATCACGACCCGAGCTGAAGGCAGATGCTTCACTGCCTGAGCCACCCAGGCGCCCGTCCTGCATTTCTTTTTTTTTTTTTTTTAAGATTTTATTTATTTGAGAGAGAGAGAATGAGAGATAGAGAGCACGAGAGGGAAGAGGGTCAGAGGGAGCAGCAGACTCCCCGCTGAGCAGGGAGCCCAATGCGGGACTCGATCCCGGGACTCCAGGATCATGACCTGAGCCGAAGGCAGTCGCTTAACCAACTGAGCCACCCAGGCGCCCCCATCCTGCATTTCCAATAAAGCTTCGCAGCACCGCAGCTGATGTGTAGCGCTGGTCGGACAGGGAAGTTGTTGGGGCAAGAGGAAGACCGCTGCCTCCTACTGGACCCAGCCCACTCCCACCCCTGGGCAGTTAATAAGGGAGCCACTACAGAGACTGGCTTGTCATCCTGAAGACTTCCAAAAGGCTGTTATTTTGTATCACTTGCGTAAGGGGAAAAGACTCAAGTAATACGTTTTAAAACTGTCATAAACAGCAAATTGGAAAAAAGAAATCAGATTTCTGGGGGCTATAGACATGTCTGTGTCAGTCCCCAGAAAGAACAACTTTCAGCCGAATAGCTTCTTTGTAGGGAAAGGGAAGCTGCTCCGCTGAGCACTAAGTGAACTTGTTCACAAGTCTTTACCTTAGGAAAGAGTAAGTTGCTTGGTGTGTTAATACTTTTATGTTCCAGCTTCATTTCTTTGGAGGGAAATAAAAGACTGGGACTTAAAACTCAGTATTCGCTATCTGCAATCTCAACTCCAAGTCCACTCCCTATGCTGACGGACCTCAAGGCGGGAACAGCTGGTTCCTAGGATGGCTTTCAAGGGTCCTGTGTGCAGCTCTCACTCTCCCACAAAGGCTCATTAAACATCCCCCCCCCCCCAACCTTGTCAGGGGGCAGACTGGAGACATTGCAAACACAGAGGGGAAACACAAGCAAGAAGTCATAATTTTACCAAACAGCCATAATTATTCAGATAAAAATAGCCATTCAAAACGGATCTGCCAAGGTTACCGATCCTTACATTGAAACCTGCCTCCCCCATCCATTATTTAGTTTAAATTTTCAGCGAGGAAAGAGGAGAGGGTGGAGCGTAGCACAAACCAAGGATTTAAAAAAAGTGTTTGCAATAAAGATGCCTGAGTCAGCATCTCTGCCCCAAACATGTACATACACTCAGCAGAAAACAGTGGAACCCACCCCCCAATATTCTTAAGAATGTTGTTTTGGTTATGTTCTACTAATAATGATAATCCTGAGTTGGATAAAACAACACACCCCAGGGGCGCCTGGGTGGCTCAGTCGTTAAGCATCTGCCTTCGGCTCAGGTCATGATCCCAGGCTCCTGGGATTAAGCCCAGCATCGGGCTCCCTGCTCAGCGGGGAGCCTGCTTCTCCCTCTCCCACTCCCCGCCCTGCTTGTGTTCCATCTCTCGCTGTGTCTCTGCCAAATAAATAAATAAAATCTTTAAAAAAAAAAACAAAAAACACACCCCATCCATGCACTTTTTTCCCCTTGTTTAAACAAAGTGATTTAAAAGCTCCTTTCTGGGCATTTCAGAAGAATGCTTTCAAAAAGAGAAGCAAGATCCAAGAAACGGTAGACTTGGGAGAATGGGAAGAATAAATTTTTATAAAAAACGTTGTTATCCAAACATACTTAGTCCACCATACTCTTCTTCTAAGATGGTCAGATTTTTGAGAAGTGCAAGGTGTACTTGATTTCCCAATTCTGAATGAAGAGCCAAACTGGAGGAAGGTGTTATCACAGGTACTACACATTCGTCATCCTTTCTGAATGCAGGAAGCCAAGGCACTGAAGCCCAGACACCATCCCTCGCTCCCCGCAGGGGACAGGCAGGTGCCTCGTCCTTGACCCAACACTAAGAGAGGGACCGGTGGACTGTGTGTAGGGTGAGTGTGCTGGAGCCGACGCAGAGAGGAGGCTAATCTGAAGACAATGTTCCACAGTTACAGCAAGTTCTTCACTTTCATGCTTTATTGAAAGTAAAATATGAATCAAAGACAGGTATTGGTAAGCAGGTTATGTCTCTAAAGAATTACTTTTTAGTTCAGAGCAGAATGTTGTCCCATCTACTGTGATACAAATCCTTTATGGACCAATGCATCTGGTATGAAACTCGAGCAAGGAAATATAACAGAACTTTATTCCCTCCCGTGACTATAAATCTCATATGTAAACATGATTTACTGTTACTGCTACTAAACTGGTTCGATCTGTACTTGTCCCCTCCCACCCACCACCCTCCCTTAAATATAAAATTTGAAACATTTCCTTCAAGTCTGATGTCCTTCAGTGCAATCTGCTTTATTTGACATAAGGCATTTGGGACAGTCACTTCGGAATAGTTCTCTGCCTTTTGGAAGAGTCATAGAATGGTTTAATTCTTAAATCCACCTTTTCGGTAATGCCCTAACATGCCAAACTTCTCTCTTCCCTTCTGGTCATTTCTTTAGAAGTCAGCAAGTATTCAAAAGATTAATGTCCAAGAAGACCAGTACCTGGGAAAAGAAACACACGTGGAGGTACAGTTGTGAACTGAAAATTAAGAGTTCATGTATTCCATTTGCCAAGAACGCATCATCAACAGGGAATATCCAATTTAACAAATGAACACAGCAGCCCCTTGACGTTGAAGACAAGGAAAAATATCAGCAGACTCCAGGCTTTCAGCTAAATCACATTTCTGCTGAAAGCCATGTGTTTCCTACGCGGTATCTTCACACACGTTAATCAGATTTTACTGATGCTTTCATTTGATGGCCGTGTCTCATAAAGAAATTTTTTGCTTTGTTTTGTTTTAACCACATCAGGAGTTTCTTTGTAGTGGTAACGTGTAGACAACAAAGCTGCACTGACAGGAAGGCTTTATTTAGGCCAGTAGCTGCGCTCACTCATTTGCTTTAGCAAAGAACCCCTGGTATCTGATTCAAATTCATTCCTTGGCAGAATCACAAGCTGCCACGGACCTCTGGAGTGAGCCAAAAAGATTCAAGATGGCAACAGTTAAATCTGTAAATATCAAAGGTCTGTATTTGACAAATTAACAAATGTTATTGGCATACACAACTATAGTGGCCATGAGGGGACAACACACCACTGTGTCTCCATCCAAAGTAATAATCCAAGAAATGCCCGGATTCTCAACAGACTGACGAAACCTTTTCACTGAACCGGATATAATGCAGCAAATTCCTTTCCTCTAATTCTTACCAGTGATACACAAACTGTTTTCCTCTAAGATGAGACTGGTAGAAGGAACTGGGAACAGGCAAATATAAATGTCGAAATGCCAGTAGCTAATCCCCCAACCTTGCCACCGGCCCTGCCCCTCCAAATGAGAAAGGGAAAGCAGAATGGACATCTGGCAGGAGATACTGTGAACACACAGGCCCTATCTCAGGCCTGAGTGCTGAAAAAGATAATGAAGCTGCTTGAATAAAAAATGCATTTAACTAAAATTAATTTCAGTCATGAGACTCAGATTGAATTAAATTTTAAAATCAAATTATGGCCTTCGCTTTAAGAGAAAATTACAGTAGGACTCTGACATTCATGAACAAAACATGACAAATGTAACTTACCTTTAAACCCTTCTTCCGGCATACATACTAGAAAAAAAGAAAGAGACAGAGAAAAAAAATAATTCCAAAATGAAAAAACTGCTGGGACAGACAACAGTAAGGTCACTTCGATGCCTAAAGACAAAAAGTTTAAAATAACTTCTAATTACCTTACTCACCCATAATGATTACCTTTGAAGTTTTGGGTGAGAATAAAGTCTTTCTGTTTTGTTTTATTTTCAAAGCAATACAGGTCCATCATTTGAAAAGTCAAATATAGCAGAGGAATGGTTGTAACTGGAGAGAGCTTTTGTAGGACACCAGGGGAGGTAGGCCTGGAGAAAGCCATGTGATGCCCTCTGGAGCTGCTCTCCCCCGCCTCCCTCCATTCCCACACTCTAGAACGAACCACCTCAGACTCGGGCAGCGCTTTCTTCTGCACTTTACTTCCAGATAATATGCTTACTCAGTTCACCCTTGGAACAACTCGGGGTTGGAGGCACTGGCTCACTGCATGGTCAAAAATCTACATTTAGCTTTGGACTCCCCCAAAAGTTGCCTGGAAGCTTTCCTGAGAACAGTCATGCAACACAAATTTTGTATCTTGTATGTATTATAGACCGTATTCTTACAATCCAGTAAGCTAATGAAAAAAAAATGTTACTATTCTTTTTTAAACATTGAAGAGAGAAGAGGGCAACTGGGGGAGGGACAGAGGAAGAGGGAGAGAGAGAACCCTAAAGCAGACTCAGCCTTGATCCCAGAGCCCTGAGATCATGACCCGAGCCGAAGTCAAGACAAGCTTAACCGATGGAGCCACCCAGGCGCCCTGAGAAAAATGTTAAAAAAAAAAAAAAATCTTAAGAGAAAACACATTTACAGTGCTGTACGTACACTTACTGAAAAACAAAAACCATGTATGAGTGGACCTTCACAGTTCAAAGCCATGTTGTTCAAGGGTCAACTATATTGTTACTTCCTAACTTTAGATGATATCTACCAACTTCCTCAACAAAAGATAAACATTTAGTTTGTCTACCAGCTCTTACGTGTCACTGGCCCCCTAACCCATCTGTCATACAGAGAGAGATAATTTTCAAGCCAGTGGGTCTCCGGTATGCAACTCCATGAACAGGGCCCACAGTCGAACCCCTTCATGTACCTTGGTTATATTTACTGTTTTGTAGGACTTTTTTTTTTTTTTTTTGGTCTTGGTAACTGCTACCTTATTTATGACTTCCATTTTCTCTGTACCATCTCCAATTCAAGCAGAAGCTCTTTTAAAAACGTGTAAACCTCGAGACAGCCACCCATCACTTCCATGTTGCCCCACGGACACCCTCCGCCCCTGGCTGTGATCTGGACTGGGGATACTCACGCCACCTGCCACACAGCTTCTCTTCCAGGATTTCCCTTCACCATCTTCTAGGGCATTTTTCCTATGTTGGATCCCTACTTTTTTGTTCCACCATTCAAGTCTTTCTTGACTTACACTCTTGCTTCAGAGGAACACACCCTTCCATAGGATCTTGGCCAACGGTGCACGGGAGAGAAGTGTTTTGAGGCCTCACATGTGTTCACAAAGAGCCATCACATGTGAGGGCAGAATAAAGTCTGTCTAGTTGTAGAATTCTGACTGGAATTCAATTTTCCTCAGAAGCCTGTGGGCACAGCTCCATGCACCTGTCTTCCTGACTCTTTATCCCATGAATGTGACTCATTTTCCTTTGCATCTCTGGATGTTTTTAGGATCCTCCCAACCCTAGATTTTTCTCTTATGGTACCACGCCCTTGGTGCAATCATTTTTTAATTTCAGGAATCCCTTTCTGTTCTCTGAATGTTCCTTCTATCTAGCCCCCTGGCTATGTGGTCTCTCTGTATTACGTATACTTAATTTTTAAGCTTCCTTATGCTTTCTGCATCAACTGCTTCCTCTGGGTTCCTTTTTTTTTTTTTTTTTTTTTTTTTTTAGTCTGCTGACAGACAACTTTCGGTTCCATGCTCTCAATCCTCTACTGCATGGTGGTCTGGAGCTGCCCCTCCTACCTACTGAAGTGTGAGGACTCTGTTCAGGGGGTGCTGGGGGGGCTTCCCTGAAGGGTACCTGGAAGATGAACCACTTTATAAAAATAGACATCTGTAGGTGACTTCCTTGAATTGGCCACTATCCCCCGAGTGGGATCTCCTCCCTCCTGTGTGGGAGGTAGAGGTAGCTGCCAGCTTCTGAACAAAAAGCTAGGGGTACTCTCCCTATGTGCTACGAACAGCCTCATTCTCACCTCTGTGGTTTAAGTTGTTCGAAGAGCTGAGACGCACACCCTCGGTGGGCGCATGAGGCACAGGTGGGGGAAGGAGCAGTGACAGGTTGTCAAGGAGGGGCTGTTGAGCGGTCGCCCTCCTTCTGGTCACAGGCTCTGCAATCTGAATCAACTTTGCTTCTTACAGACCTCTTCCATCTGCAGACTTACCTGTGAGCCGGTTTCCTCAGGTCAGCTAAATAATTACTACTCTTCTCGGCTTTCCATTTCCCCAATTTTTGTACGCACCTTTCTCTTTCTCTGAGCTTCTAAGATAAACGCTGTAAGATCCCACCCTATCAACACACAGAACTTTTTTCAAAGTTAAAAGTAAAAGCTGCATTAGGTATAATGCCCCCTCATTCTAACAAGTTAGGCAAGAAATTCCTCCAACAAGTTTGTCTTTACCTTGCATGACGTCATCCATTGCGGCATAATCCGCAATTGGCTCATCAGCCTAGGAAGACAAAGAAAAACAATTCAAAACCTCGGGGACCGATAGCCTGGAGCAGGAGCAGGCCAGAACCTCGTCACAAGGGTCGGGCCCAGGAGGCGACGAGTGTCTGGCTACAGACAAAGATGCAAAGCACTAGTAGAGAACAGGCTTCGGGCACAGCCAGCGATGTCCAGGACTAACAGAGGATGCCGCTGCCAACAATGTAGGTCTAGACCCATCACCATCAAAACTGTACATTATCTGTGTCACTGTTTTCCTGCTCCTAAAAACACTTTTCGAAATGGAAATGTTTAGATCCCCTGAGATTTCTAAACGCAGATTGAAATGATATGAGCTAGGAAGCCAGCGGTGACGGTGACAGAGTGAGTTAGGTGGAAACCAAGTCAGACTGGTTCCCCAAAAATAGGTTAGCTGAAAAAGACATTTGTATCCATCCTCACACCAGGAACAAAGCACCCCTTGCCTCTTCAGGATGGAAGCCAACACAGAGCGCAAGCCTGCGGCAGGATGAGCTGCACGGGTGGAGGCCAATGACCAGCGTGGACTCTAGCTGCCCGCCTGAAGTGCAAGCCCTTTGATTAAAATGGGCTGTTTCGAGAATTTTGGACCTAGGAGGGTCCTTAAGGACTTGGCAACTCTAGGTTTTCAAAATAATTCCACAGAACCTACAGTTGCAAGACAAGCAAAAGGGGAACAGAAGGAGGGGTGGGTGGTAGGAGGGGGGTGCGCGGATATGTGAAGGAGTGGGGATGGATGTGCCTCCCCGTTTCAGGGCCTAACTGGATCTCCACAGAACTAAGGCTTCAGGGTATGAAAAGCATGCATTTCACAGTTCAAAAACCTGACAAAGCTTCTACCACAGTGGTGTCTGGCACAGTGGGGATACTTCTAGCTGAGAAACCAAAGAGGCAAAGGGAAGTGATGAAACCCAGCCCGTAGGGAGGGAGTAAGGCAAGAACTGGGCTAAGCGAGGCTGGCTCAATGGCTTTTTTTCTTTGACAACCTCTCAGATAGCCCTCCTTTCTAAAACACTTTCTACCTCTCCTAAATCTACTCCACCCAAAGTCAATCTCCATGGCCTGAACAAGAATCCCATTAAGACAACCAAAAGTATTTTGACTGTTGTGGCCAAACCTCGTGTCTTATATTTGTTTCCTAGCTTGACTGGCTGGTACTTCTAAGATGAAGGAAAAGAGAGGATGCTTTCACAGAAGTATGGTTAAGTAATTCTGCTGATCCAGAAGTTTCGGCAGAGCCTGAATCTGTATCTATTATTTTTAACAAAAATTATGAAAACCCCACAAGAACCAACGACGTCTGGACCTCCTCTCAGTCTCTTGTGGCTCAGCCAGAGCTGGAGAATCCAGAAGCCAGCAAAAACTCACGGCACTCGCTTATTACCACACCCTGCTGAGGCCCAGAGGCAACCTTAACCATTGTCACTAGTAGGTTACACATGGGTGCAGGTCATCAAAACCTTCTAGAATTTCCTCAGGTAAGGAGCCGTTACCTACCTTTAACAAAATGACAGATTCGGGAATGACGCCAAGGGTGCCGAGGGTGGCACAGTCGTCACTTAAAATCTTTCCATCGATTGACAGATTCTGGTCAAAAGGAGCAACTGAAAACGCATGCATGATCTGTGCCAATACAAAAGAAAGTCTGTATAAGGCAAAATACTGAGACTTACACCCTATTTGAATAAATGAACACATGAATTCTTTAAAAAAAAAAAAAACAAACAAGTCTTCAGACTACAAAAGATACTACTCTTTAGTCAGCCCACTGGCTACACGCCCACTAAGACTATAATCCTAGCATATCTGGGAACACCCTTAGGAGATCTGCTAGAGAACACTTATACCCACAGATCCTTTTGTGTTTTTTTTTTTTTTAAGATTTTTTTATTTATTCACTTGAGACACAGAGATACAGAGAGGGCATGAGGAGGGAGAGAAGCAGACTCCCCACTGAGCAGGGAGCCTGATGCGGGGCTCGATTCCAGGACCCCGGGATCATGACCTGAGCCGAAGGCAGACGCCCAACCATCTGAGCCACCCAGGCGCACCCCACAGATCCTTTTGTTGGGCACCTTGCCGCCTCCCCCAGAGGGGGGTGTGGGCAAACTGAAGGAGCAGAGGGTGAAGCACGCTGACAGTTCCTCTGGTTTTAAGTCCTGGGCAAGGAAATCACGGTCACTCTCATCATGCCCCCAGGTACCACATTCTTTTGTCAAGTCAAGTCCAAATTCTTTCATAAGACCATCTTTAAATTAACCAGCAGGCCATTTGGATTCTTCTTTCGGTTTTAATTCCTTTAGCAAGCCTAGACTGTGTAATTCAGCCCTTGAGATTGCTGTATATTCTTAAACAGTCTTGCCTCTGTTTTGGAATCAAAATAGGCATTTCTTAAGGGACCATATACCCTTCCTAATTCAAGCCAATTGTTAAAAATGAAATACATTCAGAAAAAAAAAGTAAATACATTAAGAAACACTGTTATGCATAATACACATTTTTTCAACATCACAAAAATGTCTTATTTTCATCATTTCTGGATAGTAATTATCAGTGGGCGGGCGAGGACGAGTTGGCCTTGGACAGGAGCATACAGGCACCTTCAATGAGAGGTTCTAATTTGTAAACTTCGGAGGGTGAGTTCAAGAATATTCATTTTAGGGGCACATGGGTGGCATAGTCTGTTGAGTGACTCTTGGTTTCAGCACACATTTGAGATCTCAGGGTTGTGAGATCGAGCCCTGCATCGGGCTCTGCGCTAAGTGTGGAGTCGACTTAAGACTCTTGCTCTGGGGCGCCTGGGTGGCTCAGTTGTTAAGCGTCTGCCTTCAGCTCGGGTCATGGTCCCAGGGTCCTGGGATCGAGACCCGCATCGGGCTCCCTGCTCGGCGGGAAGCCTCCCTCTCCCTCTCCCACTCCCCCTGCTTGTGTTCCCTCTGTCGCTGTGTCTCTGTCAAATAAATAAATAAATCTTAAAAAAAAAACTCTCTTGCTCTGCCCATCCCCCCTCTAAATCAGAGTATTCATTTTATGCTTCATAACTTATTCAATGCTTCATATATCTTATGACATGTATGTTTTATTGCTCCAATATCTATGATGTTGTGGGAAAACTATTCCACCTTTATACGCACTCTACTCCTCTACTCTCTGATTCTGGAAAGACAAAGCAGATCTGAGCCAACTGTGTGTATAATAGAGCCCAAGAGCTTTCCAAGCCAAGAAGATCATGACCAGAAATGTGATTTTAATAACGGCATACAGAAAAATAGGAACAAGGACAACAACGCTGGCCTCCTCTCTGTTAGGTCAGAATTTTAACTGGACTTAGCAAAAGGATAACAGCTCCTGGAAAACAGATAGAGATGGATCGGGATATGCCTGGGT
Organism: Zalophus californianus; assembly: GCF_009762305.2. Classification (NCBI taxonomy): domain Eukaryota; kingdom Metazoa; phylum Chordata; class Mammalia; order Carnivora; family Otariidae; genus Zalophus; species Zalophus californianus. The sequence goes on from NC_045598.1 coordinate 15,888,794, forward strand.
GGCTCAGTCGGTTAAGTGTCTGCCTTCGGCTCAAGGTCATGATCCCAGGGTCCTGGGATCAAGACCCGCATCGGGCTCCTTGCTCCGTGGGAAGCCTGCTTCTCCCTCTGCCTGCTGCTCCCCCTGCTTGTGTGTGCGCTCGCGCGCTCTGTCAAGTAAATAAATAAAATCTTAAAAAAAAAAAACCACACACACACAACACAAAAGCCAGAGATGGATCTGTGGTTCATGTGCACTGATATCATCAATGATCTGCCTGTGCATCAATACACGTATTTCTGGTGAGTAAGAAGTACTACCAGGACACTTCTACCAAAGCCAGCCCAGCACACAGGCAGAAGTAACCAGCCCCGGGTTAACAAAGGAGACCCAGGAGGAAGAAGGAGTTTCAGTGGAGGTGTCCAGGGCCAATTTAATGTGGGCAATGTCACAGCTGCTGGACTGCAGGAACACCTGCTCACATCCCAAAACCCCGTGAGGGTGGACAAAGCAAATACCTCCGGCCACGAGCACACTCACTGAGGGGCTGATGCTCAGTGCTTTATGTTTTGAGGACACAGACAAGGACATTTAATGAACTTCATTCAACAACTAATGACGCTTTTGTTAAGAAGCCACATGAGTTGAATGCTTTGCTCCATGCTGGAAATGTAAAAGTGAGTGAGTAATCCCACCCTGGAGGGGTTCAGAGAGCGAGGGCAGAACGATGTAGCCTAGATGGTGGCAGAAAGCACATGTCAGATCTGGGGAGGACAGAGGAAAGAGTCAGTTGGACAGCTGGAGGCATAGACAGGTCTGTAGAAGGGGGCCTATGGGAGATAAACAAGTACTCACTAGTGAGGAGAAAATGCTCTTTCAGAATGAGGGAATGGGACAGTCAAAGGCATGGATGGAGGCCTTCGGTACAGTAATTCACAAACCATAAAAACGCCTGAGTATAATCACTCTTATATGGGCCTGTTTATCAAGCAGGTGCAGCATCCCTGATCTACGGAGCACACGAGGAACAACGAGAGCCCTGTTCCCTAGCGGGGAGTGGCTCTGGACTGCTTGCTATAGGGCTGGGGTGGTTGGGGTGGGGGTTGCTAAAATAAGGAAACCCAGGGACAGTGGTTTCAGCTGTCAGCCATTTAACCTCTGGGCCAACATTTCCTCCTCTCTACGGCAGGCAACATCACCCGCTCAAAACCTATCTTTGGGAAAATGAAATAATACAATTAAACACCAAACATCTTCTGTGAAAGGAGATGAATCAATTGTACTTCCATTTACTTTACGGTATCAGAGGTGGATGAATTAATAATCAGGGAAAGCAAGCTTCTTAAGGTTTTAAGCAACTGTAAATGGGCTTGTCCAGAATAAAACATTTACAATTTTACAAAGGTTGTCCTCCTATTAACTTGGAAATGTAATATCCCTCAGAGGAAAGGCTCCATGAAATATATATATAAAAAAAGGGCATTACATACTTAAAAAAAAAAAAAACAACTCACGACCACCACTATTGGAAATGTAATATCCCTCAGAGGAAAGGCTCCATGAAATAAAAAAAAAAAAAAAAAAGCATTACATACTTAAAAAAAAACAAAAAACAACAACTCACGATCACCACTAACCAAGGGTCACACTCATGCCCACTACAAATCCAAATGCTAGCCAGACTGCCAGGCAAAACGTCAGGTCTAGTGGAAGGATTCAAAGCCACTACCACTGAGCAGCGAGGAAAAATTACATTTCACTGCCCTTTGTTTTGACTCCGGATCACAGTGCCTTCAAAGCCCAGGTGGGGGGCGCGGGAGGAAGGACACTGCAAAGGACCCATCCAGGAAGAGAATATCGGGGGTTTCATTTGAACTGTGGCTCACTTCAAACAGCAGCTTGGTGCAGGTAACATGCTCCTCTACAGAGGATATTTCTGCTGACTTTTGATTTGTTCTTCAAAAAATGGTAGTCCATAATAAAAGCAGAAAGCAGCACAGGCTTTTTGAATGTCTTTATCCACAGGGGCTCTTTTTGTAATTTAAAGGTTTTGAATGTTCGAGGTTTACCACTGACAGGCAAAAAGCCGGTGACAGAAACAAGTTTTCTTAGATGTAAAAGGTACAATAACAGAGTAAAGATATTATGCCAATACTTTATTTTCAGAGCCGTGGGTTCAACCAAGGGAAATACTGTTCCCAGGACAATCTGGAACATATAACACCCTCAAAGGAAGCCTGTATTTTTGCCTCAATTACAATGATAAATATCAGCAGCAAGAAAGAAATGCAGAACCAGTAAACTATGCCACATGAAAGTAGCAAAGAGGGAAGTTTGGTCAACTTTTTGGATATGTATCAGTGCCTGAAACAGATTAGCGGCCAGATTTTCTTCATGTACATCTTGAACTTATCAGCCCCCCTTGCCTAGGTTTTGGGACACACCATTGCCATGCTCATTTATACTACTTTTGTATTGATACCAAGAAATAACAAAATCAAGAAGTATTTTCATAATGCCTACTTGAATTCACTGAACTGATGTGCAAACCAATGCTTGTTTGGGGGAGGGCAGGGGAAGGGATGGGGAGGAGAAGATCTAATATGAATCTTCAAAAACCAATTTGGAAAACACCACCCCATAAAGAGGTGGTAAAGAAAGGTAACTTTAAAATTTTAGCAAGGAGACTTCTCTAACACCAAAAATATTGTGATAGAATTCCTGACTCATTGGAGTGAATCAACAATCAAGTAACTGCCTTTTAATTCCCTTTACGTTTCACAGCACATCTTGGTAATGGGCTCGAATACCTATCAAGGGGTCAAAGGAAAACACAAGGCATGATAAGGCGAGGGAACGATGATTCTGGAACAACCTCAGCATGCAACAAGTTAAATGGCTCTGTTTCTCATTATGGAAAGCTACTCAGAGCCTGCTCAAGTTTTCACAATCCGAACCACTCTCACCTTCACAGAAATATTCTTGGTTATTCTATCTGGTTTAAAAAACTTTTTAATTTATTTTTCAATTACATGGTCTCTATGCTCAGCAAAGGGCTTGAACTCATGACCCTGAGGAGTCACATGCTCTACCAACTACTGCCAACCAGGTGCCCCTGATTCCCGGCTATTTTGAAACCTTTATGTCTTTCTAAAAGAAAGAGTTATTTCAATTTAGGCATTATTGTGAAATCAAAAGAATCCCCTCTCAATGCATTGATACTATGAGCATATAGAGGTTAAAATGGCCGATGATGAAAGAAAACAGATGTATATAAACATAGGGGAAAGCAGGAATTCATGAAAGTCGAGGTCCAGAGCATACTTAAACAAAAGTTGTTAATTTTCCTCACCTGAATTTTCAATTCTTTTAATGTTTGATTAGCAGAAACAAGAAGTGCTTTCTCACCACGGACTTTTCTATGTCGCATACTGCGCCGAATGACTTGCTTTTGATAGGCTATATAATTTTGATGGGTTATCTTTTGCCGCTTTGTTCCTCCGTTGCTCTATAATAAAGATCCAAAACAAACAAAGCGCTGAAATTATCCATTCTGTGACCCATGCTCTTAAGTACATCAAGTAGGCAAAACTGGTTTATTTATCGGTTCCTTAACCATTTGAAATTCAGTGTCAACAGTGAGTAGAAACTCCCGGGAGGTCCATACATAGCAGGCTCACAGAAAACGGGGGGGGGGGGGGAAATAAGCGAGCTATACCTCTCTCACTGCATGCAAGCTCCAGGATTTAAAAAGAAAAAAATTTTATAGAAAGGACATTTAAGAGCAAAATGGTATGTGTGACCTTAAATCAGAAAAACACACATATGATAAACTAAAGAACTTTAAGATTGCTAAATTTAATTCATAAACAACCTGAATTCTAATGTTTGTATTAAACATTTTCTTCCCTTGAGAATGGCATGGAAGCTAAGTAGAAGCAGCTGAGAACTTTAAAACATATTAATAAAGACATCAAACTTCGTTTAACTAAAAACAGGATGACACATTGTGCTTGACAGGATCACGAAATAGCTTTGACTGTGAAATATTCTTGCAATACTGTTACCCCTGAATCTAATCAAACATTTAGATCCTATTTCCAATAGACAGAAAATATAGAGAACAGAGTAACAAAGGAACATCAGTAATATAAGGAGGCAATCAGCTGAATCCAGGATATGGGACAATCTGTAAGAAATCAAATTGGTGTCTAGTCAATGTCAAAGACAAAAAGAAAGGGGGTGCGGAGGTGGGACCAATGTTCTAGATACAGTAAATGTATACCCTGATGGCATGCCAGTTTGAGGGGAAAACATCATTTGGACGTATTTGGGGTACCTTGAAAAATTTGAGTCCGGGTAATAGGACACTGTCTTATTTATGTTGGTTTAAGTATTTAGAGGTGAAAAGTCATGATGGACACCATCTACCTGAACAGAATTTGGCAAAATGTACAGGCATACATATGGGTACAGAATTCATAATGCAGCAGTCTTCAAAAAAAATGATAGATAAGGACCAAATGTCTTTCTACAACACTCCCGTAAAAGCCTCATTGAGGAGGTTAACCATCAGGAGTCTTCTGTGAACCAGGCCAAGGAATGAGAGAAACAAGATTCCTTAAACAATTTTTTCCCCCTGCTTTAATTAAATCTGGATGAGGTAACCCCCAGGCCCTGGCTCTGGTTTCGGCAGTTGTCACTGAGTGTTAGCTGTGCAAGGGCAGAGCGGTTTAGGGGTCATTATGGACACAGATGCCACATACTCATTACTAACAGAGTTCCAGAGATTTACGAAGCAGGGGAAGATCAGGATGCAAGCCCAGAAAAGCACTGGTTCAGGGGGACACCCGCTGACTAGGTGCCACGCAAAGCGAGGTTCAGCTCTAGCCCCGAGTCTACAGAGATACACAGGTGATTAGTTCTAAGATTCGTGAACAGTACGTTACGTGGGAAGGGGAGTTAAAAATAAATAAATAAAAAGTTAATCATTTTACCCAATCTCAAATATTCAAAGGAAAGGTCAAGCTGCACCTAAGTCCCACAACTAGGAATAAAAATACCTACAACGAAATAAAATTTTACTTTAGAAATACAAAACACAACCAAATAACAAATCCCTACACACTGAGCAAGATACATATTTTTTTTAATGGCTCTGATTTTAAATGGGTCTAAAAGCTTCTCCCAGAATTTAAAAAAATAAAAATACACATAATTTAAATCCAACTTATCTGACAAAAAACAGCCCACTGCTTTTAGACGGCTTTCCATTACCTAAGTGATATCCAACACTGGGTGCATCATTAACCTGAATTGTAGAAAAGGTCAAAGTCAAAGAGACCGGGTTGATCTAGCTTAGAGGAAAAAGGGGGATTTGTTCCTCCCCATTAAGGACAAGCAGAGATGCATCATTTCCTATTATGGGGATTTAAATCAGCAATTGCAGATGCTCTCCATGTACTGAGATACCGTAACACGTTACAAAGAAAATGTCAAGATGCTGAACTTCTGAAAGGCATGACATTCTTCCCGGACCATCTACTCTTCTAAAGGAAGGTCACATGAGATTTTTTTGAGGGATAAAATATTTAAAACACTCTAGAGTATTACAATATCTAAACAAGGAGAGGGAAGACAGGAGAAAATTATAATGTACATATAAAAGAAATCACAGCATAAAAGGCAATGTTTCCCATCATTCTCTATCATATTTGTAAATATGAAATCTGTTGTCCTCCACAACTGAGAAGAGTAATTCTACATCAACTCTTTAAAAACTGCTGTGGTTATAACCACAATGAATAAAACTAGACATTCAAAAAAACTGGCTTCCCCAAAATCTAAATCACTTGAAAATATAAAAAGTTTTCTAAATAACTCAGGCTGAATAGCAAAGCTTGAAACAGAAGCTAAGGACAGACAATATAAAGATACTTATCAAGCTTTACAAAGTAATTTACGAAGTTTCCCAGAAGAACAAAAAATGAGTGACAACTGACTTGAAAAAAGATGAGATTTCCAACTGATTATTAAACTATACTTCCAAGACATAATCATTAACACAATATTGTACTGCCAGCCAAGCAATGCAAGAGAATAGTGTCGTAAGTCTGGTGGATATGTTCACCGCCCAATACTCAGGAGATTTTAATGTAGCAACCAAAATGAGCAAACAAACTAGTTTGTGGATCTCTGCCTTGCCAAGATAGATGGTCTGAGGCGATGGGGACATGAGAAGAGTTGATGACAAATACGGTTAGAAACTGGCCACAAAGATATGTTTGCAAACTCCAATCAAGGGACCATCTCAAAAACCATCCCAAGAAACATTAAGACCTGTATCTACAAAGGTCTGAATAAGCACAGTATTTATAATGTCCCATCAAAATTCAGTCTGCATTCCTGTAAAATGTATAAGTTTGGCTATTTCTGAACCAAGGAGGCTCTCCAGTGCTGGCTGACTGAAGCACAAATTTGAATGAGTGGTGGATCATGGTCAGCAGGGTGGTGCACAAAGTGTGCAATTTTATCCTTTTTCACAGGTATTCACAGTGATCGTTTTAGGAGATCCAACAAGCCATGGAAAACAAATGGGGCTATCTCTCTGTACCGGTTGGAAAACTACAAGTAACATTTACCTCTGGGAGACCAAGATTGTAGTCAAGAGGGCTTTTCAAACTTTCTTAATGTTGAAAATGAAGTAACAGTATCAGTGTGTACAGACAGCCCAACAAGCCCAGATAGCTCTGCTCTGTAACAGATTCAGATACAGCAGATGGCCATTTTAACACTTTTATTCCTTCAAGGAGAAGGTTAACCATAATTTAACTACTGTATTTTAGCAGTAAAGGAAGAAAATACATGTCTCACCTGTTAAACCTAAACTCTAATAGAGTAGAAATTCCATGAATTTAAGGTATCCATAAAATACCCTGAAACACAGTGGTCTGAGTTTTTCAGGTGAAACTTACCGACACCCTGTATCAACCATATTCCCATGTTATTTCCTGTTCTTAAGTTACTTTTCTCCAATAACACTATGAATATGCAGAATATAATCAAGCAACCAAATAAGTGGGATAGAAAACCATAACAAAATACAAAGAAAACAGATAATTTTAGGAGAAAAAGATTAAATTTATCATAATGAAATACAAAAGACGAATGCCGACTGGTCATTTGAGTAACACTTTAAGAAATGCAGAAATCTCTTCTATAAACTCCATTAGTAAGACCATAGTATATTTTGTTTGTAATGAAGGAAACTGAGTCAATGTTTTCATACTTAAATAATCCATGATTAAACAATAAACCAAGATATGGATCTCGTTTTAGTCTTCTTTTCCAGCAAAAGATTTCATCATTGTATTGTATTTTAACCTTTCTTACTCACTAGCAACAAATATATTAATTCTGGAATAATGCAGTTCATGGCTTTTTGAGAGAAATCAGGGTTGCCACTGCAAGCCATGAAAACTAAGCCAAGAGGGCAAACAAAGAAGGGAGCTGAGAACCAATGTCCCATGGAAGGGATGGAGCAATTTCCAGGGACCTGGAGTGGCTGCTTTCAGAACGACGGAAGGTAAGACAATAAAAAGCAGCTTCGACACATACTTGATTAAAATCTGGATCTTTTTCTCCATCTGGTTTAGCTTCTTCCTTATCCTCCTCTGTTTCAGAACTACTCACATTCAGCTCCGGAGCTGAATCCTTCATCACCTGAATGCAAACACAGACAAGAAGATGGTTGGACCTGTGCAGGGCAGGCTATGGAGGGTGTGGGCGCTTTCTCACTGGGGGATAACAGACCCGGCAGAGGATGGAGACTCAAGGGCTGGTTCCTGTACTCTTTTAACATACCAGTTTTTATCCTAGGATTTACTCATGTCTAATGTGGTCACCATAAACATAAGCATTATCTGCAGAAGAATTATTATTACTGGGCTTTTACAATGATGTTATTTTGCAGTTCAAAGATGCTCTAAATTTTAGCTAGCATGGGGACTGTCAAACCATGCAGACAGCAGGAGCCACAATACTTCCTTAAGACCGAGACAAGGAAGGATGGAGGAAATGCTTTTACATTATGAAATACTGTTATAAAACTCAAATTTTAATACTAAAACCTTAGATAAGCTGGATACTATTTTAGATACCAAAGTATACATGGACTAATAGGCACAAAAGACAAACTTTTAGAGGAAACACAGAAATTGATACTGGTTAACTGCACTTTCTCAGCAAATGAGGAAATAAAGGCCTTAGTTCAGCTTGTGAAGCAGAACCCAAAACCTTAAGAGCATAATCTGTAAATTATCTTCCTAAAACCATGTGTTTGGTAACGGTTGTGAAATAAAATGTAGTTTAGTCTCTAATTCCAAAAATCCTGGAATCAAATTAATGACATGCCCAGAGATCTAGGTCAGGATCTACCTAAGAGCCATTCCTAATATGATAGAAATGCTCCAAATCTAATCCACAGCGCACCCCTGCTCCCAAAATACACCCAAATCTGTCTCCTTCATCTACTCTTAGAGATCAGGGCAAGAGACTCTATACTGGCCATCCTTATTCCCGTTCTGTCCCTGCCAATTCCAAACAGAATGGCCAGGGTCACCTCTTTAAAGCATCAATCTATTCACACCATGACCTTGCTTGCCCCTCTCCAATGGCTTACATCTATACTCTGAATAAAAGCCCAAATCCTTGGTATGATGTATAAAATGTGATAGGATTTGTCCCTTGCTCCCTTATCACTATCCTTCATTGGAAGAGAACTCACGTTAGAGTACTGCTGTCCCCCTATGGTAGTCGGTGTGTGTATGTGGCTGTTTAAATTGAAATGAATTAAAAATTCAGTTCCTGGGTGCCTGGGTGGCTCAGTTGATTAAGCAACTGCCTTTGGCTCAGGTCATGATCCTGGAGTTCCAGGATCGAGTTCCGCATTGGACTCCCTGCTCAGCAGGGAGTCTGCTTCTCCCTCTGACCCTCCCTCCTCTCATGTGCTCTCTCTCAATAAATAAAATCTTAAAAAAAAAATTCAGTTCCTTAGTCACCATAGCCACAGTCACATGTGGCTATTGGCTACTACAGCATACAGTGAAAACAAAGAACAGTTCTATCACTACAGGAAGCTCTACTGGACAGAGCTGCTCTACACATGAGGGACTCTACTGCTTAAGCATATGAGGCTTATCCCTCTGCCTGAAGTACCCTTCACAGGCTGGCCCTCTGCAGTGGACACTCAGGTAAACAACTCCAAGACCTGTTTCTTGTCCATTTCCCATCTGACACTGCTACCTACCTCCACTTGTCAGTCTCCGACTTTACCCTGCCAGATTTTCTTCAAAAACACTCATTCCTGTGTAATCATCTTATGAATTTATGGGTTTATTCCTGTTTTTTTTGATTGGGTGTTCTAGATCTTTTTTAAAAATAGAAATATAGGGCGCCTAGGTGGCTCAGGTGGTTAACTGACTGCCTTCGGCTTGGGTCATGATCCCAAGGTCCTGGGATGGAGTCCCACGTTAGGCTCCCTGCTCAGCGGGGAGGCTGCTTCTCCCTCTCTCCCTCTGCCTGCCACTGCCCCTGGTTGTGCTCTCTCTCCGACAAATAAATAAAAATAGAAATATAATTAATATACAATACTACATCAGTTTCAGGTGTACAAAGCAATGATTTGACATTTGTATATGTTGTGAAATGATCACAAAAATAACGCTGGTTCCCATCTGCCACCCATATAAAGTTACAAAAATTGTTTTCTGGTAATGAGAACTTTTAAGATTTACTTTTTAAGCAACTTTCAATCTTGCGATATAATTATTGTTGACTATAACCACTATATACATACATTACACACTCTATAAAGCCATGACTTATTTTATAACTGGTAGTTGTCTCTTGATCTCTTCACTCCTTTCACTCACCCTCCCACACCAACCCTGGCAACCACAAATCTATTCTCCATATCGATGAGTTTTATTTGTTTTGTTTATTAGATTCTATATACAAGTAAAATCATATGGTATTTACTTTCTGTCTGACTTACTTCATGTGCACAGTACCCTCAAGGTCCATCCATGTGGTCACAAATGACAAGATTTCACTATTTTTTTTGACTGAATAGTATTCCACTGGGCAAATACAATTTCATTTTCCATTCATCCAGCAACAAACACCTAGGTTATTTCCATCTTGGCTATCGCAAATAATGGTGCAGGGAACACAGGGGCACATATCTTTTAGATTTAGCATTTTTGTTTTCTTTGGATAAATACCCAGAAACAGAATTGCTGGATCATATGGTAATTCAAGGAACCTCCATCCAGTTTTCCATAGTGGCTGCACTAATTTACATTCCCACCAATAGTGCACAAAAGTTCCCTTTTTCTCGACATGCTCCCAAAATGTTTTTGTTTTTAAGACTTTATTTGACAGTGCCCAGGAGAGGGAACTCAAGCAGGAGGAGTGGGCCAGGGAGAAGCAGGCTTCCCGCTGAGTGGGGAGCCCGATGCAGGGCTCACCCAGGACCCTGAGATCATGACCTGAGCCAAAGGCAGACATTTAACGACTGAGCCACCCAGGCGTCCCTCTTCTCCTTTTAATAGACATTTTGACTGGTGTGACATGATCGTTCATTGTTGTTTAGATTTGCATTTCCCTGTTCATTAGTGATGCTATACTTCTTTCCACGAGGATGTTAGCCATCTGTATTTCTTCTTTGGAAAAATGTCTCTTCAGATTCTCTGCCAATTTTTGATCCAATTTTGTGCTGTATGAATTCTTTGTATATTTTGGATTATAACCCTTTATGGTATATGATCTACAAATACCTCCTCCCATGCAGTACATTGCTGACGGTTTCCTTCACTGTGCAGATTTCAGACTGCTGTGGTCCCATTTATTCTTTTTTTGCTTTTGTTGCCTTTGGATTCAATCGAAAAAAGTATCATTACAAGGGATATCAAGGAGCTTGTTGTTTATTTTCTTCTACGAGTTTTATGCTATCTGTTCTTACATTCAGGTCTTTAAACCATTTTGAGTTGATTTTTGTGTGAGATGTGAGCTAGTGGTCCAGTTTCATACTTTTGCATGTGGCTGTCCACTTTTCCCAGCACCATTTATTGAAGAGACTGTTCCTACCCCAGTGTATATTCTAGCCTCCTTTGTGGCAAAATACCTGACCATATATGCTTCAGTTTATGCCACTTGATTAATGTGCCTGATTTTATGCCCATACCATACTGTTTTGATTAGTGTAGATTTGCAATACAGTTTGAAATCAGAGTCCCGCCTCTAACTTTTTTCTTCTATCTCAAGACTACTTGGGTATTTAAGATCTATTGTGGTTCCATACAAATTTTAGGGTTGTTTTTGTTCTATTTGTTTAAAAAAAATGCCATTGCGATTTTCATAGGGATTACACTGAATCTGTAGATTGCTTTAGGTAATATTGACATTTTTACAGTATTAATTTTTTCAATTCATTAGCAAGGAGTATTTTTTTTTTTTTTTTTTAAAGATTTTATTTATTTATTTGAGAGAGAGAGAATGAGAGATAGAGAGCACGAGAGGGAAGAGGGTCAGAGGGAGAAGCAGACTCCCTGCTGAGCAGGGAGCCCAATGCGGGACTCGATCCCGGGACTCCAGGATCATGACCTGAGCCGAAGGCAGTCGCTTAACCAACTGAGCCACCCAGGCGCCCAAGGAGTATCTTTTTTTAAAAGATTTTATTTATTTGACAGAGACACAGCGAGAGAGGGAACACAAGCAGGCGGAGTAGGAGAGGGAGAAGCAGGTTTCCCGCTGAGCAGGGAGCCTGATGTGGGGATCCTGGGATCATGATCTAAGCCGAAGGCAGCCGCTTAACTGACTGAGCCACCCAGGTGCCCAGCAAGGAATATCTTTCCATTTATGTGTCTTCAATCTTATCAGTCTCATAGTTTTAATGTATAGACCTTTTACCTCCCTGGTTAAATTTATTTATTTATTTTTTTAAGGATTTACTTATGAGAGCTAGAGAACAAGCAGGGGGAGGGGCAGAGGGAGGAGCAGCCAGATGCAGGGCTCAATCTCAAAACCCTGAGATCCTGACCTGAGCCGAAGGGAGAGACTTAACCAACTGAACGACCCAGGCCCCCCATATTTTATTCTTTTTGATGGCATTGTAAAGGAGATTATTTCCTTAATTTCTATGATAGGTCGTTGCTAGATGTATAAAAATTCAACTAATTTTTTTTTAAGTAAGCAATATGCCCAAGGTTGGGTCTGAACTCACAACTCTGAAATCAAGAGTCACATGCTCTAGGACTGAGCTAGGCAGGCGCTCTGCCACTGGTTTTTTATATATTAATTTCTGTGCTCTCCAATGTCATTAAATAAATGGATATTGAATTTTATCAAATCCTTTTCTGCAGCTACAGAGAGGATCATGATTTTATCCATTTTATTAATGTGGTGTATCATGCTGACTGATCTGCAAATGAGCCATCCTTGCATCCCTGGAATAATTCCAACTTGATCAGTGTTTTTTTTTTTTTTTTTTTTTTTAAGATTTATTTGACAGAGAGAGAGCCAAGCACATGCACACAAGCAGGGGGAGTGGGAGAGGGAGAAGTAGGCTCCCCACTGAGCAAGGAGCCCGATGTGGGGCTTGATCCCAGGACCCTGGGATCATGACCTGAGCCAAAGGCAGACATTTAACCAACTGAGCCACCCAGCCACCCCTGTATGTTCCTTTTAACATACTGTTAAATTTGGTTTGCTATATTTTGTTGAGGTTTTCCGCACCTATGTTCACAAGGGGTAATGGCCTGTAATTTCTTTATGCAGTATCCTTGATGGCCCCATAAAGTAAGTTTGGGAGCATTCCTTCATCCTCAATTTTTTGGAGGAGTTTGAGAAGGATTGGTATTAAATCTTCATTGAATGTTTGGTAGAATTCACCAGTAAAAGCTATCTGGTCCTGGACTTTTGTTTTGATTAATGTTTAAATCTCCTTATGAGTAATCGGTCCATTCAGATTTTCTATTTCTTCATGATTCAGTCTTAGAAAATTGTGTATTTCCAGAAGTACATCCATTTCATCTAGGTTTTTATCCAGTTTTCTTCTTGTAATTGATTTCCAGTTTCATACCAATGTGGTTGGAAAAGATGCTCGATATGATTTCAGTCTTCTTCAATTTACTGAGACTTGTTTTGTGGACCAGTGTATTACCTATCCCAGAGAATGGCCCATGTCCACTTGAGAAGAATGTGTAATCTGCTGTTTTTAGATGGAATGCTCTGTATATATCTATTCAGTTCATGTGGTCCAATGTGTAATTTAAGGCTGATGTTTCCTTATTGATTTTTCTATCTGGATAATCTATTCATTGATGAAAGTGGGATATGAAAGGCCACCAGTAGTACTGCATTGCTGTCAACTTCTCCCTTCACCTCTGTTAACATCTGTCTTAAGTATTTAGGTACTCCTCTGTTGGGTCCATATTTACAAATGCTTTAAGCTCTTGACGGATTGACTCCTTTATGTAATGCCCATCCTTGTCTTTTAGTAGTCTTTTTTAAAATCTCTTTTCTCTGATATACATAGCTTTCTATTGGTTTCCATTTGCATGAAAGCTTTTTGCATCCCTTTATTTTCAGTCTGTGTGTGTCTTTACCAACATGAGTCTCATAGGCAACATATAGATGGGAGATGTGTCTTGTGTTTTCATTTTTTTTTAAATCCATTCAGCTACTCTGTCCTTTGATTGGAGAATTTTAGTCCATTTACATTTAAAGTATACTTTCTGTTTCTTCTCTTGCTTTCCTCCCTTGTGGTTTGACGACTTTGTTTAGTTCTTTCTCATTATTTTTTGTGTATCTATGATAGGGTTTTGCTTTTGGTTAACGTTAAGACTCACACTAACAACTTATATACCAGTATATTTTTAAGTTGATAGCAAGTTAATCACTTTCTATAATTGTCTTTTTTTAATCCTCCAATGTTTTGTTTTTGATGTCATTCCTACATCTTTTTATTTTTTTAATCCCTTAATTATTACAGTTATACCATTACTATGCCTTTTAACCTTCAGACTTGCTTTATAAGTGATTAAATCCACTTTACTATCTATTTACCTTTACCAGTGAGATTTTTACTGTCACATGTTTTCTTATTACTAATTGGTACCCTTTCTGTTCACCTGAAAGAAGTACCATTAATATTTCCCGGAGGGCTGGTTTAGTGGGGATGAACTCCTTTAGCTTTTGCTTGTCAGGAAAACTGTTTATTGTTCCTTTAATTCTGAATAATATCCTTGCCAGGTAGAGTGTTCTTGGATAGAAATGTTCTTTCAGCCCTTCAGATATGTCATTATCACTCCCTTCTGGCATGAAAAGTTCTTGTTGGTTTAACTCTTACAGAGGTCCCCTTAAATGAAACAAGTTGTTTTTCTCTTGCTACATTTAAGAATCTCTACATTTGACATTTTAATTATAATGTGTCGTGGTGTGGGACTTTTTGGGTTAGTTTTGTTTGGAACCTTTCTAGGTGTCCTGGGTCCAGGTGTCCGTTTCCATCCCAGATTAGGGAAATTTTCAGCTCACTTAGCTCTTCCCTCTTCTGGGACCTCTTATTATAAGATGAATGTTGTTGGATGTTGTGCCATAGGTCCCTTAAGCTAGCTTCATTTTTTTAAATTCTTTTTCCTTTCGGGTGCCTGGCTAGCTCAGTAGGTTAAACGTCCAACTCTAAATCTCAGCTCACCTCTTGATCTCAGGGTCGTGAGTTCAAGCCCCATGATGGGCTCCACACTGGGCATACAGCCTACTTTACAAAAATTCTTTTCTTTTTACTGCTCTGGGCGAGTTCTACTGCTGTCTTCCAGACCACTCATCTTCCTTCTGCTCAATCTGGTTTCCTGTTGAAACCCTACAGTGGGGCGGCTGGGTGATAGACACTGGGGAGGTTATGTGCTATGGTGAGCGCTGTGAATTGTGCAAGACTGTTGAAACACAGATCTGTACCTCTGAAACAAATAATGCAATATATGTTAAAAGAAGAAGAACATGATGATGATGATGATGATGATAGCAGGAGGGCAAGAATGAAGGGGGGGAATCGGAGAGGGAGACGAACCATGAGAGACGATGGACTCTGAGAAACGAACTGAGGGTTCTAGAGGGGAGGGGGGTGGGGGGATGGGTCAGCCCGGTGATGGGTATTAAAGAGGGCACGTTCTGCGTGGAGCACTGAGTGTTATACACAAACATGAATCATGGAACACTACATCAAAAACTAATGATGTAATGTATGGTGATTAACGTAACAATAAAAATAAAAAAAGAAAGAAACCCTACAGTATATTTTTCACATCAGTTATTGCATTCTTCAGCTCTGTGACTTCTGTTTGGTCCTTTTGTATTTTCTATCTCATTGTTGAATGAAATTTTCTCTGTATTTATCCATATTCTCCCAAATTCTGCGAGCATTTTTATGACCATTACTTTGAACACTTTATTAGGTAAATTATTTATTTCTATTTCATTAAGGTTTTGACTGAGGGCTTCATCTCGTTCTTTTCTGGAACCTATTCCTGTGTTTCCTCCTTTTGCTTGACCATTTGTTCTTATGTGTTAGGTGAAACTATCTCTCCCAGTCTCGAATGGGTGGCCCTGTATAAGCCCTGAACCTTACCATTTACCTTTCAACTTCTAGGTTGTCTGTCAAACGGTCTGATTGTTTCAGACCTATGGGGCCCAGAAATGCAATCCCCTCTGGCCACAAGAACCCACTGCCCGGTGGGCATTCCCTGAGGAGACTGCATGCTTGCTGGCTCTGGGGTACCCCAGGGAGATGGGGCTGTGGTACTCTGCAGCAAGTGCGCAGCACACTAGCAGGTTACAGAGTACAAACCTGGTACCCACCAGTGTGGGCACTAGCAAGGTGGAGAATGTCAAAGTGGTGCCCTCCAGTGGCTCCAGTCCCTGAAGACGGTCCCATCAAGCTTTAACCCCTCTAGCAGAAGCTTTAAGATTAGCAAATGAATTTCCTTCACTTATGATCTAGGCCTTTTGCAAACCGCCGCTTTTGCATGGGGTCCCAAAGTCAGCCTGCGCACAAGGTCTTTAAAAAGCATAATCTCCATTCTCTACAGCCGCATGGTTCTCCTGGATGGAAGCCCCCTTGGTTTCAAAGCCATTTGAGGGACTGCCCAAGAGCTGGGGGGTCTGATGTGGGACAAACCCTTCTCTCCTTGGGAAGGAGTTCCGTATTTGTGAGACTCCTCCCCATGGTGGGTTGCTGTGCTGGGGGGTGGTGTTTTGGTGAGACTATATCTCTGCTTCTCCTACCCATCTTAATGTGACCCCTTTATCCTTTGTGGAGCAGCTGTTTAGCTAGTTTTCAAGTTCTTTTCAGAGGTAATTATTCTGTATATAGCTATAGATTTACTGTATCCCGGGAGGAGGTTACATTCAGGATCTTCCTATGCTGCCATACTGAACCATCTCCCCTTCTGGGTTTGTTCTTGGTCTTCCTCACTAGGTACAAATATTCTTGAGGGCGGGTACCTGGTCTGTGATCTTTACCACTGTATTACCTCCATACCAAGACCATTCCTGGCACACAGTGGACATTCAATAATTACTTGTGTATCAAATTTATAACTGACTAAATCCACATATAATCACATAAGTATTCATTCTGAATTCTTATCCAATTTGAATTCTTATGCCAAATAGCTCCAAGGAAATAAAAAATGTGATCTTAGGCAGGCTTCAGTGAAAATCCATCAGCAAGTCAAAAAGCAAACCTGATCATTACTAGTCAAGGCCACGAGAGGGACTGGTACCTTTTTGTTATCCACAACTTTATGGACGTAGATGGTGGCTTGAGTGTATTCACGTAGGTCCCTCTGCTGTTGACACAATAAGCCCTCTCTGCATTCTGGACAGAGTTCTAAAAAAACAAAGTAAAACACAAGTGGCTGGGGAATTAATGCAAAAGAACCAAAAACCCATAAACACAGCAAAGTTACCAGTGAGTATTCATTAAATAACTATTACTCTTATTTTCTATTAATTGTTGTATTCTGTTGTATATTAATAATACCAGTAAGGAAATTCATTTACTATCAACAGTAAACATACAAATAATGAGAGGGGTATAGAGTAATTCCCACCTGGGGTGTTGTTAGTTTGGACCTGAACACATGATTATTAATTTTAAATAGGGAACACAATTGCGATATAATCTCCTTCCCTCTTAAAATGTCAAGTTTTAACTATAGAAACAAAAATGAAAACGTACTTGGCTCAGAAATATACTGTGTTTCTGAGGGGTTTGCCTCTCCCACTTCAGTTCTTGTGATTTTAATTACATGATCCACGACAAAGAGTTTTTGTATCATGTGCCACTCACTGGGCCATAGGAGAGCTATACTGTGCAGAAAAACGCAACATGCCTTAAGACACATGGAAATTAAGAGAATTAACATAATGCATTAGTTTCCTAAATCCAAATCACCAAATCACTAAGACCAGTATTTAATACAGAAAAGTTAAGAAGAAAAAGATACATCATCCTCAACAACGAACAGTAGTCTTCATACAAAAGGAGGGTGTTGGAGCAGTGAAACGCAAGATACATTCACATTACAGGAATCAACAAGTCTAAATCTCAATAACTGGAACTGAATGAAGGATAAATATTGTATGATGTCCATTTGTAAAAAACAAAACAAAACAAAAAAACAAAAAAAATTTTTAAATATGCAAAATTATTACTCTCTAAGTAGTACTTTCTGAGCAAGGTAACCCTCAACTTCAGGCTCGTGCTTACTGTGAACAGAACAACGGGAGAGAAAAAAGGAGGAAGGGAAGAAAGGTTAAGACTGAGGGGCCTTCAGTTTTATTTGAATTATTTAACATTTAAGCTGCCTGGTACACACGCTCGTATTATTATAGGTATTTTCCTGATGTCTAGCATTTACAACACCCCCCCGCAAAGAGGAAGGAAGGGGAAAAAAAGCTAGGGGAGGACCTAGAAGGAAAAAAATATATTAACTGTAAGCTTCCCTAAATGATGTCAAAGTATTAACATGTGAAAGTAAACTCCCTACCTCTACGCTTAGTCCCAAAGGAATGGTTATTTATGTGTTCCAATGTTTATGGTTTATAAGCAATGTCAGAGGCATTGTATGTTCTCTTACATAGTTATCAATTCTTTGAAAAAAGATAAAATGGCAACATCAGGGGTGAATTTCAGACATGAGCCCTTTTGGAAACACGTGAAGAGCGAGTGGCACAAAAACTTTTGACTTTAAGACCCCAGAATTGCAAATGACCAGCTCAGTGGCTCTGCTCTGGTGCCACAATGCCTTCCTCATCTGTTTGTGGAAGTCTAGTAGCTTCCACAAAACAAGGACAAGTGAGCCCCTGGTGATTATGGGATGCTGGAAGAGGTCTGCTAGAGAGGCAATATACTGGAACTGGCAGCTTGGGAGAAGAAGAGCAGAGCTCTGGGAAGGACAAGGTAGAGACAGAGTAAGGCAGCCTCCAGCAGCTGCTCACCTTCTGCCCCTTTTTTTAAAGGGAAGTGCTCACTCTAGTAGAGCTTATGAAAGGACAAGCTCCACAATTCAGTAAAGGCCTAGATCCGTCAAATACACTGTGTCAGATAAAAATTACCTAAACATTATTATTCACTAGAAAAATCACACGAAGAGAAGAAACTCACAGTTTAGAATCTTCTTTGGTCATGGAAGCAAATGTAAACATGAGTCCCCCGTGGGGGCACAGAAGAGCACTGTTTCCAACCGACGACACGGGACTACATCGTGTAGGTTTTCTACTCAAGTAAGACAAGGAAGGTCAATATATGTCACTACCGCAATCACTCAAGATGTTTAAGATAATTATTTTTACATTTGAAATATATTTAATTCATTTAATGTAAACAAAAGAAAATTTTAGTACATGCTAAAGAAGTAACTATCAAAGGTACTGTGATCAGAACCCATTAATTCTTAAAAATATTACGATCAACAAAAACAGAAATAGGAAACAGAAAACTTGGGGCTCTACCTAACAAACTTCCGCCATTCTTCTACGAAAAACTGTGACACGATGTATAGGACATCCGTTTCCTGGAACAGAGAATCACACGCAAATGCCCATTAACCTAAATTTTTTAGGGAAAATGTTTTTCCCATATACTGTCGTTCTTCTGTTTCAAGTTTTATAAATATAATGCAAATACAGCCCTCTGCCAAGAAACCGTAAGCTAGAGCAAATCCCCCAATTAGACAACTAAACCAAGAAAATCAGAGGCGCTCTGGGTGGTTCCGAACCAGTTCATTAGGAATTTGGCAAGAGCCTTAAAAAGGTAAGATGGGGGATGCCTGGGTGGCTCAGTCAGCTGAGCGTCTGCCTTCGGCTTGGGTCTTGATCCCGGGGTCCTAGGATTGAGTCCCACCATCGGGCTCCTTGCTGAGCGGGGAGCCTGCTTCTTCCTCTGCCTGCCTCTGTCTCTCTCTCTCTGATAAATAAATAAAATCTTAAAAAAAAAAAAAAAGGTAAGATGAATTCTATCCTCTTCTGTGAGGATCACTATACCTCTGGCCAGTTACTGAGACACGGTCTGTTCTTGTCCTGGAACAAATTTGGAAGAGAAGTCTTCTGCTCATTTGCAATCATCTTATGTAAGGCTTCATTTTCTTCCCCTTCTCTTTCTAAAATCTGTAAGAGAATGAAACAAGAAGCAATCAACCACCCCCTGCTGACAGCACAGTACTTGCCTCCTCCCTACTCCCCCCACAGAAGCACAATGTCAATTCCCCGCGGAAGTCAGTCCAGGGAGGTGGCATGTGATTTCCCCAGATGGCAGCACAGAATCAGTACCTTGCACTGGGAACAGCATTCTCTGTAACTTGGAAACTCAGGAGCCTTTGGAAAGTACTGCTGCAGTTTGCTCCAAGCCTCTTTAGAAACAAGTCTTCTTTCGTTTTCAGATATGCATAACTCCCCTGAGTCCAAAAAAAAAAAAAAAAAAAAAAAAAAAAAATATATATATATATATATATATATATATATTGGGGTGGGTAAAGCTAAAAAAGGTCAGTATAGAGCCTCCAAATCTATTTCCTATTCTTTCAACCTAAGAAAAATTTGTAGGTACTCTTTTCCTTCTTTCCTACAATTCGCTCTTTCCTTAGTTTGAAAAATCTTTAAATTTCATCTTTAAGGTTATTTAATTCTAAAGGAGCTATCCATTCCTGTATGTCCTTAATCGAGGTCGTGGTTGAAAAACCAGACAATAAAAAAACAAATGTATGAGACGAGAGTCAGGCACTTCCCATCTTTCTTCCTGCCAGTGAAGGAAGCAATGAAAGGAGCTTCTGGGGATCGTGGTTACCAACTGCCAGTGGAGGGTGTTCAAGAGCAATGCACCCCCATTCACACTCAAATGCCACACTTGCCTACAGGTTTCTTTTCTCCCCCCTGAGAAACAGTATTTTCAAGATTGGGTCCAATCTTACCAGAACCATTCTCATGTTACCAACTCAAAGTTTAATAAAGCAAGCTCTGTTCAATCAGAAAACCATCTCTAGTCAAAATCCAACTGGCTTGCTTTCTACTGCCGTCACCCCAATGCACAGGGACCACTGAAAATCACACAAGACAGGGCGCCCAGGTGGCTCAGTCAGTTAAACCTCCAACTTTTAGTTTTGGCTTGGGTCATGACCTCATGGGTCATGGGATCGAGTTCCGAGTCAGGCTCTTCGCTCAGTGGGGAGTCTGTGGGAGATCCTCTCTTCCTCTGCCCACACTGCCCACCCCTGCATGCCTGCTTATTCTTTGTGAAATAAATAAATCTTAAAAAAAAAATGAATAAATAAGATAAAATAAATCTTAAAAAAAAAAAAATCCCAGAGGAGAATACTAGTCAGCACCAACCCCCTTCCTCTTCTTGGGTCCCAGAAATGCCCCGGCGGCAGCAGCTCCCAATCTCAAGCGCCCAACATCAGCTTACTGCTTGCTTGCCCACATACGGTTTTCAGGGGTCCTGTCTGCTTTCTCTACCCCTCGCTCCCTTTCTGCTTCTACGTCTTGTTGTTTTGGCTGCCCCCAGTCGATAAATTAGTGAACTGCACTTATGTTAATTAGGTGCAGTCATTACCCAAAAAACCATCTTTAAGTTTTCAAAGCCATACATTTGTTTCTACCCCCGTAATTAAGAAAAATAAAGCCAGTGACTTTTCAAAGTACTATAACATCATTTTTTGCTTTACGGATTCTACAAAATAAACTGAGAATCAGTGAACTTGATATACCCAGTCACCACTGTAGGTTGTTTATAATGAAGCTGGAATATGACCTCAGGTCTGTCTCATCCAAACCCCCAAATTTCTAACACCTCAAAATGCATCGTCTTACCTCCTCTTACTGAGCTTTGAATACTGCAAGAAAAGATTGCTTTAGAAAACTTATTATCAGAGAAAATAGGTCACACTGTAAAAATTAACTTTCTTTCTGAGTAGGCTGTTGACTTAAATTTCCTGAGGTCATGAAGACCTACTCCAGTAAGTCTATCCTCAGACAACCTGGCAACTTTTTTTTTTAAGGTTAATTGGATTATCAGATTCTAATTTAGTGGTGAAATATAATGCAGCCATAAAAAAGATGACAGCAGATTTCCACAATCTGATTTAAAAGAACTCCAAGGCAATTATAATTTTAAAGTGATTCTCCCAAAAGGACTGAAGACTATGTATGTGCTGTACCTGTACATACGTGGTTCAGAAAAGGTACGTGAACAAAGGAAACTAACACAAACACACACACACACACACTTTAATGGATTTCCTGTCACTGGGGACGTGTTGCCCTTGTTCTGATGGAAGGGCATTTCTACTTAATGACTTGTCGTAATGCTGGATGTGTATAAAAACATCCTAAATTTATTTCTGAAGTCAGAAGACTATTTTAATAAATCATTTCACTGCAGTTTCATTTAATAAAGTCCTCCCCTGTACTTCTCATATCATGTTCCTAAAGTTAAGTGTCCTATCCTTTTAATAACCGCCATGACTGAACATATCTGAATCTTGTTTACGACCTTACAATCACTAACTTTTACTTGTGGTATATGAATTTTTAGACTTGTATCCTGTAATAAGTATCACTTTCCTAAATTTGAAAAGAAAAAGCCAATCAATGAAATTCATCCTGGAGCAACATCTCCCAACAGAAGATCAAATTAGCCATGAGAGATCAAATTCAACAAACACACTGGATAACCTAATACCCAAGGATTCTTTGGGTAAACACAAAAATCTAGTAAACGATGAGTTTAGATTGTGCATACACACCCTCACCCACAAAATCTAGTTCAAACTATAATAACTTGGGGCTACAGAGCATCTGAAGAACTTATAAAAACAGAACAAAAAACTGCCAAATTGCCAAGCAAATTGTGTAATAAGAAAAGTTTAGGGGCACCTGGATGGCTCAGTCAGTTAAGTGACCATCTCTTGATTTCAGCTCAGGTCATGATCTCAGGGTCCTGGGATCCAGCCCCACACTGGGGATGGGGGGGTGGTCCCTGGCTCAGCTGGGGGAGTCTGCTTCTCTCTGCCCCTCCCCAGCTCATTAGCAAGCAGGCGCTGTCTCTCTCAAATAAATAAATGAATTTTATTAAAAAAAAAAAGAAAGGTTATAGGAAGGTTATCCACATTTTTAAATGAATACAAAATGAACTGGGTAAGAAAGCCTGATACATAAATAGTACCTGCAATAAATACCGAACTCTATGGCAGTAGTAAATCTCCTAATGGAATATAGGCTGGTGATTAATTCACATAAATCTGATATATTAAATATATACAGGGCTTTATAGATATATTGGGATTTTATAGTAAAAATATGCAAATTCAAAATAAGGTCATCCAGATAAAAATGAAATTTCCAAACTGGACTTTCAGTGACTACTAAATAACATTAAACCGGAGTAAAGGGATTTTAAAAAAAATTTTTTAAGATTTATTTATCTTAGAGAGAGAGAGAGAGAGAGAGAGAGAGAGAGAGAGAGAGAGAGTGCGAGGATGCGGTGGGGTGAAGGGCAGAGTGAGCTCTCTAAGGAGAATCCCCACTGCGTGCGGAGCCCAACATGGGGCTTGATCTCACAACCCTGAGATCATGACCTGAGCCAAAATCAAGAGTTGGACACTTGCTTCACTGACTGAGCCACCTAGGCGCCCCCAGAGTAAAGGGGTTTAAAAAAAAAAAAAAAGTATTAAATCATAATGATGGATAAAGAGAACACAGAGGAAACAATGCCAACAAAACTTTTTGAAGCTTAAAAGGAAATAAGATGAGACACAAGAGAAATGAATTTTAAATTGGCAAAAGTCAGGAAGTAACCAGATTTACCACATTGCAGAACTGCACCCCAGTGACCCAGGAATTGGGAGCACACAGAAGTTCAGATGGCATTAAAAAACAGGAGAATAGACCAAAAGTCTATACTTAGGAGGCAGTAAAATTTTCAGTCCCTTTCCCTATGCCCTATAGGTAACAGCCCCTCTACCCACAGAATGCCACAGGCTTCTCTGGCAACTTGCAGCCTCAGGCCCCTGCAGAGTGCACGGATAAATGTGGTCATGAGCTGAGATGGGGTTAATGTTTCCACACAGAAGCCAGAGACTCCCAAATTCTCTTGTTTCTCATGACCCCAGAGCGCTGACAGCTCAGTCTGCACTTTCCAAGCAGCAAAGTGGAAGATGCTTATGGAAAAATCTGAGTAGTCCAAGAGCAGACATGGACTGCAGGAACTCCCCACAGCAACAGCCCAGCCAGGGCCCCCTAATAGCAAAGCTCGTTGTCACGAGACTCGGCCACACACATGGCATCCAGAGAGCATCTTGCACAATAGAGGAGGGCAGGCCCGCACCAAGGCAGGTTGAGTTGAGATGTCACAATGCTGGGGACAAAAATCTTACAAGCTGCCAGAAATGCAAGAAAAAAATGTAACCTTTTGGTTTTGGACAAACGGTATGCTAAAAGCGAGCAATTCCTCCCAGTTTTTGACGAAAGTAATTTCCAGACAATTATACACCTAGTCTCTGCAAAAATACCCATCAAGTGCAGTGACTTTCAGCAGATAATTCCCACCTCTTTGTGCCTCAGTTTACTCGCTCATCAGTATGATGGATGTGACAGTAATACTGACCACTCAGGGTTGTTGTAGAGATTAAATGAGTTAATATTTATATACTTATAAAACCACTGGACACAGGGTAAACATTCAGTTCATGTCCATCACCCTCTTATTACTAATTAGTGCTATTACCACCACCACCCCAGTTCAGGAATGAGTTTTAATATAAACCTAATGAGTGAAGTGGGTTTCTGCACCTGAAAACCTTGGTCCCAACCTAGTACACTGGAAAGTGAGGTCCACAAAAACAGTCATTGAGAACCATCCTTTTAAACTACTAGATAAAGTAAGGGTGCCTGGCTGGCTCAGTGGGTGGAGCACGCGACTCTGGATCTCAGGGTCGTGGGTTCAAGCCCCTTGGTGAGTGTACAACTTATGTAAAAAATAATAATAAAATAAAATACAAGATAATATAAAACCACTGAGCTGAGATCAAGCTAAAGATCTAAAAACCAGCTCTTGTGCTCAAATTTTCAGCTGAGGAGTGCAGCACAAGTCCTGAAATCATATTCAGCTCTGCCATGCTTTTTGTCACAACTGTAATCCTGAAATGACAAGATGAGTCAAGAGGTGGGAAGACAGAGCAAAAGTCTGTGAGTTAAGGGGTAAGATGACAGGCTGAGTTCTGACACCGTTTCAAACAGCTGGGGGGCACTAAGCTGGAAGGTCAGCACTGTGCTGCAGACGCCTCAACTCTCAACAGGAAGGGACGTACCCCACTGTCTACATCCATGCTATGTTGGTTAAGGGAAAGGAAAACTGGTATGGGGGCGCCTGGGTGGCTCAGTCAGTTAAGCGTCTGCCTTCGGCTCAGGTCATGATCCCAGGGTCCTGGGATTGAGTCCTGCATCAGGCTCCCTGCTCAGCGGAGAGCCTGCTTCTCCCTCTCTCTCTGCCTGCCTGCCTCTCTGTCTACTTGTGCTTCTATTACTTTGTCAAATAAATAAATAAAACCTTAAAAAAAAAAAAAAGACAAAAGCTGGTATGAAAGCATCATGAGAAAATTCACTTCACCTTCTTCTACCTACTCGAGATATCTGTCAACCACATGCGAGGTCTTGTCTTCCCTGCTTTGTGCTCCTCCTGTGTACTGCAGTGTAAGCGGGGCCAACTGGGAGGCAGGGTGATGGAACAGGAAGGACAAATGGGCTTGGTACCCACACAGACCCAAATCCACACCCCAAGATGATTCCCCCTCCCAACTATATGGCCAGTAAACAAGTAAGCGCAGTCCTTCAACTAGTCAGCTAAAGCACAATGCGACAATATCCAAAAGACCAGCCTACAAATACCACTCCGGTGACAGCTGTTATCACTAGTGTCCTTTTATATCAAGAGTCCTTGAGGACTACTGTGCATGAGGGTAGGTGTTGAGATACCATGCACTGGTTCATAATGAACTAATAAGAACCGAACACAGTCGGGGACGGGGACACTGACTGATGCAGTACGTGGATTTGAGAAGCAGATGCCTGTTTGACTTTCACAGTGCTAACAGAATGGAAAACCATGTCTCATCTACAACAAGTCCCTTGCAGAAAGTTACTTATTAGAAGTGAGCACTCCCTAGGACAAATAAGCAATACGTAAGCAGATACATAGAATTAATGAAAACCTGTAAATTATCAAGAGTACATAGCACACAGCAGCTGGTCAGTAAATGAATATGAAATTAAACAAGAAATAGCCCTGATAATATTAAGAAATGTATAAACACTGTTCTGAAAATGTTCAAGTAGAACATAGACTCACAGTCATGGGACATAACTGAAATTCTTCCTTTTAAAGTCAGTCCTTCAATGTGACAAGTGGCAAAAAAGTTTCTTCTCTAAATATGGGAAAATCCTATTTTGTATTTTTTTTTTAATTTTTTGCAAGGAAAGAAAGGATATGAGAGACACTGGTATGAAAACAGGCAGTAAGAAGCTAACCATTAAAAAGGATAAAAGAACAGGAGCGCCTGGGTGGCTCAGCCAGTTGGGCATCTGCCTTCGGCTCTGGTCATGATCCCAGGGTCCTGGGATGGAGTCCCATGTCGGGCTCCTTGCTCAACGGGGAGCCTTCTTCTCCCTCTGCCTGCCTCTCCCCCTGCTTGTGCTCTGTCTCTCTCTCTCTGACAAATAAATAAAATTTTTTCAAGGACGGGGGTAAGAGAACAGAAACATTAACAATCAACCACAGGTTAGAAAGCCTGTTACTCCACCCTGGCTGCCGTGTCAGGGCCTAATCCCTAAGAAATGCGGCAAAACACGAACAACACATTTATGATACGCTAATGTCAGACTAGCAACGGAAGAGGTATGCTTCCAGCTTACCATGTGGACAAAGAATGTCTTCATTAAAATTTAATTCCTCCTCCTCTTCTTTTCTTTCTTCTTTTGATTCATCTAATCAAAAGAAATACAGATAATAACCACTCTAGCTATTACAGTTGAAGTTTAAAGTAGCAGAGATACGACTGTGCACAATTTTCAACAAAAAAAACTTAAAACATTCTAAAAATTAGACCCAAGTGATTCCTACCTGCTACTGTTAGGAAGTGTTATATTTCTTTCCCTTAAAAGGAAAGAAAATTATCTGAATGGCAGTTTTACTTTTTCAAGGTTTAGATTATGCAAGAAAATGTTCCTTTTTTCAAATTGAAAAATACATATCCTTCCATTAATTCTCGTCAAGCTATTCAGAACACAGGATCATAAACGAAGTTAATCATCTACATGTCATGTCATTTTCACCCACCTATTCTTTTAGGGGTTAAACAGAAAGCTTCAGAAAAGACTAATGAGAAATAAGGACTTAACCTTTAACATCAAAATATATATTAAGAACTGAGCCTTTCCCGTTAACATTTCTCTTCCAATACCCACTTTTCCTATCTGTCTACGTTGTGTCACCATGAATCTGTAGTTGTGTGTACCAGGTCAGATAAAAAGTCTGAAGTCTAAGGAGATTAAAATAGTTATCCATGGGTTTTAGTTTAAGTACATAAGACATTTAAAGAATATTTATTAATCACATTAAAAAGCTCAGTAGAAAACTGGGCATATGAAGGACACTCTCTCTGTCACATACACAAATACAACTAACTTCTCCAATAAAGGACCATGGTCGATCTCAATAATTTTGAAAGGCAAAGCCCTGACACTGCTAAATCATTTTTCATGTATGAGACTAGTAGAAGCTGATGTGAAAAGCATACTCTTCATGTGGACAAAAGCATGGAAAAATAAGCCCCCATATGCTTTCTGGAGAAAATTTACCAATACGTGTCAGTACATGGCAATTATAAGTGGGTGTGATTCTCTGATCCAACAATTTCTGGGAATTTATGCAAACAGGTAGGTACAAGCATACATAACGACACTCACTTTATCTGTTCTTATATACTGATAGCGCAAAACTGGAAAAGACTCAGTTACATACATCCATACAACGAAATGCAGCCACTAAATAAAAAGAACCATGTATTCTTTTTTTTCCTTTACATTTTTTATTGTTAATCACCATACATTACATCATTAGTTTTTGATGTAGTGTTCCATGATTGTTTGCGTATAACACCCAGTGCTCCACGCAGAACGTGCCCTCCTTAATACCCATCACCAGGCTAACCCATCCCCCCACCCCCCTCCCCTCTAGAACCCTCAGTTTGTTTTTCAGAGTCCATCGTCTCTCATGGTTTGTCTCCCCCTCCGATTTCCCCCCCCCTTCAAGGAACCATGTATTCTAAGAGAAGAAAATGCACAACTGGATCTACAGGAGTGCCATTATTAAAATAAAAAACAAAACCCTATTTATAGCAATTTATATCTGGTGTAACGGCTTGCAGATTTTACTGTGTACTTTCTGCACTGCTTCAAGCTCTTAAAATCTCTGAATGGAGGAAGGGGGAGAAGAGAAGCATTTTACTCTCAAACCAACATGAAAACTATTTTTAAGCTAGGCCAAAATCAAGATACGTTCTATTATGGCATCTGACTTTACTTTTAAAAGGAAGAATCACTGGGGTGCCTGGCTGGCTCAGTTGGTGGAGTGTGTAACTCGATCTCGGGAGTTTTTTGATTGGGTGTTGAGATTACTTAGAAGCTTTAAAAAAAAAAAAAAAAAAAAGGACCACTAACACGTAAGTTTAAAAGAGCACCAAGTAAATATTTAACACACTGGGTCACATGATGCTACTTAAAATATGGTTTTTAAATGACAGGACAATAACATTGAAACTAAGGTTAAGTTCATGAATTGTACAGCAGAGCAAGATTTTTTTTTCTAACCATGGGGGGGGAAAACTCTTCAAATTTGAAAATGTTAAAAATCATAGCTTAAACAAATAGTGGCTTTGGGGTTTTTATTTTCTTTCTTTCTTTCTTTTTAAGATTTTATTTATTTATTTGACATAGAGAGAGAGAACACAAGCAGGCAGAGCAGCAGGCAGAGGGAGATGGAGAAGCAGTCTTCCCGCAGAGCAGGGAGCCCGATGTGGAGCTCGATCCTAGGACCCTGGGACCATGACCTGAGCCGAAGGCAGACGCTCAACGACTAAGCCACCCAGGCGTCCCTGGGGTTTTTATTTTCTTAAAAAGTTAAGAGCTGGTGCGCCTGGGTGGCTCAGTCATTAAGCATCTGCCTTCGGGTCAGGTCATGGTCGCAGGGTCCTGAGATAGAGCCCCGCATCGGGCTCCCTGCTCAACAGGAAACTTGCTTCTCCCTCTGCCACTCCCCCTGCTTGTGTTCCTTCTCTCGCTGTCTCTGTCAAATAAATAAGTAAAATCTTAAAAAAAAAAAAAAAAAGTTAAAGAGCTGTTGAATTACTGTGTTGTACACCTGATAGTAATGTTAACACCGTGTGTTAACTATCCTTCAAAAAAATAATCAGTCCATTTATTAAAATAAAAAAACATACAAAAAAGTTAAAAGGTAGTGATACGGGATGAGCCACACCAAGAAAATTCAGAATATTTCAGTAAAAAGTTTAAGAATATTATAAGGATAATTTTTAAAAATCTATGTATGTAGATCCTAATATTTGGGATAAGAAAACTAAGTGAAACAACCGCTTCAGGGTCACTCATTGTGCCTGAATAGACTGATCAAACCACTAGCTTCCATTTTAAACCTACAAATAATTTTAGAGCCTTAATTCCCCTTGTATCTTATAAAACACTGATTATAAAATTCAATTTAGTGGTTGACCTATATTAACATAATTTCCTACTTGAAAGCACAGCTTCAGAAAACTCAGAAGAATTTATAAGCAAAATGCTATTCATAAGCTGCTTTCTCTCTTGGATAAAAAACACAGTAGTACAAGCTCATTTTACTTGCCAAAGGCAGCCTGTAAATGTGGCAGATAATCTATAAAACCAAACATACTGAGCTGCCAATATACTATGTGACTGGCACCAGACTCACCTTTCTTAAAAATTTTAGTCTGGAGCAAAATTAAAAAGAATTTTGCACATGATTAGTTGGAGAGACCAGGAGCAAAAAGGATGCCAGGGCACACAGAATTCCTCATGTGAGCTGCTGAGCCCTTGCTCAATTTCAGTATCTTAACAATCTTGGGACGCCTGGGTGGCTCAGTTGGTTGGGCGGCTGCCTTCAGCTCAGGTCATGATCCCAGGGTCCTGGGATCAAGTCCTGCATTGGGCCCTTGCTCGGCAGGGAGTCCGCTTCTCCCTCTGCCTGCCGATCCCCTTGCTTGTACACACTCGCGCACTCTCTCTCTGACAAATAAAATAAAATCTTTAAAAAAAAAAAAACACTTAATCTTTTATTTGTTCTGAGACACTTGAGAGCTTCGGTTTAATAAAAATGGCCTATGAAATTGCATGGATGGGAATTCTGTGGTACCGTCCACGACCACCGACGCACAGACTTTTCACATTACCTTTGTTCAAGGTGTTGCCGTTCATTTTCCCATTGCTTTGGTCTACGTCACCATCTGGTTCATCTAACTGTTCAAGAGCGAGCTGGCGCCAACTGCGTAGGGAGGACTTCCCCACCCAAAATCCATCATTGCTGTAGAACAGAGACCATGTGAAATCACACAAGTGGCATTTCCTAATGGCCCCCTCCCCTTCTTTCTGTGTAAAGGTCATGAACTAAAAATGAATTACATTCAAAATCTGCTACTGTCCATACAATTTTTAACCCATTCCCACGTTTTGGCCATTTTCACTCTTCACTACTGAAATGCAGTTATTTCAGATTCTGTTTCCATCCCAAATCTTATCCTGCTTCCTCAGTTACATATGAGCTACTTTCCCTTGACTACTGCTCCCAAAGACATATAGCTGTGCCTTCAAGCACACATACGGGTCCTCACATATATACATCCATGTCTATATACAAACACACATTTAAGGAGTCCTGAGGCTGTTTGCAGAATGACCAAAAACAGTGAACTAGGTTAATCTTTATTTGGAAAATATGTAACAGAAGTTAAACCCAGATATAATAAGCTCCATAATAAATGCCATTGGAGTTTACAGGTTCCCAGGTCCAGAGGTCCACTAGGGAGTGGCGCTTGGGTACCCTCTGTTAATGCACTTCAGCCTCTCTAGAGGGGACACCCCCATACCTGAACACATACTACCATGCTGCCTTGGTCTGGTCGGACCTCAGACCCGCACCTCTGCTTCTACTTTTCTGATGGATGGAATACAGAGTAGCAAAGCCTGGGTGACTTGGCTTTGTTCATCCTGACCACAATGGCAATCACTGCAAAAATCTAACATCCCTGATGTGCACGTCATTGCCCTTCTTTCTTCAAAAAACCCTAACTCCTATTGTCTATAGATTACAAGCCGTTTGGTTATTACCTCTTACAACTATTTTGGTTTATCATCAACAGTATAAGCTGTGTAACATACCCCTTTACCGTCGCCTTTAGCAGATTATTAACAGTTTTATAATCTTCATTTAGTTGGCTCTTCAGACGCAACACACGACAGCGTTCTACCACACACTCCTTACACAGGGCTTTCACTAGAGGTGAGAGAGGAGAGCAAATGAATTTCATTCAAGCACAGATTACTTGTGAGCAAAGTGTCAGGACTTCACAGAATTGTAAAGCAAAGTCACAAGTTTTGACAATAGGGAAAACTGGCATATATCCTAAATTATTTAAGTTGATACAGATCTCAAGACAGCAAAATTGGTATCTGCATAAAGAAAGAACAATGAGAGATGAAATGTCATAATATGCTAAAGACAGCCTATGCCCTCAAGGACTTTATTCTACAAGGTTTAGATGCATATTTTACAAGACTAGAGTTAAACAATTGAGGCTCTAAGGTGGGGGGAGACAACATATCTGACAACTATAAATATAATGTTAATTGAGAGCTTCACGTGAATATTAAATATTGGAACACTTCAAAGCACAGAACACTGTCGGGGGCATGGGGGAGAACCACCAAGGGCTGATTTAAAACTCACAGTTGTAGGAATCCTATGAAATGTGATTCTTTGAAAGATCTAATCACTGCTTAGTTCATTGATCATGAATCAAAAACAAATTTAGAAAGCAAAACTCCAGATGTGTACAAGAGAAGGCCTGGATCAGGCAGTTAAATGCCAGTTTTTATGCAGTAAGTTCTACACATTCAGAAAACAGCACTTTAATTTAGGAAGAGGGAGGGAGGGTGATCACACAATTTTGTTTTAGCACACTCACCTATAGATTGGAGGTGGGGCTTATGTTGCCATTAAAACGAAAAATATTTTGAGGAGAGACAACCAGCACCAAACAGACTATGGATACTACGTCAGTATATATAGCTCTGTATTCAAAGTAGAATTGAGCAGCTTCTATTCATAAGCTAAGTTAACAATCTACAGTAGACGTGCAATCAACCAGACCAAGGTTCGAATACTTGGAAGAGCACTGAACAAACTAACAAAATACTACCAGATGGTTTTCTCAAAAGAAGAGAGTTGTCTCCTCTGGGAGGAAAACAACATGGAAACTCAATGAAAAGTGATGTATAACGCTACATAACTTCTTTACTGAGCAACTCCTTTCTTTCTGCAAAGCATACAGAACATTTGGACTGGCTGGCAGAGTCTGGGTCAGATGATCACAGAGACCATAGGGTGAGGACTTAATGAATTCCTTCGTACTCAGAGAAGAACCCCCTGAATTACCAGTTAGTCTTGGTCCTCCCCCGTATCGACTATAGAAAATGTCGGCTGCATATTCAGATATTCTCTTCATAATTGAAATCTTGTCAGGATGAAGCTTGTCATGGGAA
Source organism: Zalophus californianus (assembly GCF_009762305.2). NCBI lineage: Eukaryota > Metazoa > Chordata > Mammalia > Carnivora > Otariidae > Zalophus > Zalophus californianus. The sequence continues at coordinate 15,921,236 of NC_045598.1, forward strand.
CACAGGCAAGCGTGATTATCAATAGGCTTGGTGGGTGTCGATTCATCCAACCACTTCTGCAGCCACTCGAGAGAGACAAATTCATAGGGCTCTGAGGAAGAAAGGAAAGGAAAGAGTCTATGTATTTTTACAGCTTTTTGACTAAGTGATACATTCATTTTCCTCAAAAGACAATGCAAACCCTGTCCAATGTTAGCAGAATCAGAAGCATCACTGTTCAGGGGAAACGTTTGAGGACCTCAACACAAAGCTCCATTTAACTACCCCTCTTCTGGTTCAAGGAGCTGTGCATGACAGGGACGAGTCGGCACAGTGCCCTATGAGATCGGCTGGTATTATTAACCACATTCTACAAAAGAGGCATCCACAGAGAGAAGTGTCTTGCTTGACAGCACAGCAGAACTCTGATCAGGACACCCATGATTGTTAACTACAAAGATATGCTCCACGCCAGCTCGCAAATCACATAACCTCATTCCCTATTATGTTTATTTCATAAACGATTTTCATAAACACTTTTCACCAATATGTGATATACATGTGGAACTGAATGAATGAAACGTCTGACTGAGTTCTAAGTTAGAGATTAACCTCATCAGCTATAACCACACTTTTATAAGCCAGTTTCAACCAGTGAACTTTTCTTCATCCAAGAGGATACTGATGTCAATTAAAACGTATTTGATTTCCCCACCCCGATCCATATTATGAGCTATTTGTCACATTATTATGTATTTCAAGAAAGTAAGCTATTTTTAAACAAATTTCAAGATGAAGTACACTAGAATTGAATTGCTACTGATTTTGAAGTTGCAAAAATTAAGACAAAACCAAACCACCTCAAACTGAGTTTTCATTTGGGAAAACAGAGTCCATGAGTTCCCTAAAAGTCAAAATTAAAGACAAAGGGCCAGCTTTGATTACTTACAAAGATCTCCAGTGAGTCCCAGCATAAAACATAGAAGAAAACATAGAGATTGAATTTACGTATTTGTATTATGTACTACTTCTGATGAGATCTGAGGGATAGACAATTCAACTCAAAGCCCATTTTGACCACTTTTATACTACAAATCTAGAAGACTAATTTCAAGTTCTGTTTGAAACATTTCAATTTTTACAAAAACAAAATCCGGCATTGTCACATCCCTTATTTGTGCTAAGACTGTACATTGTCAACTGAGAGCCTTCCGAGTGCTCAGCCCTCATGCAGCTGGCAGAGAAAGAGCTCATGACTGCAAGTTGAGACCAAGGTCTAATCCAAGTTCTGCCACCAAGAAACTGAACTTGAGCAAGTCACTTAAACTCTCTATGCTTCAGGTCTTTTATTTGTAAAATGAAGGTAATAATACCTGCCTTCTACCTACCTCACAGGGATGTTGTTGAATGTAAAAGATAAGATAAGTGAAGCATTTTGAGCTTTTTGGAAGAAAAGAGATATAGAAAAATTAATCATACATTCACACAATATATAAAGAGGAGACCTTAACATTCAGTATAGGTAACATGGTCATGGCACTTTACAATATATAATGGTGTGGTTCATTAAATTTAAAATACCTCCCAATTTTATTTGCCATTTATCACGTTGAAACTGCCAGGGACACAGTACACTGGGTATCTTAAGAATGCAAAGACAAATGATCTCTATCCAAGAAAGGAAAATGAAAGTTTTAACATATCTCATCTTTTCCCAAATACAGTCCCATAGATTAAAATTTTTATTAATCTAAAGGCCATCAAAAGAGGGAAAACAGAACTGTGACACAGAGCCACATGCAAGAATAATTTGGCAGGTGTTCTCATTTCCCCGGGAGCTGGAGAGGGGAAAAAAGCAGATTGTCACCTGCTATGGCTAACTGGAAGAATACACGGTAAGGACCCTGACCCTCTTAAGAAAAGGAATCTAGGAAAACTGCATGTGCACAAAGCACGCCTGGCCAAGGGCTGTCTGCGGGATTCAACGACCAGGGCAGCCGTGCCCCTGACCCGTATGACAACAATGTGGCTCAAAGGCAGTCTGTTCAAGACAACATGCTCCAATCCCCTACCAGAGTCCCACAGAAAACCTCCCAGTGAAGCGTATTCTGGTTTTGAGCAGTTTCATATGAATTAAATGTAAGATATGAAGATCAGAAAAACCATGTCTGATTTTATAGTAAGAGGGTTCCGGAAGAGAGCAGGCCTGGAATTCTGATGTAATACCATATTATTAATTCTGCCCATTTTCTAGTTTCAGGGTGCCAGTTTTAGTATGCTGGAGGACCTGTGGGAGGAAGAGTGACTGTGGTCACATAGGTCTCTCTCTCTTTCATTTTCAATCTCCATTACTATAAAGAGCTGTATCAATCTCTGCCAAGACTATCCCTGAGCATCAGGGTCAAGCTCAAGTCTCAACGGTTAAAGCAGATCTACTTCTGCAAAGTTTTTACACTACAGATGCTTCTGCTCTAGACAAAGACTCATGGCAGGATCTCTATCACTTGTGATCCAGAAAACCATCTGAGCACTGCCTTCTGAAGGCATCGGTCATCAACCACCAAAAAGGAATGAGAACTTTATTTGCCAAGTTGGAGATACCGAAATGTTAAAAAATCTCATCATTTGGCAAAACAGGAAAGCACTTGTTAAAATATTTACAAAGGAAAATGTATATTTTGGTTAAAAGTTACTTACAACTTTTTTTTTTTATGCCTGGATTCAAAATAAGGAATTTTCTTTTGGGGAGTTATAAAAGTCCAGGAAAGACTGTGGCATCAAAAATATTTGCAAAACTCAATCCAGAGATAAAATTTAAGATTATTTAGAGAGAACTTATTTCAATAAGAAGGCCAAAAGGGTTTGTGTTCCCAGTGAGGCTTATATTTTAGGTAAGGGACTCTTTAAATATTTTCACAAACACAGGTAGGATTCAGAAAATGCATAACAAAGACTTGAATTGGCAACACAAAACCACAGTCATCTGCTTTGGGATTTGTCAACATTTTAGCACATCATAGATTTTCTACTATGTAAGTTTAATGCAAATGGGGAAAAAAATCATGAAGTTCATAACTGGTGAAAGTACTGATAAAGAGACATATTCCAAGAACATAAGAACAGGTTCTTATAGACTGAATGAAAATAGCCAAGAGAAGCACAAATATGTGTTAACCTGACACATCACATCTCTGGGCCATGCAGTAGTTTTAAAAAGGTTCAAAAACAGCTTTTTACTTTAGATTCAGTTAAGTCCCTTTCTCTCATCCAGTGAATGCAGGAAACTGGGAATATAGTTCAAAAAATAGATTTCTAGGTCTCAACTCTTTTGAATAAACTTAGAGATCTGAATCATATTCATTCCCAAATCATTTCCAGTAAAATTAAGGTCAGCCTAACTTTTTAGAATAATCCCAACCCCTGGGACAGAGAGAGAGTAACAGGTTACAACGAAAGGTCAGAATCAAATTAAGATGTAGTTCAGAAAGAACTTTTAAGAGCTATTCTTACAGATTTAGCAATTTATATTCATCTTTTGTTTGAAGTTATACCAGTAACAGAAAATTAAGATATGAAAAAGACAAAACCACAAGTACAATTACACTTGAGTATTTATTTTCTAAAATTAGGATTAAACTGCCTCTTCTTTACGCAGGAACTGGGCATGGGGAATTCTGTCTATGAAATGACAAAGACAGCGTATCACTACTAATGGCATAGTAGCCTGAAAAAGTTGGGGTTTTCTTTCTGAGGCACTAGGTAAACTTGCATTAAACATACACAGTAAAGGGATGAGCTGGCTCATGTGGGATAATTCTTAAGAAATTAGGGGTCAGCAAAAAGCTCTCCTATTCTTAGCATAATATTTGATATTAAATTTCAGATTAGTCTAATAGTATCATAAAAAATAGTAATCATAGAAAAGAATGCCAGTTAACACAGCCAGGGCACAAACTGTGCAAGGAAACAACATAGTGAGTTGCTTCCATAGTAACCCAATCAGATCTTTTGTTAAGAACAAATTAATATCTCACAAAATAGAAACATCTGTAAGACTCATATATATGCAGAGCGCTGACCTAAACCTTGTAATTTATTAAGAGCTTCCCGTTCTTAAAAGTACATGACGAAAATTCTATGGAATGCTACACATCAAATTATTGCTGGTTTACACAGTAATTTTGGAGTGCCTAAGCTGGCATGAGTGGGTTATAGGAAAGGGTAGGGGCAAGTTTGTTCATACACATCTGTGAACATGAAAGTAACAAGGCACATCATGGCAACAGTGCTGTCCCAGAATATCTTACAGACCAGCTCCAGCAGGTAACCTTTGGTACAGCTCCTTAACCTCTTCATGTTTAGCTTTTCCTTTGTCCACGCTTTGCTTGCGCATCTCGGCCATTTCGATACACCACTCCTCAAACTTGGAATTATCCCGATCTACCAGCTCTTGAAGAAAGGCTTTCAAAACATAAAAGACAAAAAATAACGTTTTCCTGTTTTCAAAGACACAAAACCATGCCAATCTCTGAATTATACCAAATACTGGCTAGGATTCTGGTGACAACTTCCTCCTGAGGTTTCCCTTCTTGGGAGAAACCTCCAGCCTAAAGGCGAAAGTAAAACTGGTAACAGCCACTAGAATAATACTGGGTGATGCCCGACCTGGTTCTCCATGATGTCACGAGCCAACTGGAGCCATCAAATGGCTCAGAAATACCATCCAAAATTGAGAATGCCACAAAGCACACACAGTATTAGGTAAAATGACAACTGAAGATTGCCTTCAGGCCAGTAGCAACTCTTTTTTTAAATTAAGTAGAATCTACGCCCAGCGCAGGTCTCAAAATCACGACTCTGAGATCAAGAGTCGCAGGCCCTACCAACTAAGCCAGCCAGGCAGCCTACAACTGTTCCTTTTAAAAAATAATCTATAAAATTAATTAAAAGTGGCTAAAACACATTTGTTTGCTTTACAAATTAAACCAAATGGCCAAAAAAAAAAAAAAAAAAACCCCACAAATGGCTCTTTAAATACATGTTTTGCCTACCTACAGAATTTTTTAAACTGTTTTTGCTTTTCTTTGGGAGGGGAGGGGTCAGTGGACTAGTTCTGTTAAAGGCTCCTTTATTTTGAAAACTCAGTATTTTTTTTTCTTGAAGAATTCATTTTTGGGGTGCCTGGGTGGCAAAGCTGGTTAAGCACGTGACTCCTGGCTTCAGCTCAGGTCATGATCTCATGGATTATGAGACTGAGCTCCTCGCTCAAGAGTGTCCTGGAAGATTCTCTCCCTCTGTCCCTCCCCCACTCTCTCTCAAATATTTAAGTAATCTCCACACCCAAAGCGGGGCTTAAATCCATAACACAGGATCAACTAAGCTACCCAGGTGCCCCCAAAACTCATTATTTTTATTTTATTAGGTAGGTTCCATGCCAGCATGGAGCCCAATGTGGGGCTCGAACTCATGACCCTGAGATTAAGACCTGAGCTGAAATCGAGTCAGATGCCCAACCAACTGAGCCACCGAGATGCCCCAAAACTCACTACTTTAAAGCAAATTTGTGATTATATCTACTTTCACCAACAAACACCATATGCAATGAACCTATCTTGATAAAGGAGTAATTTCCTGTCATTGATCTGTGAGCACGATATTCTATAGTACTTGCCTTCTGTAATCTTGGAAAATTGCTCACCTGGTACCTGAACAGTTGTGGTGGGTTTTTCTTGAGTTTGTAGTCTATACACCAACATATATGCATTTCTAGAGCAGTGAGTTCCTTTGCCACACTTGGGTTTACGCGTCTGGGACTTAGAAGGTTCTGCTGAGGTGGAAAAATAAAAGGTAACTAAATTAGAATGCCGATGGTCAGTCCTCATGCTTTTGCAGGGGAGGGGCAGGAGGAGGGCCACAGAACACAATTCCTACAATACACATTCAAGATATTTATTATTTTTTCATTTATTTTGTAAGTAAGTCGACACCCAGTGTGGAGCTCAACCCAGGACTTCAACTGATGACCCTGAAATCAAGACCTGAGTTGAGATCACAACAATGCCCAACCAACTGATCCAACCAGGCGCCCCCACACTTAAGATTCTTTAACAGGGATCTAAAACACTAAAAGGCAATACAAATTCAGCATGCTCTTGGATGTCTGAATATTTAAACAGGTTTACTACCCTATCCTCCTTGTGTACCATATTCCATTTTTTAAAAGATGGTAAGTACTATTTTTCATGAAGAAAAACCTAGAAGCAGAAAAGGTACTACTACAATGAGTTTAATGTTGGTCTTAGATTATAAAAATAAATCTAGATTATTTTAGCGAACAAACTGATGGTTCCCAGGAAGGAGTGGGAAGGCTGATGGGTTAAATGGGTGGTAGGGATTAAGGAGTGCGCTGGTGTGATGAGCACCGGGTGTTGGAACTAAAATAAAAATTTAACAAAATGGCATGTTCATTAAAATGAAATGCTAATGAGCAGAAAGATTAGCCACTAATATCTGTTAATTCAGTAGCAAGTAGAAACATTAAGTGTTCTGAAAGTCAAGTCTATCACATGAACGTGATCTTTGAAATGGTGCTGAGTGGGGCACCTAGGTGGCTCAGTCGGTTCAGTGTCTGCATTCGGCTCAGGTCATGATCTCCAGGTCCTGGGATCAAGTCCCGCATCGAGCTCCCTGCTCAGTGGGGAGTCTACTTCTCCCTCTCCCCCTGTTTGGGTTCTCTCTGTTTCTGTCTCTCTCTCTCCCTCTCTCTCAAAAGAATAAATAAAATCTTAAAAAAAAAAAAAAATGGTGCTGAGTATCCCAGGGTAATCTTCGGTGAGAGGGGGCGTACAACAAAAAGGTCCTGCTTAGTTCTGGGGAAATCAATGACCAGATTTTCAATTCACTATGTTCTTCTCTAAAATCAATCCGCCTCAACACTGCGGTTCCACTCATGGTCTCTGCCTGCCTCTCCTTTCTCAGTCATCCGCCCACTTCATGAAAGAAAGATATAACCTCTCACACAGAGATTTAAAAAGTTTTTAGCCATGTCATTACAAGAGATGTTTACAATAAAATTTTGCTTTGTGTTTAATTCAAAAATTTATTAACATACTTATATGGATGGATGATGTGGTGATATTTATAATTAAAAAAAAAAAGCTCAATCCAAAAGAACTTTTGAACTATTTATAGAGATTTTATGGTTACAGAGATCTTAAGTATATTCCACTAGAAAAAAATCCCATACAGTCAATTATAATGTAAATACAACCACGGGAGAAAGGGTAAGGGTTAAAAATGTCCTGCTCTAAAGAAAGACCCATCCCTGTGTCTCTGAAAAGTTAGTACTATGTTAATTTCATTTGGACTCAACTGAACGAGGGATGTTACTGTTTTACTATTTTTGTTAGAAATCACATTATTTGTAACTACTTAAAATTATGATAAAAAATAACGGATTTTGGGCGGCGTTGGTTAAGCGGCTGCGTTGAGCTCAGGTCATGATCCCGGGGTCCTGGGATCGAGCCCCGCATCGGGCTCCCTGCTCCACGGGAAACCTGCTTCTCCCTCTCCCACTCCCCCTGCTTGTGTTCCCTCTCTCGCTGTGTGTCTCTCTGTCAAATAAATAAATAAAATCTTTAAAAATAAATAAATAAAAATAACAGATTTCAAAATGTTCAGGGAGGGGCACCTGTGTGGCTCAGTCAGTTAAGCAACTGATTCTTGGTTTCAGCTCAGGTCACAGTCTCAGGGTTTTGAGACTGAGCCCTGTGTTGGGCTGCATGCACAGCCTGCTTGGCCTTCTCTCCCTTTTCCTCTCCATCCCCCTCTGTACCTCTCTCCATGCGCTTGCCGTGTGCACGCACACTCTCAAATAAATAAAATCTTAGTAATAAAATAAAATATTCAGGGAACAAAAATTTGTTCAATATTCTTGTAGAGTACACAGGACAAAATGTTTGAAGACCACCATTACAGGGAATTAACAATGTCAGGAGCGTATACAGTAATGAGGAGGTTGGGCATTTCTAACTAAACATATTAAGATTTAACATGTTTGATGTTTTGAAAAAATATTTTATATATTTATGGGAGAGAGAGCGAGCACACACGAGGCAACAGGGGAAGGAACCCAGGGGGAGGAAGAGAGAGAAGCAGACTCCACGCTGACCAGAGCCCGATGCAGAGCTCCATCTCACAACCCTGAGATCATGACCTAAGCTGAAACCAGGAGTTGCACTCTCAACCGAATGAGCCACCCATGCGCCCCAACATGCTAGATACTTTGTGTGAGATGGAATATAAAACAACTCAAACAAGTTCATGATAGAATACCAAGGATTTTCTAATTTTGATAAAAAAGAAAACAAGAGATGAAATTTGCCACGTACATTATATACAGCAGTGAGGTATTAAAACATTGGGATGGGATCCTGATAAGGTGGAGTCTCTTTCTCTTGACCTATTTTAAAATTTAGGACTATCTATATTTGAAGATAGATAAAACAGCGTTAGCAATGCTTCTAATCCTACAATTCTAACTAAAATTTAGATAAATCAAATAAACCTCAGTAAATAACAGTTCAAGCTGCGTCTCAATTTTGTTCCCAGATTCTCGTTATATCCATATATACACACACATATATATGTGCAAATATATATTCATAATATATACTCATAATATATATATCCTTATACCTCAATATTAAAGTGGGAGTGCATAGCTGAATATCTATAAACACCTAAATGTGACTTTTTTTTGTAGTATCTTCTTTTTTATCTATTTTTTATTATTATTAACATACAATGTATTGTTTGTTTCAGGGGTACGGGCCTGTGAGTCATCGGTCTTACACAATTCACAGCACTCACCACAGCACATACCCTCCCCTATGCCCATCACCCAGCCACCCCATTCCTGCCACCCCCCTCCACTCCAGCACCCATCAGTTTGTTTCCTGAGATTAAAAGCCTCTTATGGTTTGTCTCCCTCTCTGGTTTCCTCTTGTTTCACTTTTTCCTCCCTTCCCCTATGATCCCCTGCCTTGTTTCTCAAATTCCACATATCAGTGAGATCATATGATAATTGTCTTTCTCTGACTGATTTATTTCACTTAGCATAATACCCTAAATGTGATTTAAAAATAGAAACTCTCTCTCCAAATTACAAAACCATGGTCTCACTTAATCAAAAACATGTTCCCACTTAACCATCCGTGGAAAGATTCCCCATACACATCCAAAAGCCAACTCCATCAACCATGCTCCTCCCTGACACCTTGGGAAAGTGGCTTTGATTCCTTAAGAAAGAACAGTGGCAGGAGACACACCTAGTCCCAATCCTTTTCTCTTATTTAGACTCCATAGTCCAAACCTCACCCAAAAATGACAAACACGGTAATAAAGTGATGAGAAACTCAGCCGAGATGGCTCCTACTGGAAGAACTATTCACTTCTGTAGGGAGTTAAGTGGGTATTCTGGCCCAAGAACATGGATGTGACAACAGCTATTCACCAAGTACTCCCAATGGCAGACCTCATCACTACAAAACAACAAGCAGCTTACTCCCCAAAGGCACTGCTCACATTTTGGGGATGGGAAAAGATACTTAACAGGAAGGAGTATACACTGTTCTCAGAGTTCCCTGCTAGAGTTACTTCCCCAACATAAATCTCCTAACCCAAAGAAAAGGACTACGAATCCTACTATGTTAAATCCACCGTTCATCATTTTAAGATTAATACTTGCTATCCGCTCCCCTTTCATCCCCCCGACCCCAAATTAAGCTGGTTCTTGAATATTTGCCTTCAAACTGCACTGAAACCACGGCAGAAACCATCGCTGGGAAAAAAAAAAATTTTTTTTTTAATTCAGGGATTTCTAACAAAAGATGTTCAGAGATTTTACATGTGTTTAAGAAACGGAAATATCTTTGCTAACCCAGAACCCAATCTTTGGCCGAAAGAATTTATCAAAAAGATTTCCAGTTAAAAAAAGAAAAAAAGAAAAAAATTTATATTTTAAAAGGGCACTCACAACTTAAAGGTTTTACCTAGATCTTCCTCAATCCCTAGTTGTAATTTCTTCCCCTCCATCTTTTCTATGTCTTCATCATTAAACTTATACCATTCACCGGACTGTGGATCTTTCACGTGGGCAATGTAGTGGCCAGAATAAGCGCTCACTCCTCTGTGTATAAGGACCGCACTGAGTTCATACACATAGGACCCACCTGGAGAAAGAGAAAGGGAAAAAGTGAAAGACAGTTTGAAGAACAGTATTTCTTATATCCTGAGTCTGAATTGTAATGATTAAAATTGTTTACACATCTGATAGAATTGAAAACATGTCACCTAAAACAAGACAAAACAAAAAAAAAAGTCACCTAAGATAAAAAAAAAAATCTAGTTTTACAAAATAATGTAAATGTCTTAAGCAGCTCGTTGCATTAACTCTCCATTTCCTCTGCAAAATATACAGATGGAAAGAAAGCTCTGGCATCCTGGGCACCCAGACCAGGGTTACAAAGCTATTCTGTTGTAGACTTTGCTCCTCTGCAAACTGATGAGCTATATTCCTACGAAGAATCAGCTGTTCATATTCTTGTTACAAAATTATTTACACAAACTAACCAGATGGGAGTGTGAAACTAAAAAGCTATTGTTTCTAGAAAAAAAAGAAGAAAAATGTTTTAGGAACAATTCGAGGTAAGACATTAAGAAAAATTGCTGTCAAAATAGGTGTAGGCCAAGATAACTGCAAACAACCAGGAGAGAAAACATTAAAAATCTAGAATGATTCTGCACTCAGATTTCTTCGTATTTTTAAATTCCTATTTATTTCACTCTAAATAACCAAAAACAAGTCACAGCCAATATATTATGCGTGTGGTTCATGCAAGAGAAGACTTTACCCATACATCAAAATATCAAGCAAATCGATATTGACACTTTCAGATATAATTTGAAAAAAAATCTTTTAAAACAATTACAGAGAGGAAACTACGTATGTACTGGAAAACATCACTTCTACACATTAAAATTAGAAAGCAAATAAAAAATTCATTAGCAGTCCCACAATACAAACATAACCACTATTAATACTGAAACCTGCAGGCTTTTCTAACAAATCATTAACATCTTTCTACATCATTAAATGTTCTTCTGAAATTTATTGTAATGTACCACAATATATCGAACCACTCCCATATCGATGGTCATTTAAAGCAGGAGCATTTTATTAACAGTTAAACAATAACAATTACTACCTTTGTGGCAGAAAAATCGTTGTAAATATCCTTGACGATTTCATCACTGTAACTTTCTTCAAACTGCAAGAAGTGAGTCGCAAGGCAGAGCCAATCACTCATTCAACAAACAAACATGCTGCACACTTTTAGGAACACAGGGTACAGCAGCTGAGTAAAAGGGCAAAGTCTCTGCATTCTTGTAGCTCACTGAGGGATTCAGTAATACAGATTAACACCTACCTAACCCACTCCAGCTCAAAATAATTTAAAATACTAAGTAAGATATGGGCACCTGGGTGGCTCAGTCGGTCAAGTGTCTGCCCTCAGCTCAGGTACTGGGATGGAGCCCTGCAGAGGGCTTCCTGCTTAGCAGGGAGTCTGCTTCTCTCTCTCCCTCTGCCCCTCCCCACTGCTCATTCTCTCTCTCTTTCCCCCTCAAATAAACAAAACCTTAAAAAAATTTTTTCCATGTGCAATAACCAGCATGCAATCAAAGATAACCAAGTACAGAAGAAACACGGCAACATTAAAAGAACCCACCCAGACAGCAAAAATAAGCCTGCACAATATTCCAACAACGTCAGTCATGGTTTACAAAACTAGGCTTTCTATGTTTCAAGAAATGAGAAGCTTGAAAATCTATCTATTCAGGGGCACCTGGGTAGCTCAGTCAACCAGTTGAGCATTTGCCTTCGGCTCAGGTCATGATCCTGGGGTTCTGGGATCAAGTCCCACATCGGACTCCCTCCTCAGCACGTCAAATAAATAAATAAAATCTTAAAAAAAAAAAAAAAAAGAAAAGGAAAGGAAATCTATTCAAGTAACAGAGAACCATAAAAAGTGATGCAGATTTGAATCAGAGGAAGTATCAGTATTTACGTTAAGGGTAACTGGACTAACTGATCCAGTTAAAAGATCTAGACAGGGATTCAATTTTTTGGTATAAATTTGAAATTCCTCAAAAAAAAAAGCTTGAAAGGCAGACAGACACACAGCTAGGATGGTGTTTTTCTCCAGCTACCTTCAACCACCACCCACATGAAGGAGCAGAAGACAGAGACACTGCAAGACTTCGTCATGGGGGGGGCGCCCTGGTGGCTCAGTCGTTAAGCGTCTGCCTTCGGCTCAGGTCATGATCCCAGGGTCCTGGGATCGAGCCCCGCATCGGGCTTCTTGCTCCATTGGGCTTCTTGCTCCGCGGGAAGCCTGCTTCTCCCACTCCCCCTGTTTGTGCTCGCTCTCTTACTGTGTCTCTCTCTGTCAAATAAAATCTTTTAAAAAAAATAAAAATTTTTTAATTAATAAAAATTAATTAATAAAAATTAAGGAAGTGACTGCCATAAAAGCCAGATTAGTGCTATGATATTGGGGGGGAGGGGCTGTTACTGGGAGGGGCACAAAAGAGACTTTGGAGTCATGGGAAAGTTATTTCTCGAGCTGGATGTTGCTCACACAGATGTCCACTTTGTGAGAATTCTGCAAACCACACGTTTGTATTTGGACTCTATATTAAAAGGAAGGATTAGCGGATAGAGCGACATGTATGGTGCAGACAGTGGCAGGACAAGGGAGGGTCTGCCCACCATGGATGGCTGCGGGAGGGTGAAGACAAGACCACTGAAGCAGACAAGTAGGAAAAATCACCAACAATACCTGTTCCTTATAGTATTCCCTAAATTAAATCATCATGATAAACCACACAAGTAGAAGCAGTAACCATGACTGCATTACCAAGACACAACACAAAAATTTTCCTATCACAACACGACTCTTCACCTAAATTTATACTCATCGATTCTTTATACTATCAACTTCAGAATTCTGGTAGTTTTAAACAGCCAGTGGAACCTGTTCTTTAATGTGCACCTATATTATTTGGATCATCATATTGTCTTAATGTTTTGCTAACTATATTTAAATATAATTGGTTTCTTCTGAAATTCTGTGGATTTTATTCAGTCCCCAAATCTCAATGTGACCTACAAGAATACTAAAATTCCCTGCCAAAAACTTAAAATAACACCCCCCCCCAAAATACAGCAAAAGTTCAGTTATTAGAGAGTCAGTCAGGTGCTAAATCTATGTAGATCTGCAGGTGCACTATTTAAAGAAACAAGTGAATTCTCCTTTTTTAAATAAAGAGCATCTTTTAGATCTATCTTCTCTCAGCTTTTTATGTGGATATGTGTGTACAGATACGTATCAGCTAGAACATAGGAAAATATAAATACTGGTGGCCTGGGTGATAGAATTACAGGTGGTTTGTGTTTTTGTTTTTTATTTTTTAGGATATTAATTATTTATTTGAGAGACAGAGTAGAGACAGAAGAGAGAGAATGAGCCAAGGGGAGGGCCAGAGAGGCAGAAGCAGACTCCCCCCTGAGCAGGGAGCCCGATGCAGGGCTCTATCCCAGGATCCTGGGATCATGACCTGAGCCAAAGGCAGACGCTCAACCGACTGACCACCCAGGTGCCCCTTTTGTGGTTTTGTTTTGTTTTTTTTTTTTAAGTAGGCTCCACACGCAATGTGGGGCTCAAATTTATGGCCCTGAGATCAAGAATCGCATGCTCCACCCTATACTGGGTGTAGAGATTACTTAAAAATAAAATCTTAGGGGGCCTAGGTGGCTCAGTCAGTTGAGCATGTGACTCTTGATTCTGGCTCAGGTCATGATCTCAGGATCTTCGGAATGAACCCCATGTCTGTCCCCCTCCCTCTGCCTCTCCCACCCGTTGCAAGCTCTCTCTCTAAAAATATTTTAAAAAATTATTTAAAAATAAAAAATAAAAGTTTATTACATTTAGTCAGCAAACACTAAATTTAAATATTTCTACAGGTTTTATGACCTACCAAGTCTACTTCACAATCATCTTATTTTCCTCATAGTACAAATTGGACAAATACATAAGTTTAGTAACAATAATAAAAACTATTCAAAATCATACAGTGGAGTCAAGGGAAGTGCTAATTTTATATCTAAGTTTCTGTCCCCTGGGACATCACTAAGCTATCAGACATCTCTAACTTCAAACAATTACCTGACAGTGTAGGCAGGAAACAAATCCCTACACAAGTGAACTACAGTTTATTCATTCAATCAACTATAGTAATAGCCAAGTCCAGGAGCAAAGTCTCCAGCTGTTTCCTCCTCCACCGAGTGCAAATTTTAAACCACAGCATTGACAGAGCATCACACATTTTAAAGCTTAAACACTTAATATTGTTCCCCAACCTCCCCAACTGTTTCTTCCAAAGGTTTTTAGGGATTGTTTTTATTGTAAGTCGCCTCCAGAAGCTTTTTATAGAAAGAGACAAAAATTATGATATAATTTATTAAAAATTTAATAAACAGTAAGATCAATCTGGAAAACGAAGGGAAGCAGTCCTTCCAGTCAGGGCAAGAGAAACAAAAGGGCCAAATATTTTTCTCTATCAAGCACCATCCTGTATGGTAAGGTGATGACCACCAAGAGGAAAAGAAAGTAAATTATTTCTTCTTGATACTTTGTCACAGCATCCTAGAACTCATCAGTCATCACAGATAGGGAGAATTATAGCATAAATATTGGGATTATGCCACCCAAAGTTTTTGATAAAGTTAAAAAAAACATGAATGGAGGCAGCTCAGAATTTTATGAGGAATTATACTGACACTAAGGGACCACGTGTGGGTTCAGACAGTAAAATACCTTCTCCCCTTTTTATTCTTTTGTAGACATTGATGAATCATCTAATTTCTGTGGTGTACTTACTCATTGAAAATGGAAGTAACATCTCAGCTCGCCTAAAAAGCCTTTGTTCCCAGACAGAGGTTAGCAAAGAATACTTATAAAATGCTATCCTGTATTCATCACAAGCTGATCACAAGTTACAGTCTCTGGGCATTATAATTATCACTGCTCGGTAAAAATATTACCTTTATGTTCCACATAAGGCTCCATATCCAAAATTTCTGAGAAGCCAATGTAGGTATTCAGCTTTTTCTTATGTCCAGTTTGCCTAACCAAGAGGAAAGCTAATTATATTTAAAACAATCATAAAACAATGTATAAGCTCTACCAGCTATTTTAATAAACTCAATGGTACCTAGGTAGGTTTCACTCAGCAATCTTGCTCAAAAACTTGTACGATTAGAAGTCAACATAATGCTGTCTTATAATTGGTGGAAAAGAATAGGTTAAAAGTATGAATTTTAAGTGTTGATTCCAAACTAATTTTCGGAAGTTTTAATATAATCACAAGAGAGCCACAGATGCTCCTGCTTCATAGAGGTAATGTCCATGTGCAAACATTGCCTTTATCTTAATTATAAAATCAAAGATATGTTCCCATGGGAGTCGGGTAGGGTGGAAGAGTGTAATAAGTAGAAATTTATGCAGTTCTTATTCAAAAATACAGAACATCAAGATAATTCAGTTCTTACCTATATGTTTGTTTTCCTTTGAAGTGTTTATAATTAATAGAATAAAAATAAGGATTCCCTACTTTTCTAGTTCTCACTCAGATATGGCTGGCTTCCTTAAGAATTTTGTGAGAAAACCAGGTATTATTGGCATTTCAAAATGGAAAGTCCCACCTACACAATCTAGAGTTTCGGCATTCTAATACTTTATCTGTCTATGGTAAAATCTGTACACATTAGGCCACAATGAGCAACAAACACTGCTACTCATACATATTTACCTGTCAAAAACAAAACGCATCAGCTGTAAGTTCAGGGTACAGGGAAGGCTCAGGAGTCTGATCTTCCTTGTGGCATTCTGTTTACTTTGACAGTTTTCGCAAAAGTATCGATTGTCTCCTTCTAATTTTTCTTCCTGATCAGAAATAAGACAGTACTTTAAAAAAATTAGAAGATGGAAAGATTTTTAAAAAGTGATCAAATCTGATGTAAAGCATAATTTCATTTTAAGTAACAGCCCCCCCGAACCTGCTGAAGATCAAGTCACTCTAAGTAATGAAGGACACATAAGATAAAAGGCATTACTGAGCAGTAATATTAATTTGCATACAGTGATTTAAAATTGTGCCTCTTTCCAAAATGTATGATTCTTTTTTTAAGTACTTCTCAAAAATACTTTGTCCTGATAATCCCACTTCTGGGAATTCTAAGGAAGTAGGTTGTACAGGAAAAAAAAAATCATATGTACTTTGATGCAACAAAATTAATTTAAGAACTGTGAAAAATGGTGGAAATTACATAGGGCACCAGAATACAAAACTACATATATACAAAATCATACACAGACACACACATACACAGTTAAAATTGCTGAATCAAGCTGATGAGATAAAGCTAAAAGATCTCGGGAAATTCAGTGGTATGGCTTAGTGGTTTCTTCTTAGATTTTTCCTGTTATGTCTTCTTAATTCACTGGCCAGCCCTCCCCCCAGCGTTCGCTGCCACCTCCCCCTAACCTCCCTGGTTTCCTGTGTCTGAATGTCCAAAGGCTCAGTCTTTGGTCCTCGTCTCTCTCAATCCTGATTTTACCCCACCCCAAAAACCCTGAACCACACGTCTCAGATCTAACACACCCCAAGCAAACTCCCAACCCCTCTCCCAAGCCTATCCCTCCCACAGCCCTTCCCAGAGCAATTGTGGCAACCCCATCCCTACCTGGCGCTCAGGCCAAACCTTAGTAATCCCTGACTCCTCCCCTTCTCTCCATGTCCAGTCAGCAAACTGTATCAGCTCTACTTGGAAAATACACTGAAAATCCAAACACTACTTATCACCTCTTCGGACGACCCTTTGTCGAAGCCAGCATCAACTCCTTTGCCTGCCCAGGCCCAACTTCAGCCAATTCTCAAGACAGCACCCAGAACCGTCCTGTTCAAACAGATCATAATTCTATGCTTACCATCCCCTGATGGCATCTCACTACACTCAAAGTCAAGCCTCTGGCCAAGGCCCGCCAGGCTCCATCGGTATGATCCTCAGTTACCTCTACATCTTTCTCCCCTTGCTTATCCACTTCAGCCACACTGACCTTGCTGTCCCTCAAATTACCAGGCACATTCCTGTCTCAAGCTCTGCACTTCCTCCCATTTCCTCCACGGCTCAATCCTTCACCTTCCATCATTTTATTTCTAACTGCAACCAACCCCACTTTCATCCCTACCACATTCTCCAGCCCCCTTCCCAGGTTTATCTTTCTCCGTAGTACTTAGTCTAGGTGACACACTACATATTTTACTGTCATCCCCAGCCCCCACACCACTAACATTACAAGGCCAAAGTTCTCAGTTTCTGCCCACTAGGGGTTATCCCCAACCACTGACTCGGTGTGTAAACACAGTAAACAAACAATACCTACATGAATGAATTCAGTAAATGAGTATGTGAAGCAGGTTAACAGTTGTGCTAAGAAAGGAAGAAAGGTACAAAAATATTTTAAGAAAGGAAACTAGGATAAGCTCGTCTAATATGCCATGTGCTTGTTCCCACTTGGTAACAAAGGTTTCCCTGAGCAGCTTTCTCAACTCAGAACGAAAGGGAGCCACTCCCCTCCCTCCACATACATCTACATACAAGAAGAAATACAGAGTGGAAGGGCTGAAGAATGACCAGTGTGTTTAAAAAAAAAAAATTTGCATTCCACACCTTGTAGTTCTCCTTAAATGAAAAGGCAATTTAATCGGGTGATAGTAGAGCTTAGATTTCCTTAAACACTCTACCACCCCTAATCATCCAAGTTTTAACACATAACTTTACATGTAAAATAACTGAAGGAGCCCTTCAACATACAGCCTGCTTCAGCACTTTAAAATTTACATAGTTTCTTGCAGATCATTACAGAAACAGAGACACGTCATATGTGGAAAAGGCTAATAATGAATTTAGCCATTAAACCAAAAAACTACTCAGAATAGTATTTAACGGTTAGTGAGTAGAAACAACATATATGCCAAAATTTGAATACCTTCAAAAATTCTGAGATGCAATCTGTTAATTGCTTGTGGCCTTGGATATTTAACTCCAGTTCATAAAACTTTGATAAAAGCTTAGACTCTCTGCCACACTGATTGCAACTATAATAAAACAGAGTGATAAAATTAAGGTCAGAGTGGGAAAACAATCCAGTTCCATTTTATTACACTCTAGAACTATGGAAAGAAGCATTTATTACCTTTTCTTTCATGGAAATTTACACTATATATTAAAAATAAAAAACAAAGTGAACGGTAAGGCCTGTAGTTTATGATTAGGAAAATTTTCAAGAGGCATTTTACATTCACTCTCAGTATTCTACCGACTCCAATCTCCCTCTCTGAGCTCACACCACAGCCATAAAGTATATGGTGAGCGCTCAACCACACACAGCTCTCAACATCTGAAGGGCTTCAGCTGCATTTACCACGTCAGCTGTTTACATGTTGCCATGGAAATGAATTACTATAAGTATTACTGGCCCCATGATGGCCCATGAAAGCTGTAACTTGGAACTTAACTGAAAATCAGATAACGTGCTAAGTAACAGTCTTAGAAGACAATGCATGGTGGGAAAGCTGAAACACACTTACACGGTTACATAAGCATATTCTCCACAGAACTGCTGTTGGACAATGTTCCGCACATCTGGATTCTTTTGTTTAGACAAAGTGTCTTCCAATAGAGACATAAAGAGTTTTGAAAATTCTTGGGCATCCTACAATACAAGTTTGGGTTAATAAAAAGAAAAATCAAACCTTGCTTTTCGACTTCTGATACAAACAGCAATAAGTGAAATGTTCCAGAAACTATCTCTATTTTGAACTTAGCATTTTCAAATAAGGACTAGAGCTATGTTGAATCAGAAATAAATGATGGAAGATAATAGAAATATATAGAAAAAAAAATAGAAATAAAATGATGGAAGGTGAAGGATTGAGCCGTGGAGGAAATGGGATCAAGGAAAATGTGTAATATGCTGGACAGTTCAATAAATGCTCTAATTCAAAATAGAAAAAAGTTAATTTTTAGAAAGCATTTCACTTCACTTCCTCCTACAAACATTCTAAAGAACATCTGGGGGGTGCCTGGGTGGCTCAGTTGTTTAAGCGACTGCCTTCAGCTCAGGTCATGATCCTGGAGTCCCGGGATCAAGTCCCCGCATCAGGCTCCCTGTTCAGCGGGGAGTCTGCTTCTCCCTGACCTTCCTCCCTCTCATGCTCTCTACCATTCTCTCTCTCTCAATAAATAAATAAAAATCTTAAAAAAAAAAAAAAAAAGAACATTTGGGTACCTTTTTATATTTAAAAAAACTTAAAGGTTCTGGGGCACCTGGGTAGCTAAGTCTGTTAAGCCTCCGGCTCTTGATTTTGGCTCAGGTCATGATGTCAGGGCCCTGAAATTGGGCTCTGAATCGGCTCCGCTCTCAGCAGGCAGTCTGAGGATTCGCTCTCCTTTTCCCTCTGCCTCTCACCCCCTTCCTGTGCTCTCTCTAGCTTTCTCTCTCTCTCAAATAAATAAATAAATCTTTAAAAAAAATTCATAGAACTTAGGTGTTCTTACCTGCTGTTGCCCTGTGTCCAAGCCCAAGGCTTTAACAAATCCCGATGGATCAATGTATCGCCTATTACTGTTTTGCAACAAGGCAAACAAATACTGAAGATGCTCACAAATTGTTTGAGGCTCATAATCTATTGAAAAACATGTTGTTTTTAGAAAACTGCTAACTTTTCTTTGCAATATGTACTTCGTTACATAAGAACATAATTAAGCACCCGTACATTTACAGCATTAGTGTTTTATTATAGTTCTAAAACTTTAATAGAAATAAAGTGGTAACCCTATTTGTTTTGGAAGTAATGAGGCAGCCATGGCTACCCATATACGTCCCCTAAAGGCAAGAGCTGTATGTGCGTTACAACAGCAACCATGGCTAGTTTTCTAGTGTCAAATCACACTGAAATGTTCAGTCCAATATAAAAACCACAGACTACATTTACCATTCACATAAGATGGCCAAATATTTTAATATAATCTCATTAATGTAAACTTGCCATAAATTAAGTGACAGGATTCAAACTTGAATGAATATATTTTAAAATCCTAGAATTTTAGAGTGGCAAGTTTTATTGAGTCGGGAAGGTATTTTAAATAGGAAATGTGGATCTCCAGAGCCCCAAAAGACTTGAGCATTATCTTCTGTGCCAGTCACTACCCTGCTTTGCCCACTCTGATAACATGGATCAGCTACGCCAACATCTCTCCTTTACCAGGCTGCGCAAGGTGAAGTCTTGCCAGCAGAGGGCACTGAAGGGTTCAGTTGTGCCTGCCCCTCCGGGCTCGGGCAGCCAACAGCATCCAGCAGCTTCCTGCAGCGCCTCCTCTGGTAGCCGCCAAAGTAGGCGGTCTCTGGTGAGGCACTTCCTCTTGAATGACCACCATGGGAATGACCTCTTAGGCATCCTCTCAGGTGACTTAATAGGGGTTTCTGAGGCCCAGGATTTCCCTGTAGACAGTTTCAAATAGGGGTCCCTTATTGAGGAAGCAGCTCAGCAACTTCTCCGCCATCTAGTGAGCCTGCACAGGGCATTCTCCAGAGGTCCAAATTTCAGGCCTGAGGAATGGGGGTGGAGAGTAATCCCTGGGGGTTCTTTTTTGCCTTGGGGGTAGTGGCTGCTCCCTACATCTGCTAGTCCTATATTTTTTCAAGTCCTCTTTAATTCTTACCACTCCCCCCATTCTAATTTCCTGTTAATAATTCCCTATTCTTGGTGAGCATTTCATAACACGTAATTGTCAAATCACTATGCTGTACACCTGAAACTAATATATTGTCAACTATAATTCAACTTAAAAAGAATCCCTTCCAGGGGCACCTGGGTGGCTCAGTCGTTAAGCGTCTGCCTTCGGCTCAGGTCATGATCCCAGGGGTCCTGGGAGGAAGCCCCGCATCGGGCTCCCTGCTCCACAGGAAGCCTGCTTCTCCCTCTCCCACTCCCCCTGCTTGTGTTCCCTCTCTTGCTGTCTCTCTCTATCAAATAAATAAATAAAATCATTAAAAAAAAAAAAAGAATCCCTTCCAAAAAAACCTCCAGTAGTATATGTATGTTTTAAAAATAAAAAAAAAAAGTCTGTCTTGTAGGATATAAAAACAATTCAGGGGCACTTGGCTGGCTACTATCCTTTCACGAAGATGGCACTGAAGGCTAAAAAGGAAGCCCCTGCCCCTCCCAAAGCCGAAGCCAAAGCAAAAGCTCTGAAGGCCAAGAAAGCGGTGCTGAAAGGCGTCCACAGTCACAAAAAAAAAGATCTGCATGTCACAACCCAAGACAATGCGTCTCTGAAGGCAGTCCAAATATCCTCGAAAGAGCACACCCAGGAGAAACAAGCTTGATCACTGTGCCATCATCAAGTTCTCCATGACTACTGAGTCAGCAATGAAGAAAATAGAAGACAACAACACACTTGTGTTCACTGTGGATATCAAGACCAACAAGCACCAGATCAAAGGGGCTGTGAAGAAGCTCTACGATATTGATGTGGCCAAGGTCAACACCCTGATCAGGCCTGATGGAGAGAAGGTGGCATACATTCGACTGGCTCCTGACTTTGGATGTTGCCAACAAAATCGGGATCATCTAAACTGAGTTCAGCTGGCTAAATCTAAATGTTTTCACCATAAAAAACAAAACAAAACAAAACAACATAAGGGCACCTGGGTGGCTCAGTCGTTAAGCGTCTGCCTTCGGCTCAGGTCATGATCCCAGGATCCTGGGATCGAGACCCGCATTAGGCTCCCTGCTCAGCAAGGAGCCGGCTTCTCCCTCTCCCACTCCCCCTGCTTGTGTTCCCTCCCTTGCTGTGTCTCTGTCAAATAAATAAAATCTTTAAAAAAAAAAAAATTCTTAAGCTAAACGGCATTTTAATTTTTTTCCAACCCTTTCAATAAATGTGATCACCAAGATGCAGAACTGTTTTTTTTTCAGGAATTGATTTGTTCTGTTGTTTTCTGACAATTTGATTTTTTTCCTTTAAATTAAATTTCATGTTTCCTTTTTTGAAAAAAAAAAGCAAAAACAAAAAAAACAAAAAACACACAGCAAAGGATTTACAGATGGGAGCAAGAGTCAAAGTTCCCAACTTAAGAGTTCTCAGACCTACGTAACCTCAGACATTCACTGCCCTCCATCCCCCAGCTTTGAGAAAGAGAAAAATCTGGTTCCACGAAAAGTTCCATCTTAAAGAGAATAATCTCTAAATAGAAAGTAGTATCAACCAGGAATAATAATCCACACACTGTGCGTGAAACTAATTCCAGTAGAAACAGTTTGAAACCGATTTGGTCTAAAAACACTCTAAATGAGTGGAGCTGGTATTGGTGATTGATTTTGCCAAGGACCTTAATTTTAGAGGCTATCAACAAAGTCGGTGTATTTGGGAATCAGAACAAAAGACCCTCTGTGGTCACAATGAAATATTAAGTCTCTCAAACTAAGGAAAAGAGTAACCTTGTCTGCTTTACTGACTGATTTTTATCAATCACTACAAATTAATGGGCTACAATCACGGCATATTACATAAAGAAATTGTAGCTGTAAGCTATATAAGAATAATCAAATGGACTTCCATCACTTGAATAGGAGCCATTTCGGTGCATAAATAATAAATTTACAGAAAAAAGGGAACACGATTTTGAATCCTGAATCCTGACAATGTTTACGAAGAACCTCCCAACACGCCCGGCACATGACGAGCCCTCAGGAGTTAGTTTCTTGCATTTGCTAAGTGTTCCATCTGGCAATCTGCTGTGAAGGGAGTGGGCCCCACCCCCACCCCACTAACCTTTCCCTTCTGGGATACCATCTCCCATCACGTAGTCGCCACAGGTACTCGGACACAAGTACAGCGCCTGCCGCAGCTCCAAGTTCAGAAACCACACTTGAAGAAACGTGTTGACGTAACAAGTAGCGCCAAGGTTAGTGAGGCCCACAAATGAGTTCTACAAAAATACAAAATTTACAATTACAAAATCAATTTCCCTGTACACACAAAAATTGTAAGAGCAATTACTTTTTAAATTGCAGATCAAAAATTCGTTACCACCACCCCAACCAACATGGCATAACCACGTAAGGCTCTCTTGGCCACGGGAGGACTAATTTCATGAAAGCCCCATCTCGGCTGGCTACAGGAGTGGGAAAGACTTAGGACAGCTCATCCCCCATCTAATAGCCTGCCTTCTCTGGCCACTTACATCTAAAATTAAAGCGGCGGATTAAAGCAGCGGGCTTCAGGCCAAATCCATTCTGAACCTCTGTACATAGGGTTTTCATTTGCTCTAGTCCTAAACTGTCCACATTGAGGAGAATGACAAAATATAACTTCCACAAGAGTTCCTTTCTATCTTATAGATTAGGGAGAAATGAAGCAGGGAGAATTGGCTGCAACTTCTTCCAAAGAATGAGGATTCCTGAACTTACAAAGAATCATTCTTCTTAATACACAAAATATCTATATAGTTGACTATTTTGTGAACGCCAGGCTTTTTGGTTAGAAAATCTTAATGTGTGTTTTTAAAAAAAGTGAAACTATTGGTTATACTTATAATATATAAAAATACAAGCCCAAGAAAGCATGGTAGTATCACTATGGGAGCTTGGTTCCTTGACTTACCGCTTGCTTTAAAGAGAAGTTTTTTAAAAACGAGTTCAAAATAAAACGAACAATATGAAAGCCAACAAAGAATCAGCATTTAAACTACAACTATCATCTAAAAGCTTGCTGGATTACATGGCCACCTGATTTAAAGCAATACCATTAAGAATTGTTCCAATTCAAGCAGTTTAAGTTCCACTGCTTATCTTCAAGCTGCAGGGGTTCCCCCAAATCAGTAATAGTTTCTGATCACAGATGCAAAACAAAACAACAAAAACCTAGAGGAATACCCCCATAGCGATCACTTAAAGTTGGTTGGCTTACCTTTTTCCTCCTCTCACAGTTGGGATCATCAATGTTATGGAAACTATTTTCATCTATTTCTCCTAACCAAATATGCTCACCAATACCAACCAAGCAATTCGGATTTCCTTTGCAGTTTCGTCTACAAAAAAATTATTGTTTGATTAAGAAATGCCATAGTTCCATAAGAAACATGCAGATTAAAACTATAATGATATACCATTACTTCATCTATTTCTCATCTATAAAATTAGGAGAACTGAGAAGATGTAACACCACGCTCAATTTAAGGCTGTGGGGAAACAGAACTCATTTACTACAGAGAGAATTCAAACTGGTAGTGGGACTTTCAGGGAGAGGACTTCTGCAATCTCTAACAAAACTACACATACAGGGGCGCCTGGGTGGCTCAGTTCTTAAGCGTCTGCCTTCGGCTCAGGTCATGATCCCAGAGTCCCAGGGTCGAGCCCCGCGTCCGGCTCCCTGCTCCGTGGGAAGCCTGCTTCTCCCTCTCCCACTCCCCCTGCTTGTGTTCCCTCTCTTGCTGTGTCTCTGTCAAATAAATAAATAAATCTTAAAAAAAAAAAAACTACACATACAGCTTCCTTGTCACCCACTAATTCATTTCTTTTTAACGAATATTTTTTAACATTTTATTACGTTAATCACCATACATCATTAGTTTTTGATGTAGTGTTCCATGACTCATTGTTTGCGTATATCACCCAGTGCTCCATTCTGTATGTGCCCTCTTTAATACCCACCACCAGGCGAACCCATCCACCAATTCATTTCTGATTATTCACTCTGAAGAGACATCTTTGAGAGTGCAGATATACCTGCACAAATAACACCTCGGGTGGTCATTACAGCACTGACTGTAACTGTGAAATACCGGAAGCCAAATGACCCAACAGGGGACATGGTACCTAGGCACAACGGAGTACTATGCAACTGTAACAGGAAAATCACAGGACAAACCTCCATGGATAGGTGTGGAGTCAGTTCCAGGATGTATCAGTAAGAAAGGAACACGCAGAACAGTATCTATAGTATGCTACTTCTTGTCTATACATGTATCTGCTCATTCGAACAGAAAGAAACCAACAGGCTAAGCCAGAGACCAATAAAAGTGGTTACCTTCAGAACACAAGTGGGTTTAGAGTAAAAACTGGAGGGGTATGTGACACTTTTTTGAATATACCGTTCCATACACTGCTGAACTGGGGGGCCTCTGTCAATGTGACACACACGCATACATACACACACACACAAACACACTCACGAGTAAGGATGGGAGGGGCCCTAAATCCAACACAAACACATTTCAATTAAATAACATATCCACAATGAAGGGAAGGGGGGTGAGGAACTAACCCAAGTAACCTGAACCCAGTCAGTAGCAAACTCATTTAGTAGTGTCCTCAGGCTAAAGATAAAAAGTACAAATACCAAATCTTAATGACTTCCTTTTCATAACAATTCTAAAAAAACTACTTTCCTTATATTCTATATTTAAACAAGTAAGGAAATATTAGGGATAAAGGAAACCAAGGTTTGGAAAGTTACAAATAAGAAAGGGAGGAAGAAGAAAATGAAGCCTGCAGTATTGCATCAGGAATAAAAGACAAAAGCCTAAACTTGTAGGCAGATTAGGGTTGCCAGATAAACCACAGAACAGCAGTTACTTGAATTTCAGGTAAATGATATATTTCCTTAAGATTTTATTTGCTTATTTTAGAGAGAGAATGAGAGAGAGAGCATGAGAGGGGGGAGGGTCAGAGGGAGAAGCAGACTCCCTGCTGAGCACGGAGCCTGATGCGGGACTCGATCTTGGGACTCCGGGATCATGACCTGAGCCGAAGGCAGTCACTTAACCAACTGAGCCACCCAGGCGCCCTAAATGATATATTTCTATTAAAAAAATGTTTGTTATAGGGCGCCTGGGTGGCTCAGTCAGTTAAGTGTCTGCCTTTAGCTCAGGTCATGATCCCAGAATCCAGGGATCGAGTCCCACATTGGGCTCCCTGCTCTGCGGGGAGTCTGCTTCTCCCTCTGCCTCTGACCCTCTCCCTGCTCCTTCTCTCTCTCTCTCATGAATAAATAAATAAAACCTTAAAAAAAATTGCTCAGGACGCCTGGGTGGCTCAGCCTGTTAAGTGGCTGCCTTTGGTTCAGGTCATGATCCTAAGGTTCTTGGATCAAGCCCCACATCCGGCTCCGTGCTTAGCAGGGAGCCTGCTTCTCTCTTTGCCTGCCACTCCTCCTGCTTGTGCTCACTCTCTCTCTGATTTAAAAAAAAAAAAAAAAAAAAGATTGCTATTAAAAAATATACATATTTGTTGTCTAAAATTTAAATTTAACTGGGCAGGCAAAGTAGATGGCCTTTTGTCAGCTGAGGGTCTATAAGCAATCACATGAGCACTCCTAGCAACCAGGTCTTGATTTCTAAGTATTCCCCCACTCAAAGAACCCAGGGCTCCTGGGAGAAATAGCTGGTTCCAAGGCTGGACAGAGTACAAGATGAACGTGGAACATCTTGCTATGCCCAAAAGTAAGAGTAATGTACTCAAAGAATGATGGGGGACATGTTAAAAGGACAGCTTGAGAGGGACTCCCTGTGGCAAAATCAGGAACAATGAGAAGGAAATTAATGATAGAATTATGATCTACTGAATAAATAGGAATCCATACTGAAATGGATGGATAAGGGATGGGAAATTCCTTCCTTATAGAAAAAAGTCAACTGTCAAAGTACAAGTAAGAAAATTAGAAAACCACCACTTGGCATCCATCAGATTAATACAAGAATCAAACAAGAATCATCAATGGATGCGAGTATAGGCAAGTTTGTAGAGTGGAGTATCGGGGAGTAATGAAACAACTACATAGTCTCAAAGTATCTTAGCATAGGGTGTTTATTAATTACTAAAGGAAAAATAGTAACTTTCAGTGGAGAAAGCTGGCCAACACCCCTTCACCAGAAGATCAAAGGTACAGTGGGGGGTCCCTGCTGGTATGACCTTCTGAGAGCACTGCATCACTTCTGTGACGTTCCTGCCAACGTAAACAGCCTCAATCTAATCATGAGGTGGCATCAGACAAACCCACCTTGATGAGCTTTCTACACTTCAAAAATGTCAATGTCATGAAATAAAGAAAGATTGAATGATCCTTTCAGATTAAAAAAGACTGAAGAGACAACTGGCTGCAGTACACGAGCTTGGATTTTTTGCTACAAAGGACATTATTAGATCTATACTTTCTGAATGTTTCAGAAGCTTAGCCACTAAAGCATTATGGATAGTAGTGAAAGACTGGAAACATCATCAATGTCCATCAATAATAAACTGACAAATAATATAACAAAACAATAGAAACCACTCTATAGTCAAGGGAAAAGATGATGGAAACTTTTTATGTTATGATATGTAACAACGTTATTAGTTGAAAACAGGAGGTACAAAAACAGTGTTTAAAAATGGGTGTGGTACACATGTCAATTTATTTATTTTTTTTTTAAGATTTTTTTTTTTTATTTATTTGAGAGAGAGAGAGTGAGAGATAGAGAGCACGAGAGGGAAGAGGGTCAGAGGGAGAAGCAGACTCCCCGCTGAGCAGGGAGCCCGATGCAGGACTCGATCCTGGGACTCCAGGATCATGACCTGAGCCGAAGGCAGTCGCTCAACCAACTGAGCCACCCAGGCGCCCACACATGTCAATTTAAATAGGAGGATATAGTATAAAATGGAAAACACCCTACCTCTAAGGAGGTTTAGCTCTGTACTTGCTAGCTACAGTTAAATTACCTAGCCAGCAGTTAATTTCAGAGAACATGTACAAACACAATGCCAGCATTCTAGGGCCCAATAATTTCCATTATTTATTACCCCATCATCACCTTTTATACTTTTAAGATTTGAACTTGGAATGCACTACATATTCCAAAGTAAAGAACTGTTCTTAGCGTTCTGCTTAAGCATCCTGTCTTCCTGATCTTAAAAAATAAATTAAAAAAAAAATCATTCTTTTTTTTTTAAAGATTTTATTTATTTATTTGACAGAGAGAGACACAGTGAGAGAGGGAACACAAGCAGGGGGAGAGGGAGAGGAAGAAACAGGCTTCCTATGGAGCAGGGAGCCCGATGCAGGGCTCGATGCGGGGCTCAATCCCAGGACGCCGGGATCATGACCTAAGCCAAAGGCAGATGCTCAATGACTGAGCCACCCAGGTGCCCTGTCAGACCTAATTCTTAAAAGTGGTTGTGTCTCTTCCTCTAAACTTTCTTACAAAGCTAGTTAACAAACATGGGGAAAACACTCAAATCCAGAGGAATGCTAAGTTAAAACAGTCATGAAAGATGTTTTCTCTTACCCAATCAGTAAAAAGTTCCCAATGATGAATTAAGTAAAGTGAGAGCCACCTGTGTAGTCACCGGCAACAGGAGGAATGACTAAACACACCCTTTTGGAGAAACGTGAAAATGTCTCAAAATATTAAATGACACCAACATTTTGCTTCAATAATTCTACTCCTGGGCATATATCCATAAAATACACAACACTGTGGCAATAAAGCAATGATGAATCCCAATGGGTACTTTTTCTAGAATTCTGTAACAGAAGAACACCAAAGTGGCTGAAGTGGAAGACAAGGGACTAATTCCAAAATGTTTGGTATGACATGCTAAGCAGCTGTGACAGGACCTGCTGTGATTTTAGGCCAGCAAAACACCTTGGCAGCAATCCTAGTGGAGGACATCCTAAACCAGTTTAGTAACAATGAGGATGCAGGAACGCTGAATTCAAGTTTATCAATGAGAGAAAATCAACAGGACTTGGGGACCCCTTAGATGGTGGGGGAAAGAAAGGAAGGGGGCGGCACCTGGGTGGCTCAGGCCATGATCCCAGAGCCTGGGATCCAGCCCCGCATCTGGCTCCCTGCTCAGCAGGGAGTCTGCTTCTGCCCTTCCGCCTGCTCATACTCTCTCTCTCTCTCAAATAAAATATTTTTAAAAAGGGGGTGGGGTGGAAGAAGGAGAGGTCTGCAATGATGCCCAAACTGTAAAGAATGAAAAACAATTTTCCACAAATCAAAAACTGTTTGGCTGGGGGCACCTGGGTGGCTCAGTCGTTAAGTGTCTGCCTTCAGCTCAGGTCATGATCCCAGGGTCCTGGGATCGAGCCCCGTATCGGGCTCCCTGCTCGGCAGGAGGCCTGCTTCTCCCTCTCCCACTCCCCCTGTTTGTGTTCCCTCTCTCACTGTGTCTCTGTCTGTCAAATAAATAAATAAATAATCTTTAAAAAAAAACCGTTTGGCTGGGGACTGGAAAAACAAGAGGCTAGGTATCTAGGGTACAAACCACTAAGTTCCTCTGGTACTAACCACAGGTAAGAGATGAAGTTTGAGCTGTTTTGACAAATCTCCAAGGATCTGTCATTTAAGAGTATCTTCCAACACAATGGACAAAAATTTATAGCCAGTGATTTCATAGTTGCTATGCAACTGAAAAAAATTATTTGAACGGGCAAGGGGGTGGAGCTCCCACCCAGAGTAGTCATTTAAAGAGTTATTCCTTTGCTTTTCCTCATAATCTTTAGTTTCTTGCTCTTAGGAACATCATTTCACACTCAGCCCAGGCATGCTAACTTTCTTTCCTGCTTTGAGTGAAGAAGATCTGACTCCACCGAAGCTTTGCCTAATGCATCACAAACTTTCTGAAAAACAATTTGATTACATATATAACAACGACTTACTGGTCTCCACATCCTTAGACCTAGAACCACCATTTTAAAGAATGTATCCTAAGCAAACATAGATGTCAACAAACACTTTCAGAGATAATCATCACTACTTAGAAACAAGCTACCTGCCCAATTGCAGGAAAATCGTCAGTGTTGCTTATAACAGAAAACTGTTTATAAACAAGCTACCTGCCCAACCACAGAGACAATGTTAAAGTGTAGTATAGTGACATGATGCAATACTATGCAGCCATTAAAATTCTTTTAAGGAATACCTTGAGACGTGTGACCTTGTTCAAGACAGAATTCTAAATAAACAGGATACAAAGTTATCCATTATGACTCTAATTTTGCTAAGGGGGAGGGAGTGATATTTTTATATTTTTTTCAAAAAGTTTTTTTTTGATATTATTTATTTATTTTAGAGAGAGAATGAGATAGAGAGAGAGCATGAGAGGGGAGAGGGTCAAAGGGAGAAGCAGACTCCCCGCCGAGCAGGGAGCCCGATGCGGGACCCGATCCCGGGACTCCAGGATCATGACCTGAGCTGAAGGCAGTCGCTTAACCAACTGAGCCACCCAGGCGCCCTCAAAAAGTTTTTGAAAAAAGAAATCACAAGGGAAATTAGAAAATACTCTGAAATTAATAAAATGTACCAAAAGTTGTGAGATGCAGCTAAATTAGTGGTTAGAGGGGAATTTATATCATTAAATGTTTAGATAGACAGATTGATCAATCAATATTTTAAAAAAACTAGCCTCTGGGGTCCTTGGCTGGCTCAGCTGGTATAGCATATGACTCTTGATTGCAGGTTGGTAGTCTGAGGCCCCTATGTGGGGTACAGTTTACTTAAAACAAAAAACAAAACAAACGGGTGCCTGGGTGGCTCAGTCGTTAAGCATCTGCCTTTGGCTCAGGCCATGATCCCAGGGTCCTGGGATCGTGCCCCGCATCAGGCTCCCTGCTCTGGGGGAAGCCTGCTTCTCCCTCTCCCACTCTCCCTGCTTGTGTTCCCTCTCTCGCTGTGTCTCTGTCAAATAAATAAATAAAATTTTTAAAACAAAACAAATAAAATTTTTAAAACAAAACGAAACAAAACAAACAAAAACCAGCCTCAAACCACATTTATCCCAGTTTTTAGTTATCACAAATTCCAGGAACACCAAGCCGGCAAATCAACAGATACTTTATATTTTTAATTCACAGTTAATTTGAATCCCCTTAGAAACTCATGTTTATGAAAACATTTGAGTAATACGTGTGGCAGTAAGACCATTCTGCTTCTCTAACCTCTCGTGAGAGCAGAAGTTAACGCAAACAAGGTGGAAGAGCCAGTGACCAGGACCAGTCTGGATGCTCAGAGAGCTGCTGCATGGAGGTTTCAAAACACCAACAATAAATGTCCACTAGATAGCTCACCACCTACAGGAGTAACAGTAAACACTATCATTTTATATAACCCAAACCTACCATCTCATAAAAGCAACCAGACTTCACAGGGTGACACATGCTGTCACAGAGATGCCCAGATAATTACAGGACTTGAGAATACTGAAATGAAAGACCAAGTCCTAGGCATCAAACTAGGGCTCACAGCCCAGGAGGTGACAGTTAAAGGAGAGCTTCAGAGACATAAATGAGGTGGTGGCATCAAGCACGGGACTCCGCAGCAGAGATCCCGCAGGAAGGGAGGCCGTGCTGTAAGGCGAAAGTCTCCAAGGGCGCTCAGGACGTCAGTCCGCCTGGGAGGGAAACTAAACAGCATTCCAGCAGAGAGCTCCTGGACATGACGGCTAGAGGAGCAAGCTGGGAGAAATCGATGCAGGCTCCCCTGCCATGCTCCAAGAGGGAAGGAAGTCTTCCTGCCACCGGCAGCTCAGCACAGCCCACGGCTGTGCCAAGAGAAAGGCGGGAAGGCCGAGGAGGCTGCAGAAGTCAGGGGCTCCATCAGCTCACACAACACCGCAAATACCATGAGAAGAGTTTGGACTTCATCCAGAAGCAACAAGGGGCCAGCATAAGGTTTTTAAAAGAAAAATAATTGCAGGGCACCTGGGTGGCTCAGTCAGTTGAGCATCTGCCTTCGGCTCGGGTAATGATCCCAGAGTCCTGGGATTGAGCTCCACATCAGGCTCCCTGCTCCACAGGAAGCCTGCTTCTCCCTCTCCTCCCCACTCATGCTCTCTCTTGCTATTTCTCTCTTGCTCTCAAATAAATAAATAAAATCTAAAGAAAAAAAAGAAAAATAATCAGATTTTCACTTTAGAAAGATCCTCTAATTATGTTTCTCAACCAAAGTGACTTGTAAGTTACATCACCTGAAGATCTCCCACGTTTTGCTTTGTCAATAAACACCGTTCCTGTAAAGCTCCTCCTGCTTCTTAATAAGACAAGTTTTAAGCCTCTAAGGTATTTTTCAAAGTGTAAGTCTTGACTTTTCTCGTGTATGTGTGAGACAGACAGACACCAGTAAGAGAAATTTAAAGGGGATGCTGTTATAGTAGAAAAGATAAGAAGTGAGGATTGGAAATCTAAGATGCTAGTTCAGGTAAGAAGTCAAATCAAAAGTACTTGTCACTGATCATTTTTTTGTGTGGTGAGGGGAAAAAAGAAATCAGGTTTTTATGAATGCAGTTGCATTTAAAATGTTTCTTTTAAAGGAAAAATGGAAATCACAAATAAGTGCTTTGAGAATACTCACATCCAGAATTTCATAAAATGTTCACTCATCTAACAACCTGATTTCATTTGAAATTCTTAACTCTGACCAAAAGGATCCAAGAGAAAATCAGCACGCAGCCAACAGGACAGACAAGGCATCAGGATCCTGGCTCACCATGTTTCGTAAAGTGCAGTTACCATTCTGAGGTGCGGTGACTGGCTCTATAGCAGCTTTTTCCTTTGAGAGGGTCTCAAGGTTAAATCTTTCACCAAAAGTTTCTCTCTTTCATCCTTCTAAGATGCAAGCTTGCTATGAAACATTTGGCAGTGGGGCACCTGGGTGGCTCAGTCGGTAAGTGTCTGCCTTCGGCTCAGGTCATGATCCCAGAGTCCTGGGATCGAGCCCCTCATTGGGCTCCCTGCTCGGCGGGAAGCCTGCTTCTCCCTCTCCCACTCACCCTGCTTGTGTTCCCTCTCTCGCTGTGTCTCTGTCAAATAAAATCTTAAATAAAAAAAAAAAACAGTCGGCAGTATTAAAATAAGCACTTTCGGGACACCTGGGTGGCTCAGTCAGTTAAGCATCTGCCTTTGGCTCAGGTCATGATCTCAGGGTCCTGGGATCAAGCCCCACATCAGGGAGCCTGCTTTTCCCTCTGCCTGCTGATGCCCCTGCTTGTGCTTGCTTTCTCTCTCTCTGATATTTTTTTAAAAAATAAATATAAATAAAATAAGCACTTTGATCCAAAATTTTCAATTTCTCAGAGTAGGTTGCAAAAAAAAATCCCCAAAGCAAATTAACTATTAAAACAATGTCAATAAATCTTCTTTTACAAAGCACAGCTCAGTGTCCAAGCAGAGTTCCAAAGGTCGCCAAAGGGCAGCCAACCAGACACCTAAATAGAACCCCTCCTCCATCATGATTTGAAATTAAGAATGGGGTGGGGAGAACCTCAAGGTACTAGGCTCCTTGTCAAAAAACACATACACAGGGGCACCTGAGTGGCTCAGTCGCGAAGCGTCTGCCTTCGGCTCAGGTCATGATCCCAGCGTCCTGGGATCGAGCCCCACATCAGGCTCCCTGCTCCATGGGAAGCCTGCCTCTCCCTCTCCCACTCCCGGTTCCCTATCTCGCTGTGTCTCTGTTAAATAAATAAAAAATCTTAAAAGAACAAAACAAAACAAAAAACACATACACACAAAACCAGGGATGCCTGAGTGGCTCAGTCTTTAAGCATCTGCCTTCGGCTCAGGTCATGATCCCAGAGTTCTGGGATCGAGCCCCGCACTGGGCTCCCTGCTCCACAGGAAGCCTGCTTCTCCCTCTTCCACTCCCCTTGCTTGTGTTCCCTCCCTCGCCATCTCTCTCTCTGTCAAATAAATACATAAATTCTTAAAAAAAAAAAAATCACAACACACTTCTGAAACTCCCATTACTCTCAGCTTTGGGATACACATGGTGCATCTTCATGGATTTTAAGTTTTATACAACAATTAGAAGAATTTTATTAAATCAAGCAGAGCATGGAATATAGCAAAAATTCAAAAATGAAACTCCTAAAAAGACAATCAGGAGGGAAATTAAGCCCTATCAGACACTGAATAATGAGGTGGCGTCCCCCAAATCAAAGCAGCAATAGAGGGCAGCTCACTGGCTCAGTAGGTAGAGCATCTGACTCTTGATCCCAAGGTCATGAGTTCAAGCTGAACACTGGGCGTGGAACCTACTTAAAAAAAGTATTTTCTGAAAACCCAAAACAGCATTAATAGAATAAAAAGCTCAGAAACAGACCCAAATACATACGGTAATTTAGTATTCAATAAAGGCATTCACATCAGTGTAAGTAAAGACACCACAGACTTTTTTTTTTTAAAGATTTTATTTATTTATTTGACAGAGAGAGACACAGCGAGAGAGGGAACACAAGCAGGGGGAGTGGGAGAGGGAGAAGCAGGCTTCCCACAAAGCAGGGAGCCCGACGCGGGGCTCGATCCCAGGACTCCGGGATCATGACCTGAGCCGAAGGCAGATGCTTCACGACTGAGCCACCCAGGCGCCCCGACACCATAGACTTCTAATAAATGGTGGTTGGGACAACCAGGAAGCTATCTGGAAGATCGAATTGGACTCACACTTCACATTATACTTCAGTACACATTCTAAATGAAATGTAAATGTTTACTGAAATCATAACACAGAAAACATCAACAATTCTCTTTATGATCTTCGTATGAGAAAGACCTTTCTAGGAGTCAAAATTCAGAAGCCATAAAAGAAAAAGTTACATTAATCAATCTCATAACTTTCTGCATAGCAAATTGGTAAGCAAAGCCAAAAAAGAAACGTTTTGCAACTCATGTCTCACACACACAAACACACACACACACACACACACACACACACAAATCTCACAAAGAATTCCTACAAACTGATAACGAAACTAAAAATATAAAAATGGAGAAATGACATAACAGGAAGTTCAAAAAGATACAAATGGCCCTAAAGCTCCATCTCTGC
The DNA here is from genome assembly GCF_009762305.2 of Zalophus californianus. NCBI lineage: Eukaryota > Metazoa > Chordata > Mammalia > Carnivora > Otariidae > Zalophus > Zalophus californianus. The sequence continues at coordinate 15,956,275 of NC_045598.1, forward strand.
TGTAAGAGGAACACAAAATAAAAGTAGACAGAAACACCTTGTATGGTAACCACCAGAGCAGTTTACCTACTATTCCTCTCTCCTTCTAGATACTTTCTGGATCTTGGGTGGGACTGAGAAATAAGCTCTGGGCAATGACTTGTGAGCAGAAATGATGCATGTAATTCTAAGGCATGCATTTAACTGCTGGCACTGAAACCATCCAGAGGAACTGACAGTGTTTCTCAAACGGTGGCTATTACCAAGTGGCAGATATCCAAGTGACTAGGAGGAGTCCCCTCACCTCCACTCAACCTACCCCCAGTTTGTAATCCACACATAGCTTGGGCAAGATATAAGCATTTGTTGTTTTAAATCACTGAGACTGGGGAGTTATTTATTCCCACGCATAACCTAGCCCATCCCATATATATCTTGCCTCGTCTATCAGTCTGGCAAAGTTTGACAAGGCCATGGGGAAACAGGCATTTTCTCATACAGTGCTACTGAGGCTAAAAAAAGGAATGACCTCTATGGAGAACAATTTCCAGCATCTATTGAAATTACTAATGCATTTATTTACCCTTCACATCCTGCAGTCCCACAGGGGTATTTATTCTACAGATTTACCTGCACACATGCAAAACAATTTAAAATCAAAGTTATATATTGAAACATTGTTATTAACAGCAAAAGACTGAAAAGAAGCCCAGTGTCTATTTATTTATTTATTTAGATTTTATTTATTTATTTGACACAGAGAGAGAGCAAGAAAGAGAGAGGGAGAGAGCACAAGCAGGGGGAGCGGCAGGCAGAGGGAGAAGCAGACTTGCTGCATGAGCAGGGAGCCCAATGTGGGGCTCAATCCCAGGACCCTGGGATCATGACCTGAGCTAAAGGCAGCGGTTTAACCAACTGAGCCACCCAGGCGCCCCCCCCCCGTGTCTATTTATAGAGAACTGGCTGAATAAACTATGGAAAATCCATACATTAGTATACAATGTAACTATTTGTAAGAATGAGGACCCAAAGGGCGCCTGGGTGGCTCAGTCCTTAAGCGTCTGCCTTCGGCTCAGGTCATGATCCCAGGGTCCTGGGATGGAGCCCCGTATCAGGCTCCCTGCTAGGCAGGAGCCCTGCTTCTCCCTCTGCTTGTGTTCCCTCTCTCACTATATCTCTCTCAAATAAATAAAATCTTAAAAAAAAAAAACTGGGGACCCAAGAGAGATGGATGCAAACATCCAGACTGTACGTGGAAGTTTATAGGCAATTTTTACTTAAACAGTTAAAAGCTGTAAATGATCCAAATGTCCATTAATAAACTAAACACATTAGGATTAACTCATATCATAGACTACTACTCAGGCCACCTCCCTCAAAAAACTACTGATACATGCAACATGGGTGATTCTCAAAAATACCATGTTAAGCAAAAGAATCCAGACACAGAAAAGTAATGGAGCTGAGGAGTCCATCAATACAAAGTTCAAGAACAGACACAACTAATCTATGTAGAAAGAAATCAGAATAGTGATTACCAAAGGGAAATGGGAACTAGGTAGAAGAGAATATGAAGGAACTTTCTGGGATGATGGAAATGTTCTATTGATTAGGGTGGTGATTACGTATCAAAATTTAGTGAACTCCCAGGGCGCCTGGGTGGCTCAGATGGTTAAGCGTCTGCCTTTGGCTCAGGTCATGATCCTGGGATCAAGCCCCACATCAGACTCCTGGCTCAGTGGGGAGCCTGCTTCTCCCTCTCCCTCTGCCTCTCCCCCTGCTCACGTGCTCTCTGTATCTCTGTCTCAAATGAATAAATAAAATCTTAAAAAAAACTTAGTGAACTCCCTTCACAAAAGTTAACTCAAAATGGATCACAGACCTAAATATAAAACAACACAAAACAATAAAACTCCTCAAAGATAACTTAGGAGAAAAATCTACATGACCTTGGGTTTGGTGATGACTTCTTAGATACATCACCACTACATGATCCATGAAAATAAGAACTGATAAGCTGGACTTCATTAAAATTAAAATTTCTGCAATTAAAGACACTGTCAAGAGAATATAAAGACAAGCCTCAGACTTGGAGAATAATGTGCAAAAGACACCTGATAAAGGACTGTTATTCAAAATATACAAAAGAACTCTTAAAAATAAAAACAACCTGATTTCAAAAACTGGGCCAAAGACCTTAAAAGGCACAGCACCAAAGACATAAGCATATGAAAAGATGCTCCCTGTCATATGTCAGCAGGGAAATGCACATTAAAACACCAATGCAATACCACCACACACTTACTACAATGGCCAAAATCCGTAACTCTGATAATACCAAATGCTGGTGAGGATGTAATCAACAGGAACTCTCATCGCTCGTAGAAATGCAAAATGATAGAGCCACTTCGCAAGACTGGTGTTTTGTTCAGTTTTACAAAATTAAACATACTCTTGGCTGCCCCACCGTCTGGCTCCCCGGACCCACGACCCTACTGATGCACACACGGATGAAGCTGCCCCACTCCTGGGAACACCATGTCTGGTTCCTCCAGCGTCATCACTATGAAGAAAGTGGTTCAAAAGCTCCGGTTGGAAGCCTTCCAACCGGGCTCAACCGCATGAAGGTTTCCCAGGCAGCTGCAGATTTGAAACAATTCTGTCTGCAGAATGCCCAACACAACACCCTACTACCTGGTCTATCTTCAAGTACGAATCCCTTCAGACCCCAGAATGTCTGTTGCTTTTTGTAATAAAACAAATCTTTGGATGGTTTTCTAAACCACTTTTCACGAACCAGTGAATATTCAAAGGAGAACTAAATTTGAAGTCTGTACAAAAGCTTATCCCTAGTGGCGCCTGGGTGGCTCACTCGGTTAAGGGTCTGCCTTTGGAAGAAGTCATGATCCCAGGGCTCTGGGAGGCTCCCTACTCAGCAGGGAACCTGCTTCTCCCTCTCTTTCTGCCTCTCCCCCTGCTTGTGCTCTCTCACCCTCGCTCTCTCTCAAATAATATTTTTAAAAAATTATTTTAAAAAGCTAATCCTTATAACACATGCCATATATACAAATTTCTACTTTTGTCAGTTCTTAACCTCTATGTCTCTCAATTTTCATAAATTTCTACTTCACAAGGGTAATTATTTTATATACACGGCAGCATCATACAATAAAATATTTTGTGTAAAAAAATATTAAACATACTCTTATGCCATACAATACAACAATCATGCTCATTGTGCTCCTAGGTATGTATCTAAAGGGGTGGAAAAAACGTCCACACAAAAGCCTGCATGCAAATATTTACAAAGCAGCTCCACACTTAATTGCCAAAACTCTGAAGTAACTAAGAAATCCTTAAGTAGGTGATAAATAGGTGATACAGGGTAAGTAGGTGATAAGGAACAAATAAACTACAATACAGCCAATGAAATATTATACAGCACTAAAAAGAAATGAACTATCAAGTCATGAAAAAAAAAGCTTAACTGCGTACTACTAATTCAAAGAAACCAGTATGAAATGACTATGTACTATTTCTAACTATATTACATTTTGGAAAAAGCAAAACTAGGGAGAGTGTAAAAAGTATACTTGGGGGATGTCAGGAAGGAGGGAAGGATGAATAGGCAGGGCAGAGGACTTTACACCAGTGAAATTATTCCATGATACTATATTAGTGGATGTATGACATTATCCATTTGTCCAAACCCACAGAATGTACACACACACACCCCACCAAGAAGAGCAAACCCTAATGTAAACTAGACACGTGAAGGTTACTAAAAGTGGGCGGGGGGGGGATGGGTTAGGTTAAATAGGTGATGGGGATTGTGGAGTGCATTTATTTCACTATACTGTACACCTGAAACTAATATTACACTGTATGTTAACTAACTGTAATTAAAAAAACAAACAACCAAAAACTAATCTCCAGCAGGAAAGAATGGAATACTACCAAATGCCATTTTTCCCCCCAGTATTAAAAAACAAAACAAAACTGGGGTGCCGGGCTGGTCAGTGGGTAGACCATGTGGCTCTTTTTTTTTTTTTTAAGATTTTATTTATTTATTCATGTGAGACAGAGACAGAGAGAGAGAGAGAGAGAGAGAGAGAGAGAGAGGCAGAGGGAGAAGCAGGCTCCCAAGGAGCAGGGAGCCCGATGCGGGACTTGATCCCAGGACTCTGGGATCATGACCTGAGCTGAAGGCAGATGCTCAGCCATCTGAGCCACCCAGGTGCCCAAGACCATGTGGCTCTTGATCTTGGGGTTGTGAGTTTGAGCCCCAAATTGGGCAGTGGGGGGCGAGAAAGAAAGAAAAAACCAACCTAAACTTAAAAAACAAAACCATAGACATTGGGTGATAATGAGGTGTGAACGGAGGTTCAAATGTAACCCTCTGGGAGTGCCTGGGTGGGTTGAGTGTCCAACTCAGCGGGGAGTCTGCTTGAGAGTCTCTCTCTCTCTCTCCCTCTGCCGCTCTCCCCAACAGCGATCTGGTGGGCTCTCTCTCCCTCTCTAAAATAAATAAATAATCTAAAAAAAAAAGAAACAAACAAACAAACAAGGGGCACCTGGGTAGCTCAGTCATTAAGCGTCTGCCTTTGGCTCAGGTCATGATCCCAGAGTCCTGGGATCGAGCCCCACATCGGGCTCCCTGCTTCTCCCTCTCCCATTCCCCCTGCTTGTGTTCCCTCTCTCGCTGTGTGTCTTTCTGTCAAATAAATAAAATCTTAAAAAACAAAAACAGAAACAAACACACACAAATGTAACCTTCTGGTGGGGAACACTGATAGTGGGGGAGACTAGGCATGTGTGGAGGCAGGAGGTACATGGGAAGTCTCTAGACTTCTACTCAATTTTGCTGTGACCCTAAAATTTCTAAAGAAATAAAGCCTAGGGGAAACCTGGCTGGCTCAGTCGGTAGAGCATGTGACTCTTGATCTTGGGGTCGGGAGTTCAAGCCCCACACTGGGCAAGGAGCCTACTTAAAAACAAAAACAAAAAAGCAGATGCCCCTGAATACAAAATACAACAATAAAATAAAGTCTACTGAAAAAAATCTGAATGAACAGGAACATTTCCATGTATATACTTTTACCTCTATTTTGTTTAAAGCTTTTGACTTCTTAAAAAAAACAAACCTAGGAAGCTTTTAATTACTGATATAGAAATCTCTACAGGTATAGAACAGTGTATGCGGTACGCTACATTGTGTAGGAAAGGGAAGGAGTAAGAAAATGTCTGTTTGCTCTTATGTACACAAACACTGAAATAATCTGAAAATAATGAAGGCTGTTCCTTACAGAGGATGTGGAAAAATGGGATGACGCGGGCAGCCACGGGAATGAGCATTCTCAATGTATACTTTCTAAAAATCATTTTCCTAACAAAAATATGCAAATAAAAATGAAAATCATTTTCCTATTTAAACAATATGACTATCAACTATTCACATAAAATTATTTTACTTTAAATTTTTATTGAAGGGGAAACTTGTTTACTTAAATTACTAAAGCACTTATTTTCCTGATGCAGTGAAAATAAAAGAGAAACAAGATAATCTGAACTCTAGGTTCTAATGACTGAAAACTAGTGTTTTTGTTCATGGTATTATTGTATCAAGGTCTCAGGTGTTAGACATGCAAGATATAAGCAAAAATAAAAACAAAACAGCCAAAAAAAACAGGTCCCTTGGCATGTATGTCCCTCTTCTAGGATTTCTCTGACATAAATATAGAAGTGTTAGGCAAAAAAAGTTTGAGCAGCAACTGACAAAGTCTATAAAATTCAGCACCAACCTTATATTAAATATCATGGATGGAAGCCGTCCTAAAGCCCTGACAATCCTTTACATAGTTTATTGGATATAAAAAAAATTATATATTTTTTAAGTTTCAGAATTCAATCAACCTTTGAGGCTCTGCCACCTAGTAAAAGTGAAATATTTTCCTTTTTCCAGACCTCAAAAGTTATGCCCCACTAAATTGGGGATTAAAAAACTCACCCTATAAAAATGATCAATATACCAAATACTCTTGTAAACAGCATATTAAATCAGTTGGCCTGAAATTCAAACTTCTATTAGAGAAAGGGATTAGCCAAGCAAAAGGGATTTAAAAAGTGAGCCAACTCAGAAAATCTATGAATCTACTTTCTAATAGGATATCCCCCAAATTGGTATTAAAGGAAAAATGCTGGGAGGTAGGACAGAGGTGCTAACTGGCAAGTCAAAAGTCTTTCCCTATGTGGATAGGCTTATTTAACCACTAAAATTGGAAAATCTTTCCCCCTCCTACAGTGGAACTTAGTTCTCCAAGGAGGATGATTTGAAACGTTTCTCAGGCTTTATACAATTTGGGAAATAATGGCTTCACGTTTGAAAATATACCTTCCAACTTCACTGATAATCAAAAGATATCATTTTGATATCAAGAGATATCATTTATGGGGCGCCTGGGTGGCTCAGTTGTTAGTTAAGCATCTGCCTTTGGCTCAGGTCCTGATTGGGATCGAGCCCCTCATCGGGCTCCCTGCTCAGTGGAAAGCCTGCTTCTCCCTCTCCCACTCCCCCTGCCTGTGTTCCCTCTCTCGCTGTGTCTCTGTCAAAAAAATAAAATCTTTAAAAAATCATTTATAAAACAAGTATTTTTTTTCTTAAAGATTTTATTTATTTGAGAGCGAGAGAACACAAGCAGGGGAGTGGCAAAGGGAGAGGGAGAAAGCAGGCTCCCCAATGAGCAGGGAACCCAACAGAGGGCTCGATCCCAGGACCCCAGGCTCGGGATCATAACCCGAGCCTAAGGCAGACATTTAACTGAGCCACCCAGGCGCCCCAAAAAGTTTTTAAAATTTCATACTCAGGGTCACCTGGGTGGCTCAGTCGTTGAGCGTCTGCCTTCGGCTCAGGTCATGATCCCGGGGTCCTGGGATCGGGCCCGCATCGGGCTCCCTGCTCTGCGGGAAGCCGGCTTCCCCCTCTCCCACTCCCCCTGCTTGTGTTCCCTCTCTCGCTGTCTCTGTGTCAAATAAATCTTAAAAAAAAATGCACATAACATGATGGTATTGTTTTTACGTATATGCAGGAAAACCAAAAGGAATTATACGAAAATATTACAATCTTGTTCTGAGTGGTGGCTTTTATTTGAGATGAATTCAAGTCAGCAGTGAGCTCAGACTCCTTAGAAGCCCAATATAACTACATTTCATTTTAGCTTATCTGTACTTCTCAAATTGGAGTGCACATCAGTGGATGTATAATAAAGCCACAAGAAAAGCATCCTGTGTCATCCTGGACTCTAAATTTCAATTAGTTTTACCAAAAAAAGGTTAAAGGAATTTTTTTAATATTGCACAGAAAACAAAAGGATTTTAGAACAAATGAGTTTTTTCTTCTATTCCATTTCTTTGTAAGACTGTCCAAAATGTAAGAATAACTTTTTCTTAATAATTAGGTCTTTACCTTGGAAGCCAAGAGAAATATGAGGTACAGAGGATTCTCAAAAGAAAAGTCTCATTTGGTTAATTTTTATTTTTTCCCCTATGTACATCTTCCCCTTCCCTTGGAATCACTACTTTTTCTATCAAAGATCTTTACCATTAGCAGTCATTCAATACTCTTCTACATTGCTAAGGTCACAGAGAACAGGAAACCCTTAAATTCTTCCAGGCCCTTACTTCCCAAATGACAAGAATAAAATAAAAGTAATCAATTCCAGGTGGACTGTAGATCTCATTTTGAAAAACAATACAACTTGGGGCGCCTGGGTGGCTCAGTTGGTTAAGCGACTGCCTTCGGCTCAGGTCATGATCCTAGAGTCCTGGGATCGAGTCCCACATCCGGATCGAGTCCCACATCGGGCTCCCTGCTCAGCGGGGAGTCTGCTTCTCCCTCTGACCCTGCCCCCTCTCGTGCTCTCTCTCTCTCTCTCTCAGATAAATAAATAAATAAAATCTTTTTAAAAAATGAAAAACAATGCAACTTGGTAGAGGATAATATCTGTAGGACCTGGGGGAAGGTGAAGATTTCTTACCCAGAACACATGCAAAAAGCAACAACTATTAAGAAAAATATTGACAAATTGGACTAAACTGAAATTAGTACTTCTGTTCATCAAAAAGATGTTATGAAGAGAAAAAGGTGGGGCACCTGGTTGGCTCAGTCGGTAGAGCACGACTTTTGATCAGGGTTCTAAGCTGAGCCCCATGTTGGGTGTAGAGATTACTTAAAAATAAAATCTTTAAAAAATAAATTAAAAAAAAATTCAATGAGAGGCACGCCTGGGTGGCTCATTCGTTAAGTGTCTGCCTTCAGCTCAGGTCATGATCCCAGGGTCCTGGGATTGAGCCCAGCATCAGGCTCCCTGCTCCACGGGAGGCCTGCTCCTCCCTCTCGCACTCCCCCTGCTTGTATTCCCTCTCTTGCGGCTCTATCAAATAAAATCTATAAAAAAATTTTTTAATTAAAAAAAATTTTCAACGAGGCTTAAAAAAAGGTAAAGTACCTCACTAGAGGATATGTAAATACTTGAATATGAAAAGGTCAATTTCATTGGTCATTTAAGAAATGCAAATTAAAACCACAATGAGATACCACAACACATCCATCATAATGGCTAAAATTAAACCGATTATGGTGAGGATATGTAGAAAATGAACTCTCACATAGCATTCAGGAGAGTCGAATGTGATATAATCATTTTGGAAAACAGTCCGACATTATCTAATAAGCTAAATAAACATTTAGGACCCAGCAAGTCCTCTTTTATCAAAAATGTATATATATGGGAAAAAAATGTATATATGTGGTACCAAAAGATACGTACAAGAATGTTCACTGCAGCTTTATTCCTAACAGCCAAATACTAGAAAAATTCCAAATGACTATTGCCAGCAGAAAGGATCAAGTATACTATAACACAATGAAATACTGCACAGCAGTAAAAATGAACACACTACTGCTACCCACAACGTGGACAAATCACCTAATCCTGAGCAAAAGAAACCAGACACAGGATGAACTACAATGTATAATTAATTGTATACAAAGTTCCAAATAGGCAAAATAATCTGTGGTGTCTAAAGTAAGGGTAGTGGTTACTTTTGAGGAAGATGTTAATGACCAGTAAAAGGCAGTAAATGAAAGATGGGTGTGTTCTGGATGCTAACAACATTTTAATCTTGGTGATAGATACATAGATACGTTCCCCTTGTGATAATTTACCGTGTGTAATGTTATGATTTGTATACTTTTCTGTATGTAAAAAAATACATTTTATTTTTTTGAAGATTTTATTTATTTGAGAGAGAAAGAGAGAGTGCATGAGTTGGGGAGGATCAGAGGGAGAAGCCAATTCCCTGCTGAGCAGGGAGCCTTATGCGGGACTCAATCCCGGGACTCCAGGATCATGACCTGAGCTGAAGGCAGTCGCTTAACCAACTGATCCACCCAGGCAGGCACTTCTTTTTTTTTTTTTAAGATTTTATTTATGAAAAAAAATTTTTTTTAATTAAATAAGAACACTAGAAAAATTCTAAGAGGAATTAAGAAGGGTCTTACCTTATCAGATATTCTAAAAATATTAATTGGAACTGTGATCATAATAGAGATAATGAGTCAAATTAAGGGGCGCCTGGGTGGCTCAGTAGTTAAGTGTATGCCTTCGGCTCAGGTCATGATCCCAGGGTCCTGGGATCGAGCCCTGCATCGGGCTCCCTGCTCCGCGGGAAGCCAGCTTCTCCCTCTCCCACTCCCCCTGCATGTGTTGCCTCTCTCGCTGTGTCTCTGTCAAATAAATAAATAAAATCTTTAAAAACAAAAGTGCTAAAAAAAGAGTCAAATTAATAAGAGAAATAAAAAAATAGAAATAAAATAGAAATAAACCCAAGTACATATAATTTATTATATAATAAATGTGGTCTTTTTAACTAGTGAGGGAAGACTAGATTATTCAATAAATGGTTTAAAAAACCTGAGTAGCCATTTGGTCAAAAAGTAAAATAAAGCTGGATCCCAATCTCACTCCCTAAATCAAACTAGACTGTAAAGGACAAAGACTGAATACATAAAATGAAACCATCAATACTAAAACAAAACATGAGTGTATATTTCTATAATCTTGGAATCGGGAAATTCAGAAACCATAAAGAAAAACACCACATAAATTTGACCACATAAGTGAGTTTTAATGTACCAAAAGGAAAAAAAATTTTTTAAATGAGGAAAAAGGATCTTCAGCAGAAATATTCAATAAGCTCTTAAAAATCAGAAAATGGTCAGCAATCCAGGACACACAATTCACAGAAGAAATACAAATGGCCAACATATATAAACAGATGCTCAATGCCACTAGCAAAAAAAAAAAAAAAAAAAAAGCATATGAAAATAACATGCTATCTTTCACTATTAAAATTGGTGTTTGAGGGCGCCTGGGTGGCTCAGTTGGTTAAGCGACTGCCTTCGGCTCAGGTCATGATCCTGGAGTCCCGGGATCGAGTCCCGCATCGGGCTCCCTGCTCGGCAGGGAGTCAGCTTCTCCCTCTGACCCTCCACCCCCCATGTGCTTTCTCTCTCTCTCAATTCTCTCTCTCTCAAATAAATAAATAAAATGTTAAAAAAAAAAAAAAAGATCTAAAGTTGGTGTTTGAAATAAGAATGGCTGGGGTGGGAAACAGGCTGAGTATAGAATGCAGTGTTTATAGTATGGCCTTTTACCACCTATCAAAATTTTAAATGGTCATCATGCCCTTTTTCTCTTTCTCATCTTGCAACCTAAGTGAAACATTCACTCAACCGAGATACATATGTTCACAGAAACACTATCTGTATAGCATCAAAAACTGAGAACCCAAAGGTCCATCAACAGGGAACTGGTTAAATTATAACACATCAACCTCTACACAATGAAATACTACATACCAAGAATAAGGTAGGGCGCCTGGGTGGCTCAGTTGTTAAGCGTCTGCCTTCGGCTCAGGTCATGATCCCAGGGTCCTGGGATCGAGTCCCACATCGGGCTCCCTGCTCAGCGGGAAGCCTGCCTCTCCCTCTCCCACTCCCCCTGCTTGTGTTCCTGCTCTCACTGTCTCTGTCAAATAAATAAATAAAATCCTTAAAAAAAAAGAATAAGGTAAATTTTCTAGATGCACTACTATGGAAAAAAGTGTATTACCAAATAAAAACAAATTGCAGAAAGTATGCAGTGTGACATTCCTCCCCTTTTTTCTAAAATAACAATTATAGGGGCGCCCGGGTGGCTCAGTTGGTTAAGCGACCGCTTTCAGCTCAGATCATGATCCTGGAGTCCCGGGATCGAGTCCCGCATCTGGCTCCCTGCTCCGTGGGGAGTCTGCTTCTCCCTCTGACCCTCCCCCCTCTCATGTGCTTGCTCTCGCGCGCTCTCTCTCTCTCTCTAATAAATAAATAAAATCTTTTAAAAAAATAACAATTACATTGATTATATTCTGCCTTTTCTGTAAAATGTATGGCACACGAAGGAACTTCATCTTCTGGGGCTTTACCCCAGTGCCACTCTAGAATACTACACCAAACCCATAGTAGGTGCCAAAATTATTTGTTGTCTAAAAGAATATTTACTCCAGTAAGATATACAACAGGTACTCAAATATTTGAATTTAAAAGACATACAGAAAGAAAAAAATAATATACAGTTTTAACAATGGTTAGTTAGCCTGAGATTAAGGAGGGGCTTTGACTTTGCACAAAAATTAAGAACTAAGTATTCTCTGAGTGTTAAAATGTTAGCAGAAAAATACATAACCATAAACAAGGATAGATAAGGACCCAAGTGTCATGGAACATAAAACACCTATTTAAACCAGTTAAGGGCGCCTGGGTGGCTCAGTTGGTTAATCGACTGCCTTCGGCTCAGGTCATGATCCTGGAGTCCCGGGATCGAGTCCCACATCGGGCTCCCTGCTGAGCAGGGAGTCTGCTTCTCCCTCTGAACCTCTTGCCTCTCATGCTCTTTATCTCTCATTCTCTCTCTCTCTCAAATAAATAAATTTAAAAAATCTTTAAAAAAAAAAAAATAAACCAGTTAAGATGGGGCACCTGGGTGGCTCAGTTGGTTAAGCGGCTGCCTTCGGCTCAGGTCATGATCCCAGGGTCCTGGGATCGAGCCCCGCATCGGGATCCCTGCTCTGCGGGAAGCCTGTTTCTCCCTCTCCCACTCCCCCTGCTTGTGTTCCCTCTCTCGCGGTCTCTCTGTCAATTAAATAAATAAATAAAATCTTTAAAAAAAATAAACCAATTAAGATGCATAAAATTGGCAATTTTTAGATCAAAGTTGTGTTAAGTAATAAAAGAACAGGCAATCAGAATAAAAGAAGTGATCGATCATCAGTCAACAACTGTTAAAGCTGGGTGAGGGGGGGATTCATGGTACCATCCTCTCTGCTTACTATGTATGTTTAAAATTTGCATTAAGGGGCACCTGGGTGGCTCAATCATTTGAGCTAATGTGATCTCAGGGTTGTGGGCAGGAGACTGGCCCCCCAGGGCCAGGAGGTGGGGGGGAGTGTCAGGTTCTGCTGGGGGGGGGCGGAGTCCGCTGGAGGTTCTCCCTCTACCTCTGCCCCTCCCCTTGCACACAGGCACACTCTCTCAAATAAATCTTTGAAAACTTTTATAAAATTGGCAAGAAGTTTTTTTTTTTAATTAAAAAGCAGGTCCCCTAACTTGCCCTGAGGGTCAGGCTCAAGGGACCAATAATACTGCTAAAATGAGGAAACATGAAACACCTGAGAAAGGCGTTGCCCGCGAACATCATCAATGAAGAACAGCTGGATGAAGGAAGCTTCAGAGTGAGGCCTTGCAGCCCTCACAAGGGTTTTGGACTGGAGCTATGAGAAGTCAACTAGCATGATACTGACTTTCTAGAATGTGTTACATTTCTGTGATGCTTTAATTTTTTAAGTCATTGGTACTGTTTCTCTAATGAGAACAAAAGAGACATTGTACTACCAAGTCCAAACTGAAATTTTCATATCAAAATCTTAACTATCACAAAAAGAAAGAAATTAACATATGAGACCTATCAGATCAAAAAGTGTGATTAAGGGGCACCTGGGTGGCTCAGTGAGTTAAGATTCTGACTCAATTTTAGCTCAGGTCATGATCCCAGGGTCCTGGGCTTGCGTCCTGCATCAGGCTCCCTGCTCAGCGGGGAGCCCCTTCTCCCTCTGCCTGCCACTACCCCTGCTTGTGCTCCCTCGCACACGCTCTCTGTGATAAATAAAATAAATAAATCTTTAAAAACATTCTCTCTCCCTGTGCCTCTCCCCTCCCCCATATTGTGTTGGCAATGGTATAAGGAAACAAGACATTCTTACACAGTAGGATTGTAAACTGGAACCATCATTCTGGTGGGTAATTTAGCAATATGGATCAAAATGAAAAATGCACATCTCCTTCTCAACCAATCTACTCCAAGGAACTTACTTAACTATTACCCTTGTTGTTAGCAACAACTCTGCTTTAAGAATAAAGATTATACATAATATTTGCAGAACTCTGTAAGTATAGGTACAGGTTGCTTTCATCATGATTTTACCAAGCAGTTTCAGAAATGTAAATAATCTTGATTAATTTACTCTTTGAGAATAACTAAACACCTCTTCAGCTCTGGAATCTCGTAACAATTGTGTATGTAAAGTATAAAAAAGTATATTGATTAAAAAAGTATATTGATAAAAATTGCTTGGACCTCAGATTATGCGTGGTCTCAAAAGCACAAGCAATCAAAAACAAAAACAAAGGGGCGCCTGGGTGGCTCAGTTGGTTGATCGACTGCCTTCGGCTCAGGTCATGATCCTGGAGTCCCAGGATTGAGTCCAGCATCGGGCTCCCTGCTCAGCAGGGAGTCTGCTTCTCCCCCCTCTCATGTGCGCACGCTCTCTCTCTCTCTCTCTCTCTCTCTCTCTCAAATAAATAAATAAAATCTTAAAACAAAAACAAAAAAAACCACACCACAAAAAAACAAGTTTGGACTACATAAAATTAAAAGCTTTTCTACTACAAACAGTACCATCAAAAATATGAAAACACAACCCATAGAAATGAGAATATTTAGAAATATAAGGAATTTGTATCCAACATATAAAGAACTCTTACAACTCAATAATACAAAACAACCCTATTTTAAAACGGGCAAAGGACTTTAACAGACATTTCTCCAAAAATACACGGGAGGCCTAGAAGCACCTGAAAGATGCTGAACTTTATAGTCAGCAGGGAAATGCAAATCAAGACCACGATGAGATACCACTTACACCCACTAGCACGGCTCTAAGAAAAAAGAAACAGGAGCAAAGATGGGGAGAAATTGGAATCTTCATACACTGTACGTAAAACAGCACAGTCACTTTGGAAAATAATTTGTCAGTTCCTCAAAATGTTAAACATAGTTTTATGACCCAGCAATTCCACTCCTACAGATATACCCAAGATAAATGAATATATTCACACAGAAACCCCTACACAAATATTCTTGGCCACATTATTCATAGTAGCCAAAAAGCGGAAACAATCCAAATGTCCATCAACTGATGAACTGATATATATATGTGGAAACTACGTACATAAAACGGAATATTTGGCAATTAAAAAAAATGAGAAACGGCCAATACACAAAAAGATGTTCAACTCATTAGTCATTAGGAAAATGCAAACCAAAAACACAATTAGATACCACTTCAAATTTACTGGGAGGGGGCGCCTGGGTGGCTCAGTTATTAAGTGTCTGCCTTCGGCTCAGGTCATGATCCCAGGATCCTGGGAGAGAGCCCCGCGTCCGGCTCCCTGCTCAGCGGGAAGCCTGCTTCTCCCTCTACCACTCCCCCTGCTTGTGTTCCCTCTCTCACTGTCTGTGTCAAATAAATAAATAAAATCTTAAAAAAAAATTCACTGGGATGGCAAACAAACAGAAAGTAGCATGTGCTGGCAAGGATGGAGAGAAACTGAAACCCTCACGCGTTCCTGGTGAAAATGTAAAATGAACAGCACAGCAGCTGTAGAAAGCAGTGTGGCAAGTCCTCAGTTAAACATAATTACCATGACCCAGCAATTTCACTCCAGGTAGACACCCGAAAGAACTGAAAACACGTATTCTAACAAAAACTTGTAGCCAACTGTTCACAGCAGCACAATAGCCAGAAAGTGGATATAACAAAAATGTTCATCAAGTTAACTATGTGAGGTGACAGATGTGTTTAACTACCTTGATCTTGGGGTGGTTCAGTCAGTTAAGCGTCTGCCTTTGGTTCAGGTCATGATCTCAGGCTCCTGGGATGGAGCCCCATATCGGGCTCCCTGCTCAGGGGGGAGCCTGGTTCTCGCTTTCCCTCTGCCTGCCATTCCCCCTGCTTGTGCTCTCCCTCCCTCCCTTCTGTCAAACAAACAAAATCTTAAAAAAAAAAAAAAAACTACCTTGATCTCAGTACTCATTGCACCACATGTATGTATATCAAATCATCATGTTGTACACTTTAAATATAGGCAATTTGTCGAGTGTTCCTCAGTAAAGTTGGGGGGGATTTTTTTAAGTCCATCAACTGATGAGTAGATAAAATATGGTATATATCCAAACACTGGACTATTATTCAGCCACAAAAAGGAATAAACTACTGATCAATGCTACAACATGAAGACACTGCAAAATATGTTATGTGAAAACCAGACAAAAAAGGCTATATATTGTAGGATTCCATTTATATGAAATATTAATAGAGAAATCCACAGAGACAGAAAGATCAGTGGTTGCTGGGGGTGGCATGAGGGGAAAATGGGAAGTAACTGTTTAAAAGGATATGGAGTCTCTTTAAGGTGATGGAAAAGCCCTAGAACTAGACAATGGTGACGGGTGTACCACTTACAAAGGTATTTAATGCCACTTAATTGTATATTTTAAAATAAATTTTGCTGCATATTTTACACACTTTTTAAAATGAAATTAAATACCAACACATGCTAGAATGCAGATGACCCTTGAAAACATTACATTAAGTGAAAAAAGTCATAGAAGTCCACCTGTTTTGATTCTATTTACATGAAATGTCCAAGATAGGCAAATTAGGAGGCAGAAAGTTGACCAGTGGTTGCTTGGAGCTTGGGGTGGTGGTGTACAGGGGAGGACAGAGTGCCAATCTAACGGCTAAAGAGCGTAGGAGGGGAAGGGGCAAAAAATGTTCTAAAATCAGATAGTGGTGATTGCTGAACAACCCTGTGAATACACGAACAAAAAAAACACTGGACAGTACATGTTAAATGGGTGAATCATACGATATGTGACTTATATTTCAATGCGGCGGGGGGGGGGGGAACCCTGCTTGGATACAAACCTTGTAATTGCAACTTTAAACTCTAGGACATTACCCTTACAGCGATCCCAGCCAATTTCTACTCCTTTACTTGTGTTAAAATCAGAACTATATCAAAGTATTTTTTTTTTTTTGGTTATTCTTGAATCTAATTATACACAGACTACTGTCATTCCAGTACTTACTACTGGTAGTCGATGTGCCCTCCTTGTGAGCCAGACGCCCAGAGCTTGGAATTATTCGTTTGCTTAAAGCTCCCTAACTTGAATCACTTCTGAAACTCGACTTTAATTCCAAAGCACAGACCTTGACTTCCATTCCTTCCGGATCCCGCCGCGGAGTGTAAAAACTCCAGAAAGCCTTTACTAAATGCCTGCTAAAGTATGGCTACTGAGCATGCCCGGCTTGGCCAAGTCAATTCAACAACATTCCAGAACAAAAACTATAGTTCCCGCGTTAAAAGGTGGAAAAATAGAAGAGATAGGAACAATGCCTAAGAATTCGAACTAAAAGGCAAGGCAAGGTTCAAGGGCTAAGCAGAAATGAAGGACAGAACTTACACAGCTCAAACTTCGTACCTGGTAAAGTGGTGCAGTCGCAACGACCCCCCCCCCCCAAAAGGCTAACACAGATTAACAAGAACCGGGAGGTCAACTGGGGGTGAAGGATACCGATGACGTAGGCTAACTATACGTTTTTCTAAATCTGCCCTATCCAAAACTAATATTAAGATGACCAAGCCTTCACCGTCAACAGTAATAAAAGATACACTGTGATGAAACTCACTTCGACGAAGTTCCCTTTCTACAATGGAAAAAGCCGAGCCGTGGCCAAGATATAACCAACAACGTTTGCTAAGCTCTCAGCTCCTGCCGTCAACCATTTCCACCGCCATCTTCTAGATAAGAACCCAGAACCTTTCCTAAAGGGCTTTCAGCAGCATCACCTCCGTGCAGCGAGCCCGGGATGGCTGCTTTGCTTCAGGTCGCCCAGACGCGTTAAGGAGGAAGCCTCCACCTTGCTCCTCTCCGCGCCTGCTAGATGCACACAGCTGGCCGCCGTCCTCTTTCCCCCAACATGACCCCCGGCCCCCAGTCCAGTTTTCCAAGGTCCGAAGCGAGGTGGGGCACAAGGCCCGGTGCGCGGGCCTCACCTGCACACGCCGCGGATGCAGGGCTCCAGCCAGATGCGGTAAGCGGTCTCGATGTGCTCCTGCGACACCTCCTCGGGCCGGACCGTCTCCGCCCAGCGCCAGGCCGCCTTCTCCAGCTGCAGCCGCGGGGCCATGGCCTTGGCCCGAGAAGCGCCTCCCAAGCCGGGCCGTCGCTGCTGCCGCTACTGCTGCTGCCGCCGCCGCCCAAATGGGCTCCGCCACCTGCCAGCAATGGGGACCAGGCGATTCCTCAGCCAGCTGGCCAGTCAATCACCTGTGCGCGCCACTGCCGCCGCGCCCGCCCGCCCGCGCCCGACCCGCACGACGGGCCGCAAAGCGCCGCCGCCGACACCCGACACCCCCCGCGCCCGCAGACGTTGGGTGTACTCCCCGTCGCTGTGGGCGCATGCGCATTCCCAGCAGCCTTTGCGCTTCCCCGCGCCTCTAGCCCGACTGGCGGAGGAAAGGGAAGCGGGTGTTCGGCATAGTGGTGCCACGTCCTCACCGGCGCTGCTGGGGTAGCAGCGTCTCAGCTCCTGGCTAGGCTAGCGTCCTGCGTACCACTACCCTAACAAGCCGGCGCCTCGAGGGCAGAAGGCTGCCTATTCTTGCTCTCTGGTACTTCCCCTTTAACCTTGAAGGAGTCACGTGAGAAGCTACTCAACGCACACCATAGGGCCGCTGGACTGGGGGGGGGTAGGACCTGAAACCGGGTCACCAAAAAAAAAAAAAAACCACGGTCGGCTCTCTAGAGGATGATTAAACTTGAGCCTGGACCGGTTCCGACTCCTTTCCCGAGTTTTCCGGACGTCACGGGACGTTCTGGGCTTTTCCTGAACTAGAACTGGACTACGTATCCCGGCGTGCGTTCCTTGCTGTCGCTCACTGGATGCTAGGCATGCTGGGATTTGTAGTCCTCGAAGTGGAGGGGGTTTGGGGGGAGTTCCTGGGTGGGGTTTCTGGGGCTGTGAGGGTCTTCGTTGCAGTTGGCAGACCCTCCTCGCTGCTGGTATCTCCTTTTGATGACTTCTTAGTCCTTTCCTGAAGCTCCTCTTTAGTTCCCGGGTTTAGAAACATTACCTTTTTACAAGTCCCGCCCCAGGATGTAAAGAGTAGCCTCATCGAAATGTTTTTCAAACTGTTAAGGGCACTGCTAGAGGGAAGGTTTTTGAGGACTTTACATTTGAATGAGAGCCCTCCAGGGTCTAAGCACTAATTTCTGACACAGCAGTTTACCAGCTGGGTAACCTTGGACTTGATGCTTAAAGTGTGCTAGTCGTTAGACAAATATTTGTTGAAAACATGACGAAGATAAGACGTGGTCCCCGCCATTGGGGGTGGGTGAGGGGAGAGCGGTAGAAACACAAAGATACACTTCCCAGCCTTGGAAGGTTTGCAGTTCTTGGAAAAAGGCTTACCGGAAGAGGTTATTTCTAAAGGTTTGCAGTACTTGGGAAAAGGCTTACCATAAGAGGTTATTTCTAAGCACATCTTTAAAAGACGAGTAGAACTTAGCCAGGAGAGAGAAAAAGCAGCATTACAGACTAAGGGAACCACAAGGAGCAAAGGCACATTAGAAACTTATTGGTGTGGGGCACCTGGGTGGCTCAGATGGTTAGGCACCTGCCTTTGGCTCAGGTGTGATTCCAGGGTCCTGGAATTGAGTCCCACATCGGGCTCCTTGCTTAGTGGGGAGCCTGCTTCTCCTGCTCCCACTCCCCCTGCTTGTGCTCGCGCTCTCTGTCAAATAAATAAATAAAAATCTTTTCATTCTTCTGCATGGGGCTATCCAGTTTTCCCAACACCATTTGTTGAAGAGACTGTCTTTTTTCCATTGGACATTTTTTCCTGCATTGTCGAAGATTAGTTGACCATAGAGTTGAGGGTCCGTTTCTGGGCTCTATTCTGTTCCATTGATCTATGTCTGTTTTTGTGCCAGTACCATACTGTCTCGATGATTATAGCTTTGTAATAGAGCTTGAAGTCCAGAATTGTGATGCCACCAGCTTTGCTTTTCTTTTTCAACGTTCTTCTGGCTATTCGGGTTTTTTTCTGGTTCCATACAAATTTTAGGATTATTTGTTCCATTTCTTTGAGAAAAGTGGATGGTATTTTGAAAGGGATTGCATTAAATGTGTAGATTGCTCTAGGTAGCACTGACATCTTTACAATATTTGTTCTTCCAATCCATGAGCATGGAACGTTTTTCCATTTCTTTGTGTCTTCCTCAGTTTCTTTTGTGAGTATTTTACAGTTTTCTGAGTACAGATTCTTTGCCTCTTTGGTTAGATTTATTCCTAGGTATCTTATGGTTTTGGGTGCAATTGTAAATGGGATCGACTCCTTAATTTCTCTTTCTTCTGTCTTGTTGTTGGTGTATATAAATGCAACGATTTCTGTGCATTGATTTTATATCCTGCCACTTTACTGAGTTAACAAGTCAGGAAACGACAGATGTTGGCAAGAATGCAGAGAAAGGGGAACTTTGGTGGGACTGCAAGCTGGTGCAGCCACTCTGGAAAACAGTATGGAGGTTCCTCAAAAAGTTGAAAATAGAGCTACCCTATGACCCAGCAATTGCACTAGTGGGTATTTACCCCAAAGATACAAATGTAGGGATCCGAAGGGGTACGTGCACCTCAATGTTTATAGCAGCAATGTCCACAATAGCCAAACTATGGAAAGAGCCAAGATGTCCATCAACAAATGAATGGATAAAGATGTGGTATACACACACACACACACACACACACACACACACACACACACACACACACACACAATGGGATATTATGCAGCCGTAAAACAAAAAACAAACAAAAAAAACCGAAATCTTGCTATTTGCAATGATGTAGATGGAACTAGAGGGTATTACCCTAAGCAAAATAAGTCAATCAGAGAAAGACATATATCATATGATCTCACTGATATGAGGAATTCTTAATCTCAGGAAACAAACTGAGGGTTGCTGGAGTGGTGGGGGATGGGAGCTTTGGGTGGCTGGGTGATAGACATTGGGGAGGGTTATGTGCTATGGTGAGCGCTGTGAATTGTATAAGACTGATGAATCACAGACCTGTACCTCTGAAACAAATAATACATTATATGTTAAAAAAAAAAAAGGAAGAAAATAGTAGGAAGGGAAAAATGAATGGGGGGAAATTGGAGGGGGAGATAAACCATGAGAGACTATGGACTCTGAGGAACAAACTGAGGGTTCCAGAGGGGAGAGGGGTGGGGGGATGGGTTAGCCTGGTGATGGGTATTAAAGAGGGCACGTATTGAATGGAAAACTGGGTGTTATACACAAACAATGAATCATGGAACACTACATCAAAAACTAATGATGTAATGTGATTAACATAACATAATAAAATAAAATAAAAAAATATATAATCTTGGGTGCCTGGGTGGCTCAGATGGTTAAGCGTCTGCCTTCGGCTCAGGTCATGATCCCAGGGTCCTGGGATCGAGTCCCGCATCGGGCTCCCTGCTCCTTGGGAGCCTGCTTCTCCCTCTGCCTCTCTCTCTGTCTCTCATGAATAAATAAATAAAATCTTTAAAAAATATATATATATATAAAATTAAAAAAAAAAACAAAACTTCCTGGTGTGAGAAAACAAATTCTGAGACAGGGAGAGGTGAGAGGTAAGCCACAAGAGATTTATCCTTATCTGAGAGATTTATCTTTATCTGTGATAAAGAGTTTTATCTTTATCTGAGAGATCCCTTGAAAGGTTTAAAGCTGATGAGAGATACAGTGGAGATTTGCCTTTTGTATGGCTTCCTCAGTCCAGGTCAAGGTCAAAGGCACACAAACCTCTTATGAAGTAGGACAAGCCAGAGATAATGAAGGCCTCAACTGGGGAAATGTACTGCTAACCTGGCTGGGGTGTCAAAGTACCTGGCTCTGGGGGGGGTTCTCAAACAGACCAGGTGCAGCCACTCACCACTAATAAAATCCAAAAGCAGAGACATGAGTGGTGGTGAAACAAGAAAGGAATTTATCTCAATAAGGCCAACACTGGGAACACCATGGACTGGCATCTCAAAGACTGTCTCCCAAGTGCTGAAAATACATCTAGGTTTATGTAAAGAAAATGCGGGACAAAGGTCGGGTACATTCAGGTGGGCAGTGAAGGTCAGATCAGTCTTTCTGTCCATCACTCCAGGTCTTGCTGGCTCAGGGCAGTCCTTGTTGCTGGGGGGTGGGGGTGGGCTAGTTTTGGCTCGCATCAGGGGATGCTTTGCCTGCGGGGTCTTTTCCCTGAGTTAAGAAATAAGCTGGAAAGAAGAACTTAAGTACAGACTGAGGTCAAAATGGAGGTAGTCCTATTTCATGATAGATATGACATGAGAAGACAAATTTGAAAGGTATGTAGGACGTGGAATTGCTACAACTTTTTTTTTTAACATTTTTTTTTTTAAGATTTTATTTATTTATTTGACAGAGAGAGAGACAGTGAGAGAGGGAACACAAGCAGGGGGAGTGGGAGAGGGAGAAGCAGGCTTCCCGCCGAGCAGGGAGCCCGATGTGGGGCTCGATCCCAGGACCCTGAGATCATGACCTGAGCCGAAGGCAGACGCTTAACGACTGAGCCACCCAGGCGCCCGGAATTGCTACAACTTGACGATGTTGGTCTAATCAGTGTCTACTCACCTTTGTGTTACTTGACCTTCAAGTCTGGGTCACAGACCTTTCCTCGGTGCTTACAACTATCTTTGACATTGTTTCACTTGGCACACGATGAAATTGTGATCGTTATTCACCATGCGGTCACTGCTATGTGCAGTTTTCTTTTTTTTTTTTTTAAAGATTTTATTTATTTATTTGAGAGAGAGAATGAGAAATAGAGAGCACAAGAGGGAAGAGGGGAAGAGGGTCAGAGGGTCAGAGGGAGGAACAGACTCCCTGCCGAGGAGGGAGCCCGATGTGGGACTCGATCCCGGGACTCCAGGATCATGACCTGAGCCGAAGGCAGTCACTTAACCAACTGAGCCACCCAGGCGCCCTATGTGCAGTTTTCTAACTTGGGTAATTAAGAGTTTCTACCTAGTGAGAAAGAACTAAAGAAGCAGCAGCAGGTTTGGAAGGGAGATGATGATTTCAGTTTTTAATATACAGTAGACCCTTGAACCATGTGCTCCCAGTGATGTGGAAATTCTGGTTATAACTTTTGACTCCCCAAAAACTTAACTACTGATAGCCTGCTGTTGACCAGAAGCCTTACTGATAACGATTAACGCATTTTGTATGTTCTATGTATTATAGACTGTATTTTTTTTACTCTATTCTTAAACTAGAGAAAAAACGTTACTAGGAAAATCATAAGGAAGAGAAAAATACATTTACAGTGCTATACTGTATTTATCAAAAAAAGTATAAGTGGACCCACACAGTTCAAGGGTCAGCCGTATTGCATTTTAGGTGTGTTCTCGAAAAACGACCTCCATGATTCAGAGCCAAAATAGAACAGGAGGACAGAGTTGGGGATAAAGAGGAACAATAGCATTATTGCTTTGCCAGGCAAAGGAGGCTCCACAGCAGGCTATGGCCTTCAAAAACTGAGAGCCCTCGAGGTGCCTGTGTGGCTCAGCAGGTTGATTGTCTGACTTCAAGGTCATGGTGCCCGGGTCCTCGGATCAAGCCCTAACCAGATCCCCCATGGCAAGCTCTGCACTCTGTGGGGAGTCTGCTTGTCCTTCTCCCTCTGCCCCCCCCATCTTCTCTCTCTCAAATAAATAAAATCTTTAAAAAATTGCAAGCCCCCCCACCCCCCTCGCCGAGGAAGGGGCTAGGGGGTTTTACAGGGAAATACAGGATCTAGCTGGGTTTGAAAGGAATTGTGTTGTGCTGCCAGCCTCCTTCATCCTGTCTTCAGGGTGGTAAGAGAGGAGGGGAGGTTTGCGGAAGAGAGGAAAAAGGTTACTTTAAAATTGAGCTTTGCTGAAGCATTATACAGCCATTTTGACTTTTATTCAACTTTATGCTTTTAAGCAGTTTCAGATGCATCAGGGACATGCATGCCAGCACAGCAGACATGAATCTGAGTCTTGCAGGATATATTATCCTGCGCTGTGAGTTTTTCAATCTCTACTGGATGATTCTCATCAGCATTCAAATATGCTGTGATTTCTCCCCAGTTTAACACTTTCTTGACTCCCACATCCCCCTCAAGCTACTGGCCCATTTCTCTGCTCCCTTTTATAGCAAAACTGGAAAGAGTTGTCATACTTTTCTCCAGTTCCCCTCTTTCTATCCCTGTCAAGGCCATTCCAAATCAGGCTGCTGCCTCTATCACCCCCAAAACCACTCATATGAAGGTCACACTGTGAAATCCAGTGGTAAGCTCATACTCGATTTTGCTTGACCTATTCAAAGCATTTCACCCATTTTTCACTCTCTCCCCTGGAACCTGTCCTTAAGTTGCAAGACATCATGTTTTTCTCATGGTTCACTGGTCATTCTTTTTAGTGTCCTTTGCTGGTTCATTCTCTCTAACCTGTAAACTTGAGTGGCATAGGGTTGTCCTTGGACCTCTCCTCTAATACATTTACTCCCTTGATGATCTGATCTCCTCCTGTGGCTTTAAATACCAGCTGTGGGTTGATGACTGCCAAATTCATATCTCCAGACTTGACCTTACTCCTAAAATGCCAAATTTATATATCCCCTACTGCTCACTTGGCATCTCCAATATGCAATAGGTCTTCTGCACTTCACAGATCCAAAACCTATCCTTATTCTACTTCCAGTTGCCCCAAAATATCCTTCTAAAACTTTACCATCTCAGCAGATGGCAACTCTAGCTTGCCAGAAACTTTAGAGGCAGGTTTAACCTATCTTTCTCTTACATTCCCATCCAGTCCTTTCACAAATCCTGTCAACTGTGCCTTCAAAATATATACAAAATACGACCACTCTGCAGTTGCCATTACCACCCTGGTGTCGCAAAAACTTCCTAACTGGTCTCCAAGTTTCACCCTTGCCTCTTTGTAGTCTGCATGTAAACCAGATGGACACTCCTTGGCTTAAAAACCTCCTAAACTTCCTGTCTGCCTCGGAATAAACGAAAAAGGCCGTCTCCTCTGCACCTTACTGCCCAGACCTCGTTTCCTACCACTCTCTCTTCCCCCAACTTTGCTCCAACACTGCCTTCTTCCTCCCTGTGCACAACTACCCCAGCAGCCTTCCGCCTCAAGACCTTTGCATTTGCTGCTTCCTTTTCCTGGAACTCTCTTCTGCACAGTGACATGGCTTGCTCCTTCACCTAGTAAGTTCTGGGAACAGGGGAAGAACCCTAGAAAGAAGGTTCAGAAGGAAAAACTGTTAGGTATAAGAAGAATCTGGGGCACCTAGGTGGCTCGGTTGGTTAAGTGTCTGACTCAATTTCGGCTCAGGTCATGATCTCAGGGTCTTGAGGTTGAGCTCCACATTGGGCTCAGAGCTCAGCACACTCCGCTGGGGATCGTCTCCCTCTGCCCCTCCTTGCACACTTCCTCTCACATGTGCGCTCTCTCTCTAGATAAATCTTAAAAAAAAAAGTAAAAAGAGGTGAGGTTAATTTTATTTATTTTTATTTTTTTAAAGGTTTTTATTTATTTATTTTTAAAGATTTTATTTATTTATTTGACAGAGAGAGACCCAGCGAGAGAGGGAACACAAGCAGGGGGAGTGGGAGAGGGAGAAGCAGGCTTCCCACGGAGCAGGGAGCCCCGATGCGGGGCTCAATCCCAGGACCCTGGGATCATGACCTGAGCAGAAGGCAGACGCTTAACGGCTGAGCCACCTAGGCGCCCCTCATCCAGGGGCTCATTAGCCACATGTGGGAGTGGCTACTCTAGTGGACAAGCCTAGGACTATACTCTCTTGACTTCAATCATTTTTTTTTTAAGATTTATTTATTTTAGAGGGAGCATGCATGGCAGGAGGAGGGGGAGAGGGAGAGAGAGAATCTCAAGCGGACTCCCCACTCAGTGGGGAGCTGGACCTGGGGCTTGAGCCCACGACCCATGAGATCTTGACCTGAGCTGAAATCACGAGTTAATTGCTTAACCAACTGTGCCACCCAGGCGCCCCGATTTGACTCATCTTCTATTCACTCTTCAACCAACTCCTATCTGGCCCATGTCCTTACCACCCCTCTACCACTGCTTGTATCAAGGTTAGCATGGCTTCCATGTTACCTAATCCAGAGGTCTTCTCTCAGTCCCCAGCTCGCTGCCATCACCACTCCCGCTATCTTGAAATGTCCTTCTCTCGGTTTGTGGGCAGTATCCTCTCCTGGTTTGCCACGTCCCTGTGTTGCAGCTCCTTCTCGGTCTTCTTTGCTGCTGCCTCCTCCTCTACCGGTTTCCGAAATGGTAGTGTAAAATAAAAACGTGTTCCCATGTGTCTCCTCTACACGACAACACTACTTCACTTCTCACACCAGATGTATGGGTTTTCCAAACATCCAGCAATTCTGTGATACCAGCGGGATGTCCTACAAATTCAACCCAATTCGGTCACTATTTACCTGGAGATTGTACCAGATCACACAGGTTAAGGGTTCAGTCCTTCAAGACTGTACACACACACACACACACACACCCCATTCAGGCACCAATTGCAAATCCAGGTTCTCACCTGTGTTTCTGATCAACTGGCCATAAGTCTGAGGTGCCCATCACCCCCTCCTCAGGTTTGATTGATTTGCTAGAGCAGCTCACAGAACTCAGGAAAACATTCTACCTACTAATTACCAGTTTATTAGAAAGGATGTAACTTTTTTTTCTTTAGGTTTTATGGTTTTATTAACACAAATATGATGTGCACAACAAGCTGTCTATTCATTTTCTTTGCCGCGCAGCCTGGCGTTGGGATTGGTGACTCTGATTGCTAGCTGGGCTGCTCTTTCCACAATAGCTTTGCGGTTCTTGGAGGAGACATTGTGAGCAATCTCTGCACAGAAAGGATGTAACTTGGGAATAGCCAGAGAGAAGAGGGGCGTAGGGCAAGGGATATAGGAAGGGGCACAGGGTGCCTGGGTGGCTCAGTTGGTTAAGCGACTGCCTTCGGCTCAGGTCATGATCCCGGAGTCCCGGGATCAAGTCCCTCATCGGGCTCCCTGCTCGGCGGGGAGTCTGCTTCTCCCTCCTACCCTCTTCCCTCTCGGGCTCTCTAGCTCTCATTCTCTCTCTCTCAAATAAATAAATAAATAAAATCTTAAAAAAAAAAAAAAAAAGAAGGGGCACAGAGCTTCCATACCCTCCCTGGACACACAATGCTCCCAGCAACTCCACTGTTCACCAGCCCAGAAGTTCCCTGGACCCCACCCTTTTAGGTTTTTATGGAGGTTTCATTACACAACCAGGGTTGATTAAATCATTGGCCATTGATGATTGATCTCTATCTCCACTCCCTAGAGGTGGGGGGGAGGGGGATGTGGATGATAATTCCAGCCCTCTAATCATGATTGGTTTGCCTGGCAACCGGTCCCCATTCTTTGGTGACCCAGGGGCTTTCCAAAGCCACCTCATTAACATAAAGTCAGGTGTGGTTGGAAGGGACTTGTTACAAATAACAAAAGACAACTTTATCACTCTAATTACTTAGGAAATTCCAAGGGTTTAGGAACTGTGGGAGGCCTGGAGGAACACCAAACATGTTATTTCTTATGAATCACAGCATCACAGCTGAAGTTTTGACGGCCTTTGTCCTGGGCCCACTTCTCTATCAATCAATTAAAAAAAAAAAGAAATATAAACATAAATCAGATGTCACTCCATTTTGTCATCCTTTCACAACTTAAATAAAATCTAAACTCCTTTTCGTGACCTATAGGGCTACAGTAGGCAGAATAATGCCCTCCCCCAGACTCTTGCCATATCCTGAGTGTTTTCATTTTCCAAAAATTCACATGTTGAATCCTAATGCCCAGTGTGATGGTATTTGGAGGTGGGGCCTTTGGGGGTTCTTAGATCATGAGGGAAGAGCCCTTATGAATGGGATTAACACTCATAAGAGACCCCAGAGAGCTCCTTTGCCCCTTCCACCAACGTGAGGACACTGAGAAGACCGCTTTCTATGAACCAGGAAATGAGTTCTCACCAGACCAAATCTGTGAGCACTTTGAACTTGAACTTCCCAACCTCTAGAACTGTAAGGAATAAATTTCTGTTGTTGATAAGCCACAGTCTATAGTATTTTGTTTATTTTTATTCTATTTTAGTATGGTATTTTTGTTATGGAAACCCTAACCAAGTAAGACAAATGCCCATGTCCTATTCCCAAAATTTGTGAATATGTCACCTTATGTGGCAAAAGGGACTTTGCAGATGAGATTTAGTTAAAGATCTTAAAATGGGGAAATTAACCTGGATTACCTGAACAGGCCCCATGTAACCACAAGGCTCTTTTTTTTTTTTAAGATTTTATTTATTTATTTGACAGAGTAAGAGAGAGCACAAGCAGGGGGAGCAGGAAAGGGAGAAGCAGGCTCCCCACTTGGCAGGGAACCCAATGCGGGACTCGATCCCGGGACCCTGGGATCACAACCCGAGCCGAAGGCAGAGGCTTAACCGACTGAGCCACCCAGGTGCCCCCACAAGGGTCTTTATAAGAGGGAGGCAGAATGGTCAGAGCCAGAGAAGAAGTTACCCAGCTGACTTTGAAGGTAGAAGAAGGAGTCATGAGCCAAGAAATGCAGGCACCCTTTAGAAGCTGGGAAAAGCAAGGAAATGGATTCTCTCCTGGAGTACCCACAAGGAATGCAGCCCTGTCAACACCTTGATTTTAGTTCAAAGAAAGCCTCTCCAGACATCTGACCTCCAGAATCATAAACTGTTCGAAGCTGCTAAGTGTGGTAATTACAGTAGTAATGAAAGAGGACTACCTCCATTTTGACCTCAGTCTGTACTTTCTAATTGATTAAGTTCTTTCCAGCTTATCTCTTAACTCAGACAAAAGACCCCGCAGGCAAAGCATCCCCTGATGTGAGCCAAAACTACCCCCTCAAGCAACAAGGACTGCCCTGAGCCAGCAAGACGGGAGGGAGTGATTGACGAATGATTGATCTGACCTTCACTGCCCACCTGCATGTACCGACCTGACCTTTGTCTCACATTTTCTTTATATAAACCTAGAAGTAGTTTCTGCACTTGAGAGACAGTCTTTTGAGACACCAGTCTGCTGTCTTCCCAGTGTCGGGCTCACGGAAATCCTTTCTCATTTCAACACCACTTGTGTCTCTGCCTTTAGATTTTGTCAGGGGTGAGCGCTGAACTTGATCTGTCTGGGCCCCCCTGGAACCAGATGCTCTTGTGCCCCTGCGCCCTGGTTCTAATAAAAGGAAACTAAAACTAAGGGCACTTCATGATCTGGCCACTCCTAACTTCAACCTTATATTATTGTTTGTTCCCTCATTCACTGTGAATTAGGCACAGTATCCAAGTACTTTCCTGCCTCAGGGCCTTTGCAATTGCTATTCCGCTAGTAATGCTCTTCCCCAGCTCCTTCAGATCTCAGTTCAAATGCTACCTTCACAGGGAAAACCCCCCTGACCAGCCTGTTAAGAGTAGACCTCCCTCTCACACCCCCACTATCACATCCCTGTTTATTTCTCTCCTAACACTTATCACAATATCTAAAGTGATTGTGTTGGGGTAGGGGGCCCCTGGATGGCTCAGTCTGTTAAATGTCAGACTCTTGGTTTTGGCTCAGGTCACGATCACAGGGTCGTGAGATCGAGCCCCACGTCAGGCTCTGTGCTCAATGGGGAGTCTGCTTGGGATTCTCTCCCTCTCCCTCTGCTTCCCCACCCATCTCATGTGCTCGCTCTCTCTAAATAAAGTGATTGTGTTCAAGGCACCTGGCTGGCTCAGTCAGAAGAGCGTGCATCTCTTGATCTCGGAGTCATGTGTTGAAGTCCCACGTTGAGTATAGAGATTACTCAAATAAATAAACTTAAAAAAAATAATTGTGTTCATTTTGATCTTGTTTACTTGTTCATTGAGGTCGGCCTCAACTGTCAGCCCTTCAAGAGTAGGAACTTTACTGCCTTGTTCATTGCTATGTTCCTGGCACCCAGAACAGTGCCTAGCACATAGTAGTAGATGCTTAAGAAATACTTGCTAAATAATGAATGTGCATCAGTCTGAATAAGGATTACTGTTTTTTTTTTTTAATTTATTCGAGGTGGGGGGAGCTAGAGAGAGCGTGAACGGTGGGGAGGGGCAGAGGGAAAGGGAGAAGCTGACTCCCTGCTGAGCAGAGAGCCCGACTTGGGGCTCTATCCCAGGACCCCAGGATCCTGACCCGAGCCGCCAATGGCCCAAACGACTGAGCCACCCAGGCACCTCAAGGATTACTGTTTTAGTTCCAGAGGTGTGGTTAAAAGTAGATTCTTTTTCCGAGATGAGAGAGGCTTGAAATCTAGGCAGGCTCACAAAGTCTGTATAAAGCACAAGCAGATTTTTAATGTCATCATTTTTCCAAGACTGGGAAGGGAGAGGAAAACACCAAGCCAAAAAGGGAAGTGAAGGATTGGAATGTCTCATCATTGGAGCAAGAGGAGGATGGCTGGAGTGAGGACTGCCTCATCCGTGAAGTACCACTCCTGCGGACACTGAAGACGCTATATCGACACTTCTCCTTGCCACCAGTATGGGTCAGCATGTGTATGATCACATTCTAGAGTTGAGTCTCCCTTCGACATCTACACTGTGAACTGCTATTCCCAGGAGTTATTCACTGACAAGTATAGTGGAGGGAGGAGCCAAGACCTTCAGTGAACCATGTTCTATGCTATGAACTCCACTGGCTTTAATGTAATAATGTGGGAGCTGACCAGAGGTAGCCTTTTTTTTTTTTAAAGGAATGTGATTTTTTTTTTTTTAAAGATTTATTTGAGACAGAGAGAGAGCACACGTGTATGCATGAGCACGTGCACAAGGCGGGAGGGAGAGAGAGAGAATCTCAAGCAGACTCCCCATTGAGCACGGAGCCCCACGTGGGGCTCCATCTCACGACACTGAGATCATGACCTGAGCCGAAACCAAGAATCAGTCACTTAACCAACTGCGCCACCCAGATACCCTTGGAGGCAGCCTTTTGAAAAGTATATTTACTATAGAATTATTCAGTATAATAAAGGATTACCTAATATAATAGTATCTTATCCACTTGGAAAAAACCTCTCTATTAATACACCAGCCCCCAGCCACACATATTCCTTCTGGGTGTAGAAGCTGCTTTTAGTCAACGGGCTTGAGCAATGGAATGTAGGAAGGTCCCCCGGTGACCCCTGCCTGAATACAGTAAGTCTCATTGGGACCCACCTCAAAACATCCATAGGCCCTAACTGACCAATGGGCTACTTACAACCAGGCACAGTTACCAAAAAAGGGAAAATTCCGTATGGTGCCTTACCTCCTCACCTTTCCTCTTTAGAAATAGCCCCCACCCACTGCCTCATTTGCAAAGTCTCTCCTTGGCTCCCTTGTGGTGTATCCAATAAACTTCTAGCTCCTTTGTTCTGCCTCCAGTGATTCTTTCACCACCTACACCACCAGCTTCCACCTGATTGAGTTGCCCTACATCTGGGCCCCCCCCATCCAATTGTGAGAGAGGACAGTATGCACTTTTTAAAAGATTTATTTGCGAGAGAGCACGCACGAGAGTGGGGGGGGCAGAGGGAGAGAGAGAGAATCTCAAGCAGACCCTGTGCTGAGCACAGAGCCCAACGTGGGGCTCGAACCCATGACCGTGAGGCCATGACCTGAGACCAAACCAAGAGTCAGATGCTTAACCCAGGTGCCCCCAGTGTGCACTCTTGCTGTGGGTGGGAGCAAGGGGCATCCGGGTCAGGAATCTTATAATGGAGACCTCCCTTTCTGTGCATATTCTTCCCCTAGGGATGCTATAATAAATTACTACAAACTGGGTGTCTTCAAACAATAAACTTACTCATGCACAGTCCTAGAGTCTGAAAGTCCAAAATCAAGCTACCTGCACAGCCACGTGCCCCCTGAAGGTGCTGAGGAAGGCTTTTACCTGGTCCTTTCCATCCTCCAGGTGGCTCCTGACGTTCCATCTTTCCTCTGTGTACGTCTCTGGGTGGCTTCTCCTCTTACAAGGACACGGGTCATTGAGGTTAGGGCCCACCCTAATCCTGTATCTCATTTAAACTCATGACATCTGGAAAGATCTTATTTCCAAATAAAGTCACATTCTGAGATTTCAGGTGGGAGGGGCATGGATTTGGGGTGGACACTATCCAACGCATGAGACTGTTTATAATCGTGCTCTTTGTGTGTTGGCTGTTCACACGCTTGCTCTGATTGGTTAGTGGCAATTTAGCAAGCCCTAATATGTTGATCCTTAATACGATTCCTTTACATACTGGCTCTTGCCACCTCACCATTGGACTATAGGTTTTACGGAAATACAAGGGGAACACGAATATTCTGCCACTGTTAAAGATGTGAGCTGGTCCTCAGTGGGATGCAGGCAGCCTTTATTTTTTTATTTTTATTTTTTAAAGATTTTATTTATTTATTTGAGAGAGAGAATGAGAGATAGAGAGCACATGAGAGGGGGGAGGGTCAGAGGGAGAAGCAGACGCCCCGCTGAGCAGGGAGCCCCATGTGGGACTCGATCCCGGGACTCCAGGATCATGACCTGAGCCAAAGGCAGTCACTCAACCAACTGAGCCACCCAGGTGCCCCTGCAGGGGACCTGGCTCAGCTGGTAGAACACGCAACTCTTGGTCTTGAGGTCATGAGTTCAAGCCCCACATTGAGGGTAGACTTTACTTAAAAAAAAATAAGAAGCTGTGTCCAGAACTGAGACATAATTTACACACATCTGCTCTACAGCTCACACCCTGATTTGGTCACACCTATGCTACCACGGACCTGAATCAGTATCAGAATCATAGCAAACAAGCATATTCCTTAAGTATTTGGTAATGTTGCAATGTATCCAATCACTGGGGTTATATCAAGAGTCCCATTAAATGTCCATGGCACAAAGTCTTGCCAAGCAGGAAGACAGAGACATAGCTCCATCCATTGCCTCTTTATTTTTTTTTTAAGTAGGCTCCACACCTAGCACAGAGGCCAATGTGAGACTTGAACTCAA
Source organism: Zalophus californianus (assembly GCF_009762305.2). Classification (NCBI taxonomy): domain Eukaryota; kingdom Metazoa; phylum Chordata; class Mammalia; order Carnivora; family Otariidae; genus Zalophus; species Zalophus californianus. The sequence goes on from NC_045598.1 coordinate 15,988,869, forward strand.
GACCCTTCAATCAAGACCTGAGCTGAGATCAAGGGTCAGATGCTTAACTGACTAAGCCACCCAGGCACCTCCTTTTTTTTTTTTTTAAGTGATCTCTATCCCCAGCATGGGACTCAAACTCGTGACCCCGAGATCAAGAGTTGCATGCTCTACTGACCGAGCCAGCCACATGCCCCTATAGGACTGTATTTTGGCTGTTTGCACAGCTCTAGGCTGTCAGGACAGTTGTTTATTATATAATTTGGACAATTTATTCTGCCAGAACACTGTTCCATTTTCTATTTATTTCACCCCAGGCTGGATTTAGGTGTTTCCTTAGTAACCCATTAAACTTTTTTACCATTCCTGCTGCTGTCAGATTATGAGGCATCAGATGTTCTTCTTACTGGCCTAGACCCATGGCCTTAACTGTAAAGTTTGTTTCCTGGTTTGATTCTATGGCCGGGGGGGGGGGGGGCACTTCATCCATACTAGTAAGTGTCTGTGTGCCTGATATTGAGGCTCTAGCATCTATGTAAACCCCAGGCCTGAGAAGTACCCACCACAGCCATTTCTGGTCTCCTGGTGACCCAATCATAGCTTCAGCATTTCCTGTCTACCAGATGTATCTTCTGCTAGCTCTTTTTAAGATTTAAAAAGAGCATACTGTCCTTCTCTCTCATGATTGGATGGGGGGCCCCCAGATTTGGGGCTACTCAATCAGGTGGAAGCTGGTGGTGTGGGTAGTGAAAGAATTCGCGGGAGGCAGAACAAAGGAGCTAGAAGTTTATTGGACACACCACAAGGGAGCCAAGGAGAGACTCTGCACCCTTTTTTTTTCTATTGTCAACTGATACAGAAAAGGGTTACCGTTTTGACAATGTTTCAGTATGTGCTGTTTTAGGACCACCTCTCTCCCTCATTGTTTCATTGATGGGTTTGTGCCCAATTGTCCATTTGTTTGGGGACCCCACCTAGCTAGAATATTGTCTATTAACCATTTTGATGTTATCTTTCCCATTAATTTCTCTACTTTCTAATTGTATTTTGCTTCTTGAGTTTTACCTTTCTAGGTGCTGAGACATGATCCCCTGTTATGTTAGACGGTCAAACCCGACGTATGTTCTCCCATGTTGGTTTTCTCCATACTGATTGTTTATTAGCCAATTATCTATTTTTCCATTTGGGGCACCAAATTATTAGGCCATTGGCTACTGCCCATGGATCATAATTCAAGATAACTTCAGGATGTCCTTTGCATAAGTTCTGACTTACTGGCAAATGTACTGATTTTATTTTATTTTATTTTTTTTTAAAGATTTTATTTATTTATTTGACAGAGAGAGACACAGCGAGAGAGGAAACACAAGCAGGGGGAGTGGGAGAGGGAGAAGCAGGCTTCCCACGGAGCAGGGAGCCCGATGCAGGGCTCGATCCCAGGGCCCTGGGATCATGAACTGAGCCGAAGGCAGACGCTCAACGACTGAGCCACCCGGGCGCCCCAATTGTACTGATTTTAATTCATCATATTGAGTTGCCTTGTCTGTCCCTCTACCTGCCAGAGTTCTTCCTGTGGTTGCCTTTAGGGCGGCCGCTTTCCACTCGATATCTCGTGGTGTGACTGAGGCACTCCCATGCTTGGGCCATCACGTCGCCTGAACAGGTCCCTTCAGCTCTCTGGATTTTGGCTTTCTCATCTATAAAAGGAGATGATTATACCTGCGTCAGGGTTTTTCTGGAGTGAAGGTATTCAAGGCCCCAGGCTTGGAATTGGCATCAATGACTCGTTATTTACTAGTAGCTTATCAGACTGTAAGTCGCAGGAAAGAATGACAGATGAGCTGTGACATCCTCAGTGCAGAAGCATTCAGCCCATATTCCAGACTCAGAGAGGGTCTGAGGGAAAGAGCCCTTAGAGATGATCCAGGCTTGCTGACCTATTGGACAGAAAACGTAAAACATGGCAATTGGGCAGGACAACCGTCCTTAACTACAGTTCCCTGAACATGTAGGGAAGACACCTAGGACTCAGACTTGAGATGCCCAGTGCTTGGCTTCAGGATGGAGCTGCCACCATCGCTGTCCTCTAAGCTGAGGGGCATCCCACCACCCCTCAGCGGCTGTTTCTAGGATGTACAGCGAGATTCCTCATCCTCAAATTGGCTTCGACTGCCCCCTAGGGGACATTTTTCTCCAGACCCATGGGTACCAGCCACATTCCTCCAGGTAAAGGGTTGGGGCACTGTCCAAGGCTGCTGGTTCTCTCTTCTTCTCTTCCTCTGCTCACTCCATGGCAGACTCACCCCATTGTGTGACTTTACATACTATCCACAAGCCACTGCTCCCCAAATTATATCCCCAGCCCACACCCCCCGACCCCCGGACTCCAGACTCAGAGATCCAACTGCCACTTGTCACCTCCACTGGAAAGGCTAATTAATGGTCATCTCAATCAGAATGAATCCAAAGCTGAGAGCCTCTTCCTCCCCCATCCCAGTTATGGCAATGCCATCCTTCCCGACGCCAGGCTGAAACTCAGGGTGCCATCCTTGACTCATCTTTCCTTCACATCCAAGTCCAACCTGTCAGCAAATCCTATTGGCTGCGCCTTCAAAATATGTCCAGAATCTGACCACTTCTTGCCATCCTAGTTCAGGCTACCATCTTTTCTAGACTTATTAAAAGAGTCTCCTATCTGGTTCTGTAGCATTTGGCCCTGTCCAGTGGTTCTTGTCTCAGCTGGAGAAAAAGCCAAAGTCCTTATGATAACCACGAGGGCTTTACTGATCTAACTCATCTCTTGTCACTCGCTCCGTAGTTGCATTCGGGGTGCAATTGCATTGCTCCATACTGCTGTCGCCTGTGGCAGGCATGCTCCTGTCTCAGGGCCTTTGCTCTCGGTCTTCCCCCTTCCTTCAAATAACTACATGGCTGGCTCCCTCATTTCCTTTAGATCTTCACTCAAAAGACCCTTCTCCATGAGGCCTTCCCAGGATATCCTATCAAAATTTCAGCAGCTCTCTGACATTTCACATCTCCCCACCTTGCTTTATGTTTTTTCTTCTTAATATTTATCACTATTCACAGGTGGGGTAACTGCAGGATGGACGTTTAGGAAGGCACATGATGTAATGAACACTGGGCATTATGAAAGACTGATGAATCACTGACCTCTACCTCTGAAGCAATAATACATTATATGTTAATTGAATTTAAATAAAAATAAATAAATTTTAAAAATAAATAAAATCAGGAACAACACAGGCTAAAAAGTATTTATTACTATTCAATGCATTGCACATTTTACTCATTTATCCATTAGGATGTAAGTTCTACAAGAGTAGAGTTTTTGTTTATTCTGCTCCCTGAAATATCTCCAATGCCTGTAACAGAGGTTAGTGATATTTGAAAAAGGAAATTACATCCTTCGTTTATTTTTTAATTTTTTAAATGCTTTCTTTTAAAATAATTATTTAAAAATATTTTATTTATTTATTTGAAAGAGAGAGCGTGCACAGAGGGAGAGGGAGAAGCAGACTCTCTGCTGAGCAGAGAGCCTGACATGGGGCTCAATCTCAGGACCCTGAGATCATGACCTGAGCCAAAGGCAGATGCTTAACTAACTGAGACTCCCAGGTGCCCCATTTATTTTTAAGTAGGCTCCATACCCAGCGTGGAATCCAATGCCTTGCTTGAACTCATGACCATGAAATCATGACCTGAGCGGAGATCAAGAGTTGGATGCTTAACTGATTGAGCCACCCAGGTGTCCCTTATTTCTTAAGTAAGATTTTTTTTAAGATTTAATTTATTTATTTGACAGACAGAGACACAGGGAGAGAGGGAACACAAGCAGGGGGAGTGGGAGAGGGAGAAGCAGGCTCCCTTCGGAGCAGGGAGCCTGATGTGGGGCTCGATCCCAGGATCCTGGGATCGTGACCTGAGCCGAAGGCAGACGCTTAACCGACTGAGCCACCCAGGCTCCCCTTAAGTAAGCTTTATGGCCAATGTGGAACTTGAACTCATGACCCTGAGATCAAAAGTCACAAGCTCTACCAACTGAGCCAGCCAGGTGCCCCTACATCCTTCTTTTAATTTAATCTTCCCAATAAGCCGATAAGATACTATAGTATTTTCCCTAATTTGTAGATGAGAAAACGGAGGCACAGAGAGGTTAAGTCCTTTGCTCAAGGGTCACACAGCTAGGAAATGGGACGTGGGGGGAATATTCTACTCTTCTACTTACCAACCTTATTATCAGTATCTGTATTCAGATTTGTCATCGTTTAAATGAGACCCGTAAGAGTGCCTTCTTTGTGGGGTCATTGTGATGACTATGTGTGATAAAGCATGTGGTAAGCTTACAGCCAGTGCCTGGAATGTTGCACTTAAGAAGTGGTCGCTAGAAATAAGAAAAAATTAGTTTTTTTTAGTGATTATTTTGATTTTTTTTCTTCAGCTTTGCATTTTATTACTGATATGGTTATTTGTGTTCTTAGGGATGTTGTCCAGGCGCCTGGCTGGCTCAGTCAGTGGAGCGTGTGACTCTTGATCTTGGGGTTGTAAGTTCAAGCCCCACATTGAGTATAGAGATTACTTAAAAATAAAATATTTAAAAATTTTTTAAAAATATTTTATTTGAGAGAGAGAGAATGAGCATGAGCAGGGGGTTGGGGAGTGCAGAGGGAGAGGGAGAGGGAGAAGCAAACTCCCTGCTGAGAAGGGAGCCTAATGTGGGGCTCTATCCCAGGGCCCTGAGATCATGACCTGAGCTGAAGGCAGCTACTTAACTGACTGAGCCACCAGGTGCCCCTAAAAATAAAATCTTAAAAAAAAAAAAAAAGGATTGCTGTCAAACTTGGCATAACCTCTATCAAGCATCTTATATATGTGAGCTATAAGGTTTGGAAGGATTTTCCACAGAATAGCTTCTGGCTTCATACATTTCAAACCTTATTTCAGCTCCAACACCCTCATAGCAGACAGGCCAGGCATGATAAGGGTCTCTGATTCTGCACCTCCATATCACAACATGGGGGCGGACAGTACAGTGGGCATGAGGAATATTCCCAGAAGCCATTTTGGAGCATCCAGAAATAATAAAACTAGACCCAGAAGAAGCTAGAACCCCATTCATATATCCGCCAAACCCGAACCCAAACCAACCTTCCTTTAGCGAGTGGGAGTCCAAAAACGCCCATGGCATTGAAGCGAGGTGTGTTGGAGGAGACGGGGTGGAAAGAGACAGTGATCTGTTAGAATATCTTTTTTTTTTTTAAAGATGTATTTATTTATTTGAGAGAGCGAGAATGAGAGAGAGTACATGAGACGGGGGGAGGGTCAGAGGGAGAAGCAGGCTCCTCGCCGATCAGGAAGCCCGATGCGGGACTCGATCCCGGGACTCCGGGATCATGACCTGAGCTGAAGGCAGTCGCTTAACCAACTGAGCCACCCAGGCGCCCTGTGGTTAGAATATCTTACTTTTGCAAATTTTATAAGACATATAACCCCATGCAAGTAATGTGTCCTTTTTTTTTAAAAAAGATTTTATTTATTTATTTGAGAGAGAGCACGAGAGAGAAGAGGGTCAGAGGGAGAAGCAGACTCCCCGTTGAGCAGGGAGCCCGATGCGGGACTCAATCCCAGGACTCCAGGATCATGACCTGAGCCGAAGGCAGTCGCTCAACCAACTGCGCCACCCAGGCGCCCAAAGTGTCCTAAAGCTTAAGCTTCACAGGCTTCATGGTAAATCTACCTCTGCTGAAGCAGACTCGCGTCCTCTCGGAACCCCCAGGCCTAGGCTGGGATGACGTACAAGGTAGCATCGAATGTCAGCTCTGGCAGGGACAGCTGTTAGAGAGCTTTGGGACCCATGGCTGGGTTTTTTTTTTTTTTTTTTTTCGTTTTTGTTTTATTTATTTATTTATTTTATTATTTTTTTTAAATGGGTTTTGTTTTTTTTTTAAAGATTTTATTTATTTATTCATGAGAGACAGAGAGGCAGAGGGAGAAGCAGGCTCCCAAGGAGCAGGGAGCCCGATGTGGGACTCGATCCCAGGACTCTGGGATCGTGACCTGAGCCGAAGGCAGACGCTTAACCATCTGAGCCACCCAGGCGCCCTCGTTTTTGTTTTATAGAGAGGAAGACAGAGGGTGAGAGCACCAGCACACAAGTGGGGGAATGGGCAGAGGGAGAGGGAGAGAATGTCAAGCAGACTCCATGCTGAGTGTGGAGCCCAACACGGGACTTGATCTCATGACCCTGAGATCATGATCTGAGCCAAAACCAAGAGTCTGATGCTTAACTGACTGAGCCGCTTTAGTGCCCCAGGGCCAGCGGTTTTAACCTTCCCATAGAGTCTTGGGACTCTGAGGTGGTATCTCAAAGGCTGTAACTGGGCACTTCTTGAAATGTGGTGCACCTGTTTAAATAATAATATTAAGAGTCATCACTCAGCCTAGCATGCACTGGGCACTTTACAATGTGACAGACACTATTCTAATGCGACTCAATCCTTACAAGAAACCTATGAAGTTAGAATTATCATTTATATATTAAAAGTTCCATGTAGGGGCGCCTGGGAGTCTCAGTTGGTTAAATATCTGCCTTCAGCTCAGGTCATGATCTTGGGGTCCTGGGATGCCCCACACTGGGCTCCCTGCTCAGCAGGGAGTCTGCTTCTCCCTCTCCCTCCACCCCTCCCCCCAGCTCATGCACACACTCTCTCTCAAATAAATAAATAAAATCTAAAAAAAAAAAGGTTCTATGTAAGAAAACTTCTGAAAAAATTGTTCTTTTTTATTTTACTTATTTATTTTTTAAAAAGATTTTATTTATTCATTTGAGACACAGAGATAGATAGATAGAGAGAGAGAGAGAGAGAGCACGAGCAGGGGGAGAGGCAGGGGGAGAGGCAGGGAGAGAGGCAGAGGGAGAGGGAGAAGCAGGCTCCCTGCTGAGCCAGGAGCCCGATGTGGGGCTCGATCCCAGGATCTTGGGATCATGACCTGAGCTGAAGGCAGATGCTTAACCATCTGAACCACCCAGGTGCCCCAAAATTGTCCTTTTTTTAAAAAAAATTTATTTTTAAGTAATCTCTTCCCAACGTGGGGCTCAAACCCACAACCCCGAGATCAAGAGTTGCGTGCTCCACTGACTGAGCCGGCCCCACGTCCCATGAAAAACATTGGTCTAATAACAAGTTTTGGAAAATCCTGAAATGGTCCAAGTCCTTTCTTTTCTACATGGGGAAGTTGAACCCAGCAAAAGAGAGGTCATGTGCTCAATTCTATTTTATTTATTTGTTTTTAAATTTTTATTTTTATTTATTTATTCTTATTTTCTGGATGCCTGCCCTGTGCCAGGCACTGTGTTATGACCTGGGGGTTCAGAGATCAACAAGACCCTTGTGGAATACAATTTTAGTGGGGCCAATAGATAATATACACAAGATATCAGTCAGCCCAGTAATTTGAGTGAGTGCTAAGATAATAAATTCTGGGAGATGTGACTGAGAGACAAGGAGGGAAAGTACTAATTCAGACGGAAAGGTGATCTGGGAAGTGTGGTCTGAGGAGGTGACATGTGAGTCAAAACCTGAAAGACCTGAAGAAACCAGACATGGAACACTATGGGAGAAGAGCACTCCAGGTGGAGGGAACTGTGAGTGCAAAGGCCCTGGGGTAGGAACTCCTGGTCTAGTGCTTCTTTGCCACTCGCTGCCTCTATAGGGCCCTCAGAGCTGCCCTTTGATGTCCTGGGCCTCCCTCAAGCTCAGTCCTAAGGTGTCAACTTATCCAGAGAGTAGTAGCTCTCTGAGGCGCTGGGTCCCCCTCCCAGAAGCCTTGTGGGAGAACCGGATCTGAGTCTCCACGGTTCCTGTCTGGCAGGGGGTGAGCAGACATCTTCCCCGCCTTCTTTCCCCGGGCTCCAGCCTCAGCCCCAAATCTCCACGGCAACCCTAGACACAATCCTGATCTGAAGAAGGATCTGGAGCACAAAGATCACTATAAAGAGACCAGAGGGCTGGGGGACTTCCCTCCCGTTGCTCCTTGTGTCCTGCCAGCCTGTCTTCCAGGCCCTCGTACCCTAGTCTCCCCAAAGACCCCAAACTGAGGATTCTGCAGGTCTGCCCCCTTGCTGGGCACAGCAGGGCCTGGATGGAGCCCCAAAGGCTGCTTCTGCTGGGGGCGGCTGCCCTGGCTGCAACTACTCTGGAGACAGGTGAGTAGGAGGGGGCTTGGCTGGGGTGTGCAGGAGAGTCAGAGCCTACCACCTGTAGACGCCGTATCCCCATGATGGGCTGGGACCCCTTGACTTGGAAGAGGCTGGAAAGCCTTGTGCCTAGTCTTGTTTGGTACCCCAAATCGCCCTGGGAGGCTGGAGCTCCAAGTCACCCAGAAACAGGGGTCTGGAGTGTGCGTGTGTGTGTGTGTGGGGGGAGGGAATGGACAAGACCATTGGCTTTGGGGTCAGACGGTCTGTGTTCACACTCTCAGTGACATCACTGCTCCACCTCTCAGGGTCTGTTTCTTCAGCAGCAAAGTTGGAATAAGGGCCCTTGCTCCTTAAGGGACTATTATTACTGTGCATATAAGATGAGATAAATGTGTAAGACATTTAGCGCCTGGCACATAGAAGGTGCTCAATTTATTCACTCTCCAAACCTCCCTCCTCCCCCGTGGGCCTGCAGGGCAGGGTCTGGCTTTACCAGGTCTGTGCAGATTTGAGAAAAGGCTACCACATCCTGAGACCTGATGGTGAATTTCTTCCCCAAAACCCACATTCTGATTGGTCCTCAAGATCTACTGGTGCCCCTACCATGCACCAGAAAAGCCACCTTCTGTTCTCCATCCTTTTTTTTTTTTAAGATTTTATTTATTTATTTGAGAGAGAGAGAGAATGAGAGATAGAGAGCACGAGAGGGAAGAGGGTCAGAGGGAGAAGCAGACTCCCCGCCGAGCAGGGAGCCCGATGCGGGACTCGATCCCGGGACTCCAGGATCATGACCTGAGCTGAAGGCAGTCGCTTAACCAACTGAGCCACTCAGGCGCCCTCCTCTTCTCCATCCTTAACAAAAATCAGAGCTAGTTTGATCATTTGCCCATTATCTCATTCAATCCTCACAACAACTCTGCAGCAGTGAGGATGTTTTGGGATGTAAGTAACAGATACCAAACTAACAGAGCTTAACCCAAAAGGATCTGTTGTTTCAATTAGGGAGAGTGGCCATAAGTGATTCCAGAAATGGTTAATTTAGCAGCTCAACCATGTCAATGTTTTCCCTGAGTCTCATGACCTCATCCTAGCAAGATGGCTACTACAGCGCTGGCCATCACATCCTCAGTCAACTGCTTTCAAAAGCAGGAAGAAAGAGGCTCCTCATCACATGGCTCTCCCTTTTCTTTCTTTCTTTCTTTTTTTTTAATCAGAAAGGAAAACCTTTCCCAGGAGCCCTCAGCAAACCTCTTCAATCTCATTGGCCAGAATCAGGTCCCATGCCAATCCCTAAAAAACCCTGCAAATTGAATTAGGATTGCAGTTTGGTTGAGCCAATGATCAGGAGAGAGCAACCTACAGCTGGGAGATAATGGGGTTCTTTTATCAAAAGGAGCAACAGGGAGAGGCTGTGGGTTGGGCAGGTGCCCAACCAGGTGCCCAGGGTTGAGTCTACCCCTCCTCGGATTAGATTCTAATAATAGCTAACATTTCTGTGACACTCATTAAATGCGCAGCACTGTCCTAAGCACTGAACCCTTACTTGCCCACAGTCCTCTAGTTTCAATTCCAAAATATGAAAAGCTCTGAAAGCCCAAATTCCTCCTTAACTGATTTACTGGCAACACCTGACTTGAACTGATAGGAGGCTGGTTCTTGTATTTATTTGTCCTGCTTAGGGTTACGTCTGTAGACTTGCTCTAGAAAATGTGCTTGATCATGGAGGGCTGCAACATAATCTCCAGTATTACCCACCTTATCTTTCTAAAATCTGGAAAATTCTGAAACACATCCTAGAGTTTTTGAATACGAGACTGAGGCCCGAATTAAATTATTCAACCCTCACAAAAATTCTGAGGTCGGGCAATCATTCCATTTTACCGATGAGGAAATTGAGGCTCAGAGAGGGGGAGTGACTTACTTGGGGTCACACAGCGGGCAGGGCTCGGAACCTGGCCGCGCGGTTCCAGGGTCCGTGCTTTTCCCTGCAGCCGACCTGGTGGACCTCTGCGGTGGCAGAGGGCCGGCCTGCGGCTGCGCTCGCACTCCGCCTCGCGCAGGTTCTACTTCGTGGCCCCAGACACCGACTGCGGGCTCTGGATGCGGGCGGCGGCCGCCGGCGACAGGATCCGCTTCCAGTTCCGCTTCTTCCTGGTGTACAGTTTGGCCGCGGCGGCCCGGGCGCCCCCAGTGTCCCCGGCGCCCAACGCCTCCTCCCCCGCGCCGGCCGACGGGTGCGCCCCCGGGTCCTACCTGCAGTTCTACGAGGGCCCTCCGGGGGCGCCGAGGCCCCTCGGCGCCCCTCTCTGCGGCCTGACCATCCCCGCCCCGGTGGCGTCCTCCCGACCCTTCCTGGCCCCGCGTGGACTTCGTGGGCGAAGAAGCCACCTCTTTCTGGCTGGGTGGGTGGGGGCTGTTGGCCGGGGCCGGGGCCGGGGCCCCCAAGCCGGGGACACCTGCGGGCTGGGGTCACTGGGGTGGCACCTGAAGCACCAGAGGGTGGGGGTTTAGGGGGCTGGGGCCTGGGTGTGGGCGGGGAGGGGAACTGGCAGCGGGCTGAGCGCAGTCCCGGGAGGGGCCAATCCAGACCCCCGGAGCCAACCCCGTAAATCTGACTCCCTGGGCCGCGTATGGCTGCCCCCCTACCAGCCCCTGACGCCCACCCGCACGCACTCCCACCCACTCCCACACCTGACACCCCACACCCACACTCACCCTGCACATTCATTCACACCCCCCACTCACACTACACATCCCCCACATGCCCTGCACACTCACACCACCCCACACCCACAAACCTCACACCCCAACACCCACACTCACACACACATGTATATGTGCATACAGCCCACAACTTTGCACTCATTTACACAACTCCACGCCCATGTGCCTCACACACTGCAACACACACCCCACGTACCTGACATACTGCACACTCACACACCTCATACACATACAGTGCCAATTTGCACGCTTAGATACAACTTACACACTCTCAAGTTCACACACGGCTCTTCTGTCCTGGGTCAGCCCTTCAGATGAAAGCAGAGGGGATGAGTGGGGTCTCTGGTGACTGTAAGTGACAGATACCCACTTCAGCAAGGAAAGGGAACTGATAGTAGTTAATGATCATTTATTACGCATTGCCTTTGCCCTTGGCATGCCAGATCTGTCAGTTCCTCACAGCCTCACGTGCCCGTCTTCTTGTGCTCATGTTTCCGGGTGGGAAACAGGCTCGGGGGGTTAGGTAAAGTGCCCAGGCCTCTCTGCTCACAAGCGGAGTGGCTGGGCTTCAGCAGCTAGAGCACGTCCTCTTGTTCAAATTGAGTTCAAGGCTTTAGCCCGTGCAGGCTCCTCCAGGATCGGAGACGCTCCCCTGTGTTGCAGCAGAGGCTGTGTCCGGTGATGGCGAGCAGGCGAGCTGTCAAAACCCAGAAGACGCCAAAAGCACAGAGAAGCTTTATTGCCACCGTTGGCAAGATATCCAGGCTGGGATTTAAATGTGGGATTGCGAGCACTTTGAGACTAGAGCACGGGGCCCTGTGAGGGCTCGAGCAGACTCACCAGGAACTAGACTTCAACGAGCCAGGCCCTGGACAGCCCTTTAACATGGAGCTGGTCGGGCAGAGCCCTCGGGCTGTCCCATGGTCTCTTTAGACAAGGCCCCCAGCTTTTTCTCCCCTGGCCTGTTGCCTGGTCTGAATTTTGGATTTTATTTTATTTTTTAATTAAAAACACATTTTTTTGGGGGGGGGAGAGAGAGGGAGAGCGCGTGTGCACGAGCAAGAACAGGGGTGGGAGGCAGGGGCAGGGAAAGAAATTTAAGCAGGCTCCAGGCCCAGCACGGAGCCCATTGTGTGGCTCCATCTCAGGACCCTGAGATCCTGACCCAAACCAAAATCAACAGTTGGACGCTTAACCGACTGAGCCGCTCAGGTGCCCCTGAATTTTGGATTTTAGATTCTTTCTCTCTTCCCCCTTAGTCTCTGGCTCTGGGAGGAACTATATGAAATTTGGAGTCTAAATCCTTAGTGCCAAGACCAGTGGTGCCTGGGGTCTCCTTTCTGGCTCCTGTAGGCTGTAGTATGCCCAGGGGCCTACGATGTTTTGCGATGTTTTGCGAACAGCTCTCACTGGCTGATTGAGAATTAACTCCTCCCTCCCTCCCTCCCTCTCTTTCCTTTTCCCTCGCTCTCTTTCTCCCTGTGGCCTTGCCTGCTTGCAAGGTGTAGCTGTCAGCCAGGGAGCCCGGGATGTTGCCGCTGCTCTGTGTTCAGCAGGATTGAACTCCTTTTTTTTTTTTTTAGATTTTTTCTTTTTTTTTTAAAAGATTTATTTATCTGAGACAGAGAGAATGAGACAGAGAGCACATGAGAGGGGGGAGGGTCAGAGGGAGAAGCAGACTCTCCGCCGAGCAGGGAGCCCGATGCGGAACTCGATCCAGGGACTCCAGGATCATGACCTGAGCCGAAGGCAGTTGCTTAACCAACTGAGCCACCCAGGCGCCCAGGATTGAACTCCTTGAAAAGAGGCAGGGACGAGGCTCTGTCCCAGGTCTGGCTTCCTTAGATCAGTTTGTCATTTGAATGAAGAAAGGTTCATTTCACATCCTTAGGCCACACGCACAGTCCCCGTCACTCACACCTGCAGTCACAGCCTGCCTGGTTCATGCACACACTCCTACGTTGACAGCCACCTATGACGGCCCATACATAACCACACTACTGTTTGTGTTTTCTCTCACATTCATTCTTACATCTACATACCTGCTATATGGTCTTCGTTTTCATTTGTAGACAAAAGCAACCCAACTCAAGTTGGTTTAGCCAAAAGAGAATGGGGAGGGACTCCTACAACTGGGATATTAAGGTGTTGGTTCAGGTATGGCTGCATCCAGCAGTTCAAGTAATGACACCTGGGTGCTGTCTCCTTGTTCTCTGTCTTTGCATTGTGGGCGTCTGTTTGGCCTCCATCTCAGGCAGCTTCTCTTTCTATCTGGCAGCAGGATGACCCTGCAGCTCCAAGTCCATGGTCACCATTATAGCTCTAACCTCAACGAAATGGAGAGTGAGCATCTTTTCTTATGGTTCTAGCAAAAGTGCCAGGGCCAAATCTGATTAGTCATGTGGGTCGTGTGTCCACTTCCGTGGCCAGGAAGTGGAACGCTCTGATTCCCACGCCCACCCCTGAGCCAGGGTGTTGGGCAACCCCACCTGCAACAGCTTTTCTCCACAGAATGAGATGCTGGGTAAGTCAAACTCTCTGCACACCTTGCGCATCAAGTCATACAATTCGTTCACCTGCGTGCATATTCATTCATTTAACAAATATTATGGGAGCACCTGCAATATGCCAGGTGCTGTTCTAGGCTCCAGGGCTACAGCAATGAACAGAAGAGAAGTCCGTGTCCTCTCTGAGCTGACGTTATGAGGGAGACTCAGACCATAAACAAATAATCGAGTGAATCCATGTTCTGTTGAGGTGAGGAGTGCTGCAGAGGGATGGAAGTCAGGACAAGGAGGATCAGAGCGCTGGGGAGGGGGGGCGGCGTGCTGTTCTCACGTGGAGCTCAGGGGCCCCTGGCAGGTAGCATTCGAGTGTGGACCTGAAGGGAGTGAATCATGCAGTTACTTCGGGGAGAGAAGGCCAGGCAGAGCCGATGGCAAGTGAACTAAGCTCTCCGGGCCTGTCTTCTGATCTCTGAGATGGAGGTAGTAAAAGTGTTTATTGTGTAGGGTTATTGTGAGAACTTCAGGAGCTGGGGTGTGAGTGGAGTGCTTAGAGCCGTGCCCAGCGCGGGGATAGGAACTCAGTAAATGTCAGCCATCAGCATCATCCTGGTGACCACACACCTGTCTCCCATGACACACCCACCCATGCTTTCATCTGCAGCTCCCACATTCCCTCACTATAGGGCTACGCGTCCCTGTGTGTCACGGGCTGGCTCAGTGTTCTCATCGCATGCCTCCCCTGCTGGCCCCAGGAGCCTGCGGTGCCTACTTCCGCTGACAGAACGGCAGGTGCATACCCCCGAGCCTGGTGTGTGCGATCGCTGGGACGTGGACAACTGTGGTGATGGTAGTGACCAGGCTTCCTGGCCACCAGCCGACTGCAGAGGTCAGTGATGGGTGCGGCCCGGGCCCCGCTGAGCAGCTAGGAGGGAAACCGGGGCTAGCTCCCCTTCCCTGGGGGCAGGGCCTCAGTGGGGAGGCTGGGGGCAGGGGCATGGCAGGAGAGAATAAGGTGAAGCACAGCAGTGGGGAATCTGTGTAGGCCAGACTATCTGAGGATCAGAGCAAGTTAGAGCCGGAATGATGCTGGAGATGATCTAATCCAGCTGCTTCCAAATGATATTTCAGTGGTGGAAGCTTTTCCTAAGTGAAATTTTGCAGAGGATCAAAGACAGCAAAAGGGAAGATGCCCTATTTAACTGGACCTGGGGGCTCAGGCCCTGGCTGACTGATGTCCCACCGAGGGACCTGAGTTGGACCTTCAAGACTTACTTTGGAAACCATTGTCTAGTCTTGTCTCCACATTTTATGTATGGGGAAACTGAGGCCTAGGGGAGGAGAAATGTCTTGCCCAAGGTCATAGAGTCAGGGAGTAGCATGACCAGGAATGACCTCTGTGGACAGGGGGGACCAGAATAGGCCACCCAGGAGCTTCCTGGGAATCTAAGATGCCACATCCTGCGAACAGGGCTGCTATGTACTGTTGAACAGGTTGTTTACTGCAAAAAAACACCTGGCTGAAGGGGCTGATAAACCTAACCTTTCGGAGTGTCCTAAACTAAGTGAAATACCACAGGTAAGGAGCCCAGCACCCAGCACAGTGCTCGGTGCCCAGAGAATGCTCAGTACAGACACATCCTCCTTCTTGAGAAATAGCTCCATTTATAAACCCTGGGCACTGGAGCTGGGCTGCATGAGCTCAAGTCCTCCCCTAGCACTTCCTGCTTTGTGACCTGGGCAAGTGACTTAACCTCTCTGTGCCTCACTTCCCTCATGTGTGAAATGGAAATACTAATAGTAACAAACTCAGACAGGTTTGGGGAAGCTTCAAGGAGCCCAAGTCAAGCCCTGGAAAGTTCTGTGTGTTCCTCTATTATTTCCCACTGCAGGTCCCTCTCTGGTGCCCAGCCAGGCAGGGAGTATGGATGGCCCCACGTCCAAGCCCCCGATGCTCTCCCCGGCTCTCAGGTCTGCAGGAACTCTCCAGATGGCCGCCCAGAGGACCCCCCTCGCAGGCCGGGCCCCTGAACAGCAGGGTACAGCAGCTCCTCCGGGAGGTAGATGGCTCTTGCTTTCTGTCTGCTCCCACTCCTCTCGCCAAGGTCACACTTGTCCCTCCCCACATGACAGGCACGGGGCAGCAGGCCCAGGCTGGGGCCTAAGTGGGCTTTCCCTTTCTTTTGGCAGGCCCCCAGCTCCGAGGCGTGGCGCTGGTCTCCTCGCTGGTCCTAGCCTCTGCTGGCCTCCTCTGGTGCTACTGCTCGTCCCGCTGGCTGGCCTGGCGGGCTGGTGCCCACGGCCTCTGCCCTGGCTGCACTGCCTGTTACCTGTGTCCGGGCCGGGTGG
Source organism: Zalophus californianus (assembly GCF_009762305.2). Lineage (NCBI taxonomy): Eukaryota > Metazoa > Chordata > Mammalia > Carnivora > Otariidae > Zalophus > Zalophus californianus. The sequence continues at coordinate 16,004,643 of NC_045598.1, forward strand.
CTCCTGGGGGGCTGCAGCCCAGTGGGCCAACCTTCCAGGGTCAGGGAGGACATCCCTAGAGGCTGTGGCTTCAGAAACAGGAGAGTGGGCTCTAGGGTCAGACAGACTTCGGGTTCCACCCCACCCCCAGGAGGGCCACCTGACCTTGGGCACATCACCAAACCCGCAGGCTCAGTCTGCTCCTCTCCTGCCTCATGGCTGTCATGAGGTACATGGGGGCTAAGTGGCCCCGAAGCTTGGGAGGTCGCTGGCACTCTGCTGGATCCGGGGAGGGTGGGGAGCAGGGGCCTCACTCCCTGGCAGCTGCATTGCTTCACCCCCGCAGCTCACCTGCCTGGCTTTGCCACCCCGTCCAGCCCCCTCTCGGGTTCCACCGAGTCAAGCCCCAGTTAGAGGTGCAGGAAACAGCTGTGGCAGGGATAGCACCGTTTATTAAGAAAGATCAAGACAAAGACCACAGGAGGGTCCCTTCTAGGACACGGAGTCCAGGCGTCCTGACCCCACATCTGCGGGCTGCTGGTGGGGAGGGCACGTGCCCCCAGATGGGCCCTTGGGCTCCCCACAGACGGGGCAGGGCTGTCATGTGCCCTTCCTGTCCCTCCCAGGCATCCCCACCCAAGGCACTAACTCTTTTCAACCACCAGTGCCCTCCTCCCCCCATGTCCCCTGGGCCTTCACTTCCAGATCAGTGGGGGGGGTGGGGTATGGCCTGGTGTGGGTGGGGAGACCCTCTCAGTGCTGGGCTCTGCCTGTAGCAGCTCCTGGGAAGAGTTGGGGTGGAGTTTCCCTTGCCGCCCCTGAGGGCAGGGGCCCTGGGCCAGGTGTTGGGGGGGTGGGGGTGGGGGTGGCGGGATGCGGGCCAGGAGGGCTCGGTGGGAGGGGGAGGCTGCCAGGGGCAGGGGGCCCGGCTGGCTCGGCAGAGGTGGAAGGGGCTGGGACACGGGCTGGCGGTGGCGGGCTGGCCTGCCCAAGGGTGAGCTGCCTGGCAAAGGGAGCTGGGGAGGCACCAGGCTGCGGGCTGCGGTTGGCTCCTATGGGACTGAGGGCTGCCCGAGGGCTGCCAGACTGCACAGCCCAGCTCCGTGGCGGGGAGGGGCTCTCGAGTGGTAGTGACAGGTGGGAGCCCACTCGGCCACCGTGTCTGACCGCAAGTCCTGGCGGCCCTCTGAGGCACCGGCTCTCATCCAACCTGCCCTACCTGCCAGCCTGCGGCTTTGCCCAGGTGTGTTTGTGTACGGGGGGGTGGCGTGCCCACCCTCCAGTCCAGCCCAGGGCAGTAGCAGCAAAGCGTGGCATTGCCTCAGTTTCTTACAAAATATTCATCATAATAATATTAATAATAATATAGTCGATGTCGTGGGGCTGGGATGCTGCCCGGGAGTCCATCTGGGGCAGGCAGCTGCCTACGAGGAGCAGGGGCGGGTGTTGGCCCCGGCCTGGGCGCGGTGCTGCAGGTCCAGCGGCTGCGGGGGCGGGGCGCCAGGCCGGGCCGAGTGCAGCACCAGGTTCTTGATACAGCCTGTGATGCCCGAGGAGAACCGGCCCCCGGTCAGTGTGGTCACATCGGGAGCTCCGCCTGCGGGGATGTGGAGGGGGGGCGGGGGGAGAGGACAGGGCCCGTCAGCTCCCAGAGCCCAGGGGCTGAGGAAGGCGGCATGCCTTAGCTCTGCAGGGGTCCCATGCCCTCCCTTTGCCCCGAGGAGGATGCCCGAGGCCTGCACTGAGGCCCGAGCTCGGAACTTACCAATGTAGATGCTGCCCTTGGTGTTGACTGCCACGTTAGGGCCTGGGGACTGGCCGCTGACCAGCTCCTCACCGTCCACCTGGATGGAGCCTCTCCGGCCCTCTCTGTTGGTGGAACGGGGGTGGGCCCCTCACCACCAGTTCCAAGAGTCCCCCCTCCCTTTGCCACAGAGATGCCAGACAGGAAGTCCTGCCCCTGCTTGGTGCTCTTTCCTTCCCCCCACTGGATGAGATCTGGCCCCACAAACACAGCTTCCTAGCACCTCCCCCAGCGGTCACCCGTCCCCTCGGGTGTTTGTCTCCCCCCGCCCCCCGCCCCCCCATGGTGTTCTGTCCTGCCCTGGAAGTCTGTGTTCGGGCTGGTGGGCTCTTCATCCACCCTGGCTTCAAGTTCTGTCTCCCAGACACGCACGTGGTGGGCGGTGTCCTCTCCCACCGCAGAACTCTGAGCCCCTCGCCCCAGGGCCTGGGCGGGCTCTCTTACCGCAGCGTGGTCACCCGATGCCACTCGCCATCATCAATGGGGTCCTCAGAGACAAGGTGGGCCTCCCCACTGCCCAGCTGGTAGCTGCAGTCACACAGGCCCAAGACAGCGTGAGCTGGGGCAGACGGTGGTGGCATGTGCGGCTGGGGGCCTGCAGCTTCTCGTGGGAGGAGCCGTGGCACCGAGCAGAGGGGGAGCCCCTGAAGCAGTGTGGGGGGCCGGGGAGGGGGAGGGAAGAAGGGCCAGGTGCCTGGACCCACCTGAAGACAAGGTGCCCGTCCTGAAGCCCGAGACTGATGAAGTCCTTGCCACGGCCGGCCTCTCCCACGTCCTGCCAGGGAAGCGTGGGGTCACTGGGCTTCCCGGTCTGCAGAGCCGAGGCCCCTGCCGCTGTGGCCTCGGCCCTCCTCCCTCTCACGGCCCTGGCCACCAGGGGGCTGGGGACCCTGAGACCCAGCCGGGCGCCCACACTCACCACGCCCTGCCAGAGCAGGAGGCCGTTGGCTGTGCGGGTCCGAACTTCCAGCTCAATGGTCTCCGGCACCTCGGGCAGGCTGGGAGTGGAGGAGGCGGGTGAGGGGGAAGAAGGTGCAGATTCCTGTTCCCCTCCCTGGCCCCACCAGCTCCCCCAACACCCGCCTCACCTCCTGGAGAAGATGCGGCCAGGGAGGGCGAGGAAGCCGTCATCGTGGAAATAGGCTCCATACTGCCCAGGGGCATCTGCGGGATGACGTGGGGGATGGTGAGGCCCCTGCTCGTCTGCACGGAGCAGCCACCGCACGGGCTCCCGGACCCCCACCTCCACCCCAACGTGTGCTCCTCTGCAGTCTCCAGAGACCCTGGGGGGCTATGGACACAAGTCAGGGGCCTGTGAACTTGGACGGGCAGACACTGTAGCTCGACCTTCACTCACTTCTCACTGAAATGTAGCAGTTCCTTCCACTATGCATGTGGGCAGCAAAGCCCAGGAGCCATAGTGGGACACTAACACATTTCCTTATCACGTGGCAGTAGTTACAGATACTTCAGAGCTTCCTGAAATTGTGGTAGCTATTAGGGCCACCACTCGATCTCGTTATGTACTGTGTTCATACAGAAGCTCGTATGTTACAAATCAGAAAATTCTAAATATTTGAGAACCTTATTTCAGTACAATTGGTTTCCTCTGAAATCCTATGTATTTTATTTTATGTGGTCAGTAGGGTCCAGATAAGGGGACTAATCGTCCCGGTTTGCTGAGTCCTGTCCTGGTTTTAGTTCCTAAAGTTCACATCCTGAGAAACCCCTCAGTCTTGAGCAAACCGGGAGAGCTGGTCACGTAGGTCCATGGCACAAAGAGGTTCAGAACCTCTGTGTTCCCTCTATCCTACAGAGGTGAAGACAGGCTGGGGGCGGGGTGTGAGTGACCTGCCCAGAAAGTGGGAAGCCAGCACGGCAACCGGACCTTTGGGCCCCAATGTCTGTACTGTGTGTGGTTCTAGCCTCCCCAGCCCTACCTGCTTGGACCCAGCCAACAGGCCAGTGCTGGTCCCTGTGGGCCTACAAGGGTAGGGGACACTTGGCCACCCTCCGCCCAATGATGCGAACAGCGAACATTTCCCAAGCACCTGCTATGTGCCAAACAACGTGCAGGGAGCATCACAGGAAAGCATCCTTTCATTTAAAGGGATCCTTACAATAATCCTATGGTTTAGATATGATGTTAACAAAAGCTAACACTCTGTACCCACTGTCGACTAGACATTGTTCTAGGCATTTTGAGTACATTGAGTAATTGTACCCTGACACAAACTTTTATCCCACCCTCGTGGAAGGATGTCATTTCTCTTTATTTTACACATGAGGAAACTGAGGCACAGAAGAGTATGTGACTCACCCAAGGGAACACAGCTAGTAGATGGCAGGGCTAGGATTTGAATCCAGAGCCCACGTTCTTAGCCACTCTACCACTACCTCTCCTATCACATTAATGAGAAATAAGAAGATGGGTATCTACAAAGCAGTTGGCCCAGCATTTGCGAATGTTCAATAAACACTGATTTTTAAGAAACGATCATTGCTTTTAAATAGACTGTGGAATCCTCGAGAAGGAAGGTCTTGCCTTGTTCATCTCACATTTCCTGCCTCCAGGGCAAGGATGGGCACGCAAGGGTTTGTTGACAGGATGTGTGAATGTAGAGGAGGAACCTGAGGTCAGAGTGGCTCAAGGACGCACGCCGGGCCGCCTAGCCAGCTCAGCTAGCCCGAAACAGCTCCGTGTTGCTGGGCTCTTCTTTATTCTGTCTCTCTGAGCCCAGTGAGCCTCTCACGTGGCCTTGTCTTGCTCACAGGCCAGAACTGAGAGTGTGGGCTCCCCGGGAGAGGGGCGACGGGAAGACGCGGAGGAGACAAGCCTCTCGGGCCACAGGAAGTACATACCGCTGCCCCCGCTGCCTTCCAGATGCCACTCAGATTCCGCTGTGCCTTGTCCAGAGCCTATGAGGAGAGGCAGGTGCGGTCGGTGGGCAGAGACACCGCGGGTCCCATGTGCTGCCCCCCAGGGCCCCGAGCAGGAGGTGGGGAGAAGCCAGGACAGTTACCTTGTTGGCAGCGGGGGCCAGAGAAGCCGGGGGGACAGAGGCAGCGGGTGCCCTGGCAGGTGCCCCCGTGCAGACAGGGCTCACGGAGCTGGCAGGGGCTCTCCTCGTGCTCACAGAGGTCTCCTGCGGGCCGGGGAGCCGTGAGCGGGTGTGGGCCGCAGCGGCCACCCACCACCCCGTGCCCTCCCCGCCGGGGCCGGGCAGGCTGGCTCACCCTTGAAGCCACCTGCGCACAGGCACTGGAACTCGTACTCGCCGGCCGGCATGCAGGTGCCGCCGTGCCGGCAAGGCTGGCGCTCACATGGGGAGCTGGTGTAGCACTGCCCGACGCCCCGGCTGCTCAGGAAGCTGTAGGTGAGGTCCAGCCGCTTCCCGTTCACCGACACCTGTGGGCACAGGGACGCTGAGGGGGCTCTGGGCAGGCCGGGGGCAGAGGCCAAGTGGCCCAGCAGAGGGGAGCTGGGAACCTAAGCGGAAGGGACTCTCGCGCCAGCGAGGGAGGAACCTAAGCTGAATGCCTCCTGCGTGCCAGGGACGTCCAGTAGCACGGTCACTCCTCGAAGGAGGTGTCACTACCCCCATTTCGCAGAGGAGGGAACTGAGGCTCGACGGGAAACCGTCTGGGCTTATTGCGGGTGGAGGGGCCGGCTTGCACCCTCCCCTCCTCTCCCCTGCTCCTCACCTCGCCCATGCAGCCGCGGAAGTGGGCGCTAACGTTGGCGGCGGGGGGCAGCCGCACAGAGGGCTCCACGCCCCCGAGGTAGAGGACGGTGTGCAGGTTGAGGCCCTGGCTCTTGCCTGGTGACGAGCGCAGCACGGGGGCTCTGCTGTTCACGCGCAAGCTGCCATCCTTGTTCAGACGCTCGGCAGACACTCGGTGCCAGTGGCCCAGGGCCAGGGGCTCGGGGCTCCGCAGCACGGCCAGCCCTGGGGCGGGCGGGGGGAATGCCAGATGGGGATGGCGCGCACGGAGGGCCCCTCCCGCCCTCCCCCCTGCCCCATACGGGCACTTGAGCGGATAGGGTGGTCCAGGAGGAACCCGACAGAGGGCTAGGGGACTTGCTTAAAGTCACACGTAGAGTGAAAGAACGTGAGCGAACAAGGGACTTCGGTCGGTCTGACTCCGGAAGTTACTCCTCCAACCCTCCTTGGGCCTTGGGGAGCCGAGGGGGGCGCAGAGCTTGGCACCTAGAGCCCATCTGCCTTCAGCGACCGGTGCTCACCTGACCCTAACTCGTAGCGGAACTCCAGGTGGCCGCCGACCATTGCCAGGGACACGAAGTCCTCCACAGGCCCGCTCTTCCCCCCGCTGAACACCAGGATGCCGTCGGGCGCCAGAGGCTTGAACTCAACGTCCAGGCGCAGCTCGTGGTGTGTGTTGGTGAGGGCAGGCAGTGCCAGGTAGGAGCCGGTGCCCGACATGGAGGGGGTGGTCACCGTTACACCTGCGGCACCACAGCTCAGCCAGGGGCAGTGGGGGCACCGGCGTCCCTGCCCAGCCCGCCCCAGACCCCGGGGCTCCGGACCAGCTGGCTAGGAGCTGCCAACCACAGGAGCGCCTGCCCTTGGGCACAGCAGACCAGGCTGGAAGCGCCTCGGGGCAGGGGGGTTGCTTCACAGACCCTCATGGGAGAGATTCAGGCTGGGCAGAGGCTTGGCCAGGTGACTCTGAGGCCCTCTGGCTCTGGACTCATGTTACCATCCACGGGGCCCTTTGTGGCCTCAGAGTGTCCCTACCCAGCTTCCCCCATGCCTCCCGGGCTCCCCAGGGACTCACGTCCGGCTCCACTCACCTTCCTCACACCTCACCCCTGAGCGGCCCAGGTGGCAGCGACAGGTGTAGCCTCGGCCATCAGGACGGTTCACACAGGTGGCGTCCGGCCCACAGGCCTCTGCGGGACAGAGGGGCCAGCAAGAAGGACAATAAGGTGGCCCGGGAGAGGGTGGGGTCCTGATGCTACAGCCTTACCTACTGCACCCCGGGGGCCTTGGCCAGCCTGGGAGGACTGCCATCAGGAGACTGGGCAGGAGGAATGGATGACGGCGGGGTAGGGGGGGCACCAAGGAGGCCGGGCGGGGGACAGCATGGGAGGGAAGTGCAGGAGTGATGGGGTACCAGTGTGGGGTGCTGGGTACCTGGGAGGCAGGTCCTGGGCTGAGTGCCTTGGTGAGAGATGGGAAGGTGGTAGGTACCTGGGGTGTGAGAGGCTGGGGGAGGGTTGCCTGGCAGCAGTGATGGGGGTGAGAACTTGGGGAGCAGAGTGGGTGTTAGGGTGGCAGGGATGGAAGTCAGTCTCTGGGAGGAGGGGCGAGTACTTGGGTGAGAGTGTGGTAAGTACAGTCAGCAGGGGGATGGGCGGATATGGAGGGGCAGCTACGGACAGAGGCAAGCACCCAGGGGTGGCAGCGATCGGAAGGGTGGGTCACACACCTGGGTGGCAGTGCAGGGCCTGGGAGTGCTCACAGCGGCTCCCGGTGAAGCCAGCCGGGCAGATGCACACGTAGCTGCTGCTCTCTGAATCCTGACATTGGCCCCCGTTCTGTGAAGCCGCCCCCAGAAGTCAGGCGGAGAACCCCCTGGCTCTCCCCCACTTCCCACAGGGGCTGCCCCAGCGGAGGGCAGTGGCCAGGGGCAGTGAGGTGGCGTGTGCGGTGTGGGGTTACCTGGCACGGCCGGTCCCGACAGGTGGGGCAGTGGGAGATGCCGTGCGCGGTAAGGTTGAGGTCGTGGAAGACGATCTCCTCGCCCTGGATGCACAGCTCCCGGACACAGCCTGGGCGGAGGGCAGCCACGATGAGAAGGGGGGCAGTGCCGGGAGGCCTGCCCAGCCCCAGCCCGCACCCTGCAGCGCTCTCCCAGGCTCCCCTGGGCTCTGCCAGCCAGCCAGCCAGCTGAGGCTCGGCCAGGCACGGCGGCAGGGCCGGGGCTCACCTACGAAGCCGCTGCTCAGCCCCGCCTTGGGGATGGCACCGTAGTCGGGGTAGCCGCCCAGGTAGAGCTCCTCATTTAGGTCCAGGCCCTGGAACTTGCCCTGGGGAGTGGAGAAGCCACGGACGGTGGAGAGGGGCTGGGCAGAGGTGGGGGAGGGGGCTGGAAATGGGGGCACCAGTGGGGCCTCACCTGAGAAGTCCCGTTGACCGGGGCCAGGCTGCCCACGATCAGGGAGCCCTGGGTAAGGCTGCGCAGCAGGGTCACGGTGTGGAACTGGCCCAGCGCCAGCGGTGTGGGGTGGCGGATGGTGGCCATGCCCGAGCCTGCGTCAAACCTGCTCCCCAGGATGGGGCCAGGGCAGGGGAGAGCATACAGGGCTGGTCAGAAGGGCCCGGCAGGGGGCCCAGCCTGGGAAGGGGTGATGTCACCATTTCCTGCAGTTCTGATCTAGTTCCTGTCCCTGCCTTGTCCCCCCAACCCTATCATCCACCCCCAGCTCGCCCCAACCCTGCCCCTTCCTCAGATCCTCTCTTCCCCCGCCCCAACCCCCCTACCCCATCTCCAGAGCTTATCCAGAGCAGGCCCCAGGGTGCTAACAGCCCTTGGCTCCGTGGCCCTGGAGATCACCTTGTTGTTTTCCCCCTTTATGGCTGCTCTTCCGCAACTAGAATATCTATTCCCCCAAGGCCAGAACTTGATCTGTCTGTATCAGTGCCTGGCACAGAGTAGGGGTCCAGCAAATAGTTTCTGAGCGAATGAATGAACGAAGCCCGGTCTGCAGGAGTCCCACCCAGCAAAGACGCGCTCAGCATCACCGAGCATCTCGGCCACAGTTTCGTGCAAGTCTAGGCGGCTTCCTCCTGCACCTGGCCGACACACCGCGCCCACTCCAGGCGGTCACCGAGGGTAACGGCCGCACCTCCTCCCTCCTCCATTCATCTCAGTCCAGGGCAGTGTGTGCCTGACCGAAGCCCCGCAGTCCGGTCCCCCAGCCCCCTTCCCTTGTAAACGGGGAGGGCGAGGGTCTCACCGGAACTCGGGCCTTCCCCCCACAAGGCCGAAGGAGATGAAGTCGGGCTGCCTGTTGGCCAGGTTGGTGGGGCTCCCTGGGATCCGCTTCTGGCCGTTGTACAGCAGCATCCCTGGGGTGGGGGGGAAGCACAGCCGTGTCAGGGCCTCCCCGACCAGCCATGGGCTCCCTGTCAGCCCAGCCCCGGGAATGAGTGACCGCAGCCGGGGAGCCTTCACTCTCCAGCTCCCACCCCTCCCTCTGCGTGCCCAGCACAGCCAGGGCCTTCTCGCTTTCTCCGGATGCCCTTACACAGGGCTGGCTCAGAGCCCCTCAAGACGCGGAGTTTGCTTCACTCACGCTGGAGGGCCTACCTGAAGGAGGACAGGGAGGCAGAGACTCACCGGAGTAGAGAAGGAGGCCTGGACAGGGAAAGTCGGAGAGCCGTAGGAGATGGAGGGGGGAGGGGGAGAGGGGGAGGGAGGGAGAGAGAGAGAGAGAGAAGAGGGAAGGCTGAGAGATGGAGACAAAGGAGGGAAGGAGGAGTACAGAATGAACAGGAAGCTGGGGCAGGAGGCTGGGTGCAGGTGCACCCATCAGAGGTGGGAGGTACTGCCGAGTGGGGCATAGAGACAGGAGGAGGCACGAAAGAGGGCCCAGGTGGCAGGCCTGGGGTCCCGGCACAGGGAGCTGAGGGAGGTGGGTAGGACCGGGGACCACTAGGGCTCTGAGAGTGGTGGTGCTTACCCCAGGAGATCCCCACCCCACGGCAGCCCCCTCCTGCTCACCGTCGGCTGAGTCGGGTCGGAAGGTGATCTTGATCTCGAACTTCCTGTAGGCGTCTTTGATGGTGGGCAGCGGCAGGAAGGAGTGGGGGGTCTGCGTGAAGTAGGGCACCACCCGCTCTGCGGGCAGAGAACACAGCTAGAAACCATGCCCCACCCCCGGCAGTGGGCAGGGCGCTGCCGAGTCCGGAGTCTGGAAGGTGTCTTACCCGGCACCTGCAGATGGGCAAAGGCTTTGACTTTGCCCTGGCGGTTAGTGGCCGTGCAGACATAGGTGCCTGCGTCCTGAGGTCGGACGGAAGGCAGCAGCAGCATGTTGTTTTCTAGGCGGCTGTCGGGTGGCAGGTTACCATCCAGCTGCAAACACACCCGCACTCTGGAGCCGGGCGTTGCCCGCACCTCCGTAGGGCCTGCCTCCCATCTGGCCGCAGGCCCACCCTTAAACACTGGGCACGTACCCTGTGCCGAGCCCGGGCCAGGTCCTGGGGGCACCGAGACCGTGAAGACCCGGTCCCTGCCCCTCAGGCATGCCCGCCACGCCCCTGCCCGGCACTTACCTTGCTCCAGGTGATGTCAGGAGTGGGGTAGCCAGAGGCCATGCAGGGGAAGGCGGCTGCAGAACCAGCAGGTACACGGACCTCTGGGGGCGTTGAGATCTGGGGCAAGGCTAGGAGTGGGGAAGGAGACATGGGCCATCAACCCAATGACGGCCACCATTTGAGAGCCCAGCCTGTGTCCTGACTCGTTCCATCCTCACACTAGCCCCCGAAGGGAGGCACTGTGTTCCCACATCACAGATGAGGCTCCCTGCTGGCTGCACATGTGGAACTGGGCAGTAGGGGCTCAGGGACGGGTCCGTTGGACTCCGCAGCCTGAGACTCTTCAACACAGCCCGGCGGAACGTTGTGCTGCCCCCTGGGGACCCGAGGAGGCACTAGGGCAGGGTGCAGCGGTCAGTCTGGGGGCAGGGCCTGGGGGTTGGGGTGAAAAGGAGCTGCATTTGAAGACGACACAGATGCGTGTCGGCCCTGCGTTCACTGCTTGTTTGCACTCTCGCGTGTCTGTGTTTTGTGTTTAGGTCGTCTCTGCCATCAGACTGGGCCGTGGGGCTCCGTCATCAGAGCAGGTGCTCTCGCGGGTGACGACTGCGTGTCCGCTTTGCTGGTGGTGCCCCCTGTCCCCGCGGAGGTCCCTGCTGGCCTTCACCTTGTACAAGCAGCAGCACGTGGGACTGGGTGGTGCCCGCAGCGTTGGTCGCGGTGCAGCGATACTGTCCTGCATCGGTCAGCTCCACGTGGGCGATCCTGACGATGCCTCCGCTCTGCACGATGCCAGGCCGCAGGCGCCCCCCGACTTTGCTCCATGTCACCTGAGGCTTGGGGTCACCCAGGGCTAGGCACTCGAACTCCACGGCGTGGCCAACCACCACGGTCTGCACGGAGGTCCGGATGTTGATGAGCACCGAGGGCAGGGCTGGGGAGGAGGGAAGCGGAGGCAGAGTGAGGCCGGCCAGCCTGCCGTGGGCCTGGCCCAAGGACGTGAGCCCCGGAGCCCCTGGCCTCCATGTGCTTTCTCGTGCATTCGCTCATGAACACGCGCACTCGTCTGCTCTTGGTTGTAGGTTCGCTCACTTGGGCCTCTGCTGTCCTTCTTCACTGCTTGGTCTGAACACCCACTCGCTCCACCCATCTCCCTTCTTCCTCCCTCCCTTGCGATATTTGTCAAGCCCCCCTGTGCTACACTGGTCACAAGCAAGATACCATCAGGTGATTCTCTTTATTCATAGGCATTGAAGGGGCTTCCTGGGGAACACAGTCCCTGTGCCCCTCGTCTCTGTCTCCTGCTCTTAGGAGGCCTGAAGCCACCATCCTACCTTGGACAACCAGCTGGGCACTGGCCTGGGCCTGTCCCCATGGTCCATGGGCCTGGCAAACATATGTCCCTTGGCAGCTCTGGTCCAAGTTCTGGATTCTGTAAAGAAAAAGTAGTAAGACATCAGTGAATAAAAACAACTGACAAGAATGCTTTGTGATGGCGTGGAAGTTCAAAGCCACCAGAGATTAGCACACGATGTAAGCTTCTGGTCTCCCACTAACCGCGTGAGGTAGGGCAGGCAGGCAGGCAGGCAGACCGATGTCACCACACCCATTTTAGGTTAAGACCTTGTGGTCAGATCTCAAGATCACACACCATTACAGAACAGCAGAGCTGAGAACGGGATCATGTGTATCTTTCCGGTCCCAGAGCCCGTTCCCTCTCCCCTACAGCACTGATAATACAAATACGAGCCACTGTTTACTGAAGGCCTTCCACGTGCTTTAGATAATCTCGTGTGGTCTCATATAACCCATCGCACAGCTGAGAACACTCAGGCTCAGAGAATGGAAGTGACTTGCCCAAGGACACGGTTTCATACTGAGCCCCACAGGACAGGTATCTTAACAGTTCCCCCGTGCACCTTGGGCTGGGGTGCTCAAGTGCAGGCTGGCCTGCCCCCCTGACTCACCGGAGCACCCCATCCTGCACACTGTGGCCAGGAGGCAGCTGACCCCCTTCCTTGATCCAACGGAGCTGGGTGCCCCGGTCAGTGGGCACGGCACAGTGGAACTCGACACTGGCCCCTATGCTCTTGGTCTCCAGCTGAGGTGTGACCTGAACGATGGGTGTGGATCCTGCTGGGATGGCAGTGGCCGGGACGGAGCCAGAGGGGCCTGTGGGGACATATACGAGGTTCTGTGTGTGTGTGTGTGTGTGAGAGAGAGACAGACAGAGAGAGAGAGAGAGAGAGAGAGAGAGAGATCCCTGATGCCTCCCCCTCCCAGGACCCAGAAAATGGCCATCCTAACATTCAAGGGATGTTCTTTTCCTAGGAGCCCCTTCTGCCCCGCCTGAGCCAGGGCTGCTCACCTTGAACAAGCACCTGGGCGAAGGCCTCCGCCGAGCCCACCTTGTTGGTGACCTGGCAACGGTAGCGGCCTGAGTCCTCGGGGGCCGCGGGCTCAAAGCGCAGCATCTCGTTCCTGGCGGTCACCCTCCCAGGGAGGCTGCCACCCACTCGGCTCCACTGGAAGGTGAGTGGGGGTGTCCCATGAGCCAGGCACTGGAGCTGCACTGTCTCCCCTGCCCGCACCGAAGCGTGCTCCGGGACCGTGGTGGCGTACGGCGGGCCTGGGGGCGGTGGGCACAGAGGTCAGGGCACGGAAGAGCAGCAGTCAGGGTGGGAGCAGGTGTGGGACCCAGGTGCTTTGCCAGAGGACCAGGGAAGCTGAAGGGTGAAGCAGAGGACTGGGGATGAGGGAAGCAAGGGTCCCAGGGGGTGGGATGGGTCTCAGACTAGGACCGGCTCTGGGGGCCTGAGGGGCACAGGGCCCTCTGCATGATACTCCTGGGGCTCTGTCCAGGGTGTAGCCCGGCTGGGGGCTCAGAGCTCCATGCACAGCACAGAGGGAAGCTCAAGGAGGGTGGACGAGTGTCTTACTCTCCACGTGCAGGGCGACGGTGGCCTCAGCGTGGCCGGCGGGGCTGGTGGCATTGCAGATGTACTGGCCTGAGTCCTGCTGGGCTACGCGGGGGATGATGAGTGTGTCACCTTCCAGCCGGTGCTGCCAGGGCAGTGGGGAGCGCAGCTTGGACCAGTGGATGGTGGGCGTGGGGCTGCCTGTGGAGTGGAGTGAAAGACCACAGAGGTCACTGGGCTGCCCTAGGGATGAGCTGGGCATAAGGATGGTGAGGCGGCGACTGGGTGATCTCGTCCCTTCATGAGGATCACTGTGTGGGCACCTCAGCCATCACTGGGTGATGCCAGCAACAAAGTCCCCTCCCCGGGTATGCTATCATCTTCGGATCTCGTGTCTCCCATTCAGGCCCCAGGGCCGCACTGCTCTGCCTGCCCTGTGTGCCAGCCCCTGTCCACACCTGTGGCTGAGCAGCGCAGGGTGGCTGTGTGTCCAGCCTCTACGGTCAGCTCGGCTTCTTCAACTTGGACCTGCGGGGCCCCTGGGGCCATAGCGCCCGTGTCCACAATCACCTCCACCCGCTTCTGTGCTGTGCCCAGTGCGTTCTGAGCCAGGCATATGTAGATGCCTGCATCTGATGGTTTAGCTGATGAGATCTGGAAGAAAGCAAGGATGCTGGGTAAGTGGGCACGGATGGGCACCTGGGCATTAACCCCCAGGTCTGGCTTGCTTTCCCCTCTCCCTTCCACCCTTCCCTTTGCTTTCAGGTCTCCTGTTTGGCTGCTTGAGGACTCACATTTAAGACATCCCGCCATTAGTCTGTTGATCCACTTGTCCATCAACCCACCCATCTACTCACCACACATCCATCCATCCAACTCTCTACCCATCCTTCCACCCATCCACCCACCTACTCACCTACCCATCCACCCATCTACCTACCCATCCACCCATCTACCTACCCATCCACCCACCTACCCACCCATCCATCCATCCTTCCAGCCATTCTTTCTTCCTTTCTTTTACCTTTTTTCTTACTGCCCATCTTCCAGTCTACCCACCAACCACTCACCCATGCCTCCCCTTTCTCTCTCCATCCATTCATCACCGATCCGCCCATCCACGACTCTTTCCTCTGAGCATCTGCTCAAGGATGGACCCCGACTGGGCCTCAGACCCAGAGATGAAATGGCCCCGGCCTCTGCCTAGGAGAAGACTTGCCTCACCTGCAACACCGTGTGGCTGTCCACGACCCCATACATCCGCTGCTCCACGTTGGTGGGGGCACCAATCCGGGTCCAGCGAGCCGAAGAGCGGGGCTCCCCAGCACTGACACACTCCAGGGTGACAGACTTGCCCACTTTCACCCGCACGGGGCCCTCGGGGAGCACAGACACAGTAGGGGGCCCTGCCCAGAGGAACGACATCGCTAATGTGCGTGCAGGGCTCTGCCCGCCACATGCACCGTCACGGCCCCTGTCTCAGTAACTACCTGGGCCGGGCACTATCCTGCACCGACGTGGAAACTGAGGCCAAGAGGGAGAATGCCCAAGAGGGAGGCATTGGCAGAGGCAGGATTGAAAGTTGGAGGTTGTGAGCTCAGAAGCAGGGCTGGAGACAGGAAGGCAGAGCCCGCGGGCTCACGCTGCTCACCGTGCACACTGAGGTTCACGACACTCTGGGCCACACCGTAGGCGTTGGAGGCCACGCAGCGGTAAGCACCGTGGTTGCTGGGCCGGGTGCCCACGATGGTGATGATGGAGCCGTTGGGGCTGATGTGGACATTGTCTGTGGAGTTGGCATCGGGCAGGGTATGGTCAGTGAGCTTGTCCTCATGCCTCTGCGTTGCCAGTAGGCACCGCTCGGCCCCATGTCCCCGACCCCTCTAGCCTGGGTGTGTCTAGCTCACAGAGTCCCAGGTGGCAGATGGAAGAGGCCTTGGAGACTGCCGGGTTCAGCCCCCTCCCCATCCAGATGGGGGACAGTGAGGCCCCAGAGGGGAGGGGCCCCCTCAGCCTTTGTCCCACCCACAGCGGTGATCACACCTTCACACCTGCCTCCAGGATCCCCTCCCCCCGCCCCGGCCCCCGCCAGCTCACCCTCCAGTTCTTGACTCCGAGTTCTCCACTCGAGGCTGATGGGCGCTGCCCCGTCATGGATGAGGCACTTGAAGCTGGCATCTTGGCCCTGTTGCACAGTGCTGCTAGGTGGGTCGATAGAGATGACAGGGCTCCTGAGGCCTGTGGGATGAAGCAAGCAGGGGGCTGGGCTCGGGAGGGCCAGCTTGGCTTGACCCCCCTGCCTCATGAGGCTCCACGGTCTGCCCTCCGCCCCTTGCCTGTGGCATCTGCCACACTCACGGTAGGAGGACCCCGCACTGGGTGGGACAGTGACTGTGAAGGAAGCCTCCTGCTCGGGGCCAGAGCCGCCAGCCACGCGGCACACATACTCGCCGGAGTCGGCAGGGGAGACATGGTGCAGCCGTAGCCTGGAGCCGTGGGTCTGTGCGAGCGAGGAGGGGACAGCCATCAGGCCAAAGCACCTGGGGCTGGGCGAGTCCCCAAGCCCGCTGTGCCAGTGGCTGAGTTCTCCCTTGAGTCCCAGGAGCCCAGGGCTCCAGCTGGGAGGGATGAGGGATCTTCATTTACTGGATCCTACATGTTCACCTGGCCCACTTTTCAGAGGAGGAAGCTGCCTCGGGGACAACTCAGCAGCAGGGCCAGAACACCCAGGTCTCTCACTCTCCCGCTGAGCAGCTCTGCTCCAACAACTACACTATCCCCTGGGGTCCCAGAGGAAGCCAGGGTTCACATGAGGTCTGGGGTACAGAGAGCAAATGCAGGTTGAACCCGGCCTGCCCTGGAACGCTCCCCATCAGGCCCCTGTACCTGGTGCTGGGTGGGGAGGCGGCCCCCACGCTTGTACCACGTGACCCGGGCATGGGCCTGCCCAGGCACCACGCAGTTCAAGTCCAGGGTCTGTCCTTCGGCCACGTGGGAGGAGGAGGCCTCGATGTAGATGGGCTGCGCCAGTCCAGGGGCTGGGGGCACAGGGGGTGAGAGAGAAGGGTGGGACTCCCAGG
Source organism: Zalophus californianus (assembly GCF_009762305.2). Lineage (NCBI taxonomy): Eukaryota > Metazoa > Chordata > Mammalia > Carnivora > Otariidae > Zalophus > Zalophus californianus. The sequence continues at coordinate 16,020,712 of NC_045598.1, forward strand.
GACGAAGGCAGGGACTGAGGGTGGTGGCAGTGGCAGGATGCCATGGGACCATGCCACCCAGACCCAGGACTGGTCCCCCGTGGTTGCGGGGAGGGGCTGGAGGACCTTCACAGAGCAGAGAGCCAGAGCCCTGCTGGAAAAGCAGGGAAGAGCAAGGCCAGGAAGGGATTCCCCAGGCCTGCGTCCCAGCATCACCCACTGCTCCTGTCACTCACCGGGAATGGGGCCTGGGCTGGAGGCCTCAACTGTGACAAGGACAGAAGCCTCCAGGGTGCCTGAGTTGCTGGTCACTTGGCACGAGTACTCTCCAGAGTCAGCCGGGGACACCTGATTCAGCCTTAGCAGGGGTCCGTGGACCTGGCCAGCATCAGGGCAAGGGCAGGGACAGTGAGCTGGGGGGCTGGCAGCCACGGCCTTCAGATGCCCAAGCCCTCTGCTATATACACCCCAGGACTGTCACGTACAGTTGTGAAGGCTGCATCATGTGCAGGGCGACCCCTGAGACCTTAGACACTGCAGAATATGTTTATGACACTTTTGTGGTAGGAGAAGTCTAGCGACCCGAGTAACAGGTGCCTTTTTTTAATTGCACCCAGGTGCTGGGAGCCCGGGGGTGGCTCTGCGGCACCCAGCCTATCCTTGAACTCCTGACTCCCAGTGGTCTCCTGCTGCAATTTTCCCGAAGCCCCGGAAGTTGGAGCTACCTTCCCTCCTGGCTAGAATGAGGCAGGACTGTTGGGCAGGGGTGGCGTGGGGTAGGGGAGTGCCCACATCCTGCTTTCTCCAGCCCCCGTACCTGGTGCCGGGCAGGAAGGCTGCCCCCGCGCCTGTGCCATGTGACCTGGGCGTGGGCCTGTCCAGGGACCACGCAGTTCAGATCCAGGGTCTGCCCTTCGGCCACGTGGGAAGAGGAGGTCTCAATGCGGATGGGCGGGGCTCCACCTGGGGCTGAGGCACAGGAAGAGGTCAGTGAGCTGGAACTCCCACCTCTCTGCCCTCAGTCCCGACCCCCTGGGCACCCAGATTTTCAGACCAGGGGCCAGACCACATATGGAGAGATGGCCTCGGTCCGCGCCCGCTGCCCATTCCTGTGAAGCCTGGGGCAGCTGGGCTGGCCTGGGGGAAATGGCACGCCCCACACCATGGCCCCACCGTCTCCTCTTGTGCTCCCAGCACCACCAGTGGCCGGGGCCCAGGGCCAGGCACCTCCCTACAGATCACTCTTTTTCTCAAACTTGAGCAATGTGTGCCTAAGAACCCAGACTTGGGGGCCAGACTACCTGGGTTCAAAACCCAGGTCTGCCATCTATTAGCTGTAGGACCTTTGGAGAGTGACTTCACCTCTCCGTCTCAGTTTTCCATCTGTAAAATGGGGAGAACAGTCACACCAACCTCAAACAGTTTTTGTGAGGATGAAATGGGTTAAACGTGTAAACAGAACAGGGCCCAGCACCTCGTAAGTGCTAGATCACATTTATTTCTCAGCAATTCCCAAACTATGTTCGTGTCTGCCATAGCCACATACGAATTATTTTATATTTTCCTGTCAAACGATTCACTTAACAAAACCCGTAAATACTTAGCCCCGTTGTAGACAATGATTTCCCTGAAAGCATGGCGGGTTTCATATGTGGCTATCTTTCTCTAATATACCAATGGTAATACGAAAGATTTTTATCAGGGCCCCCCGCTCCAGATCACCCTCACGTACCCATAGAGGTGCAGTTCCAGCCTTTAGGGAACGCACGTATTGTTGCAAGAGTTCTGCTATCCCCACTTTATGGATGAGGAAGGTGAGGCACGGAGTCCCTTTGCGCAACAAAGTGTGGAGAGAGGAGCTGGGCCTCCAGCCCACATAGGCCAGACCCCCAAGTCGAGTTCTCAGGCCCTAGACATCCTACCTGACCTGGCTCCCGACCTCTGCCTGCTGGTTCCCCCCTGGCCACGTCCCTTCTCCAGCCTCCCAGCCCCACCACAGGCACCCTCACCAGGGACAGGAACAGCGCTGGAGCCATATGCCTCGATGTTGACCAGGACTGAGGCCTCCAGGGAACCCGAGCCGCTCATCACGTGGCACACATACTCGCCCGAGTCAGCCGGGGACACCTGGTACAGCCGCAGCCGGGAGCCGTGGGCCTGAGCAGGGGCAGGATGGGGAAACAGGAGCAGAGTGAGAGAGCAGGCAGAATCCTGGAAGGCTGGGGCCAAGGTCTAACCTCCGACCTGGGCAGGCACTGTGCCCCTAGGGACTCCCGGCCTCCTTCCTGAGTAGATCTTGGGCGAGGGGCCCCTAGGCAGGGCCCCCACATTCAGCCACCCTCCCACCACATCCAGCCCCGCAACTCCCATACCTGGTGGTGAGTGGGGAGGCTGCCCCCGCGCTTGTGCCACATGACCTGGGCGTGGGCCTGTCCAGGGACCACGCAGTTCAGGTCCACGGTCTGCCCTTCGGCCACGCGGGAGGAGGAGGACTCGATTCTGATGGGCACAGCACCGCCAGGGGCTGTGGGCACAGAAGCAGATTTAGGAACGACTGGGCTGGTAGGAGCCTCAGCCATAGAAACCTCTGTCGCCCAAGGTAATAACGATGGTTAACGCCTACTAAGCACGTATGGCATGCCAAGTACCATTGTAAGCACTATATGTGTATGAACTCGTTTAATCCTCATGAAAGTCATTGGGGCGCCCGGGTGGCTCAGTGTCTGCCTTTGGCTCAGGCCATGATCCCAGGGTCCTGGGCTCGAGCTGTACATCGGGCCCCCCGCTCAGCGGGGAGTCTGCTTCTCCCTCTCCCTCTGCTCTCCCCCTCTGCTCCTGCTCTTTCTCTCTCAAATAAATAAATAAAATCTTTAAAAAAGAATCCTCATAGATTTCACGAACTTTCTGTGATCGTGGAAACACTCATCTGCACTGCCCACCACGGCAGCTGGGTGTGGCCAGCGGCCACCACAGTGGACACCAACATGGGGCTGGAATGACCGGCATCCCCACGCTGCTGACGAGAGAATGAAGATGAGGGAGGAGAGGAAGTCCCTCAAGTCTCTTAGTGGCGCAGGCCGGACTGGAACCCAGGTATCTTGCTGCGGAGCCCTTGGCCTGGACCGCCACCCTCATGTGAGACCTCTGACTGACTCCCCAGGGAGCCCTGTTACCTGCGTCTCCTGGTCCCTTCCTGGGCCTTTGTCAGACTCACCGGAGGGGCTGCCAGCCCTGGGGGAGACTGAGACCACAATGGAGGCCTCCTGGGCATCGATGTTGTTGTTGGCCCGGCACACGTACTCGCCCGAGTCAGCCACAGACATGTGGTTCAGCCGCAGGCGGGAGCCGTGGGCCTGGGAGCAGATGGGGAAGGAGTGAGAGAGGGGTGGAGGGGCCAAGAAGTCACCAGCTGGCTTAGGCCTCCTCCCAGGCCTCCCTCATCAGACCTGCCGAGGCCGCCCGCTGTCTACCCCGGGCAGAAGGGAGGACCGCCCCGGGACTGCCAGTGAGGGCTTCACTTCCGGTTCTTTGCCCATGGGGTCTGTCCCTGCAATGCCACCCCGGCGGGCAGGGGTTCTGCCCTCACTGGCCCGGCTCCACTCTACCTGGTGTTGGGCAGGAAGGCTGCCCCCACGCTTGTACCACGTGATGGTGGCCTGGGGCTGCCTGGCGACCACACAGTTCAGATCCAAGGTCTGCCCTTCGACCACGGTGGGGGACGAGGACTCGATCCTGATGGGCGGGGAGACGCTGGGCACTGAGACAGAGACGGATGGGCCACATAGCCAGAGTCAGGCAACAGTGACGGTGCCAGGGCCCAGTCTGCCTCCCCCCGCACCCACTTGCCTGGACCCCCTGCCCTGTGCCCTCTCACCGTGGGAGGGACCGCTGCCCTCGATGGTAACGACAAGTGAGGTCTCCTGGGAGCCACCACCGTTACTGACGTGACACACATATTCGCCCGAGTCGGCTGGTGTCACCTGGGGGATCCGGAGGCGGGAGCCCACGATCTGAGGGGGAGCACGTGTCCGTCAGTGGGTGGGGGGCAGCATCTCCACATCTCGGGGGCTGCCGCCCCAGACTCCAGGAGCCTCGCCGTCTCGCCCGGGCTGGCCGCCACCCGGGCGTCCTTCAGAACTCCCTCAGCAGCCTTCCTGAGGCTCCAGGCTGGGGTGGACCGTGCCTCTAGCCTTTGTACTGTTCTCACCTGTCACCCGGGCCAAAAGCCTGCTGAGGCCATCCCTGGTGACTCCACAGTGCCCGGTATGGCTTCTATTACACTGCTCTCACAAGGCGTGTCTGCCTCGTCCGCTAGCCCGTGAGCTCCCTGAGGCCAGGCACCTGCCTCGACCCACTTGGAATCCTTAGTGCCAGGTACAGACTTGGCCTGGAGTAGATTCTCAGGGACATTCAGTGAGTGAGTAAATCATAGAGTGTTCTGTTAAAATACGGGATCCAACTAGGGTCAGTAGGATACATGTATCCTCAGCATCAGTCCAGGGCCAATCAAGTAAGAATGCTCAGAGTTTGCTGAATGACTAATGAGCACAGCAAAGATGTGGACAGCCCCTCCTGAATGCCATCAGGGCCAGTGTGCCCAGTTTTTGCATCCCCACCCAATGCCTCCATACCTGGTGCCGGCTGGGTAGGCTGCCTCCACGCTTATACCAGGTGATGGTGTGGGGGGCTTGGCTGGCCACCAGGCAGTTGAGGTCCAGGACGTGTCCGTTGGCCAGGGAGGCCGAGGACGACTCAATGCGGACGGGGTACACCACACCCTGGGCTGGGAGGGCAAGACAGGAGGCAGGGTGTGGGAGCCGCTGAGGTTGGAGTGGCTCGAGCAGCCCCCCACCGTTTGGTGTGACCCCTGAGATACTTACGGTGGGAGGGGCCAAGGTGTTGCTGGATGGTGACGAGGACAGAGGCTTCTTGGGTGCCCGAGCTGCTCACCACGCGGCACACGTACTCCCCAGAGTCGGCTGGGGTCACCTGGGGCAGGCGCAGCCTTGAGCCATGCACCTGGGCAGGAGGAAGTCAGGCTCAGAGTCAGGCCCTGGGGCTCTCAGCTAAACTCCCGCTCCCTTCCCTGGCTCTGCTCCCAGCCCGGTTGAATCAACTGGACTCGAGAGGAGCTCTTCCTGGACAGACCACCTTGTGACCAGTCGATTCCCCTGCCCCAGTGTCAGGACTGGGCCCAATGAAAAGAAGTGGGTGACCAACATTCATTGATGTGCTTTGGGGCAGGGGAGGTAGGCAGTGTGAGTCCACCTACCAGAGAAGGACACTGAGGATCAGGGAGGTTAAATGACCGGCCTAAAGTCACACAGCAGGCCAAGTGGTAGGACAGTGTCTGAACTCAGATATGCCCGAATTCAAAGCCTGTGTACTTTCCTCTGTAGTCACCAGGGTCTTTCAGGTCCCCCCTTAGCTCCCTGCCTCCTACCTGGTGCCGAGCGGGGAGGCGGCCCCCACGTTTGTGCCACGTGACCTGGGTATGGGTCTGCCCAGCAACCAGGCAGTTCAGATCCAGGGTCTGCCCTTCAGCCACGTGGGAGGAGGACGACTCGATCCGGACAGGAGGGGTGACCCCCAGTGCTGGGGACAGAGGGCAGAGGGTCAAGTCCTGGCTAGGAGGTGGGGGGGCGGGCTGTGAGTGAAGATAAGGGCTACCGGTCTGGTGGGATCCTGCCAGTGTCTCCCACGGCTGGGCCCCTAGCCCTGCCCTACCCCCAGGACTGCTTACCGGGTACAGAGCCTGCAGGCTCAATGGTCACCAGGACAGAGGCCTCCAGGGGCACCGAGCCACCCACCACGCGGCACACATACTCGCCCGAGTCAACTGGGGACACCTGGTGTAGTCTCAGCAGTGAGCCGTGGGTCTGGCCGGAATGGAGGTGAGCTCAGAGGGGGCCCCCACGGGACCCCTGTACCCATAACCTGCATGCCTGCCTCACTCTCTGACCCCTGGGGACTGACCATCAGCTCCGTCCTGCTTAGGGAGAGACTTGTCCCAAGAGTAGGAGGTGGCCAGGAGGAGCCATGGTGAACTGGTCAAGCACTAATATCACCTTCCATCGATTCTAAGACACACTTTTTAATGTTTCTGAAATCAAGATGCATCTTATAGTGAATAATTTTACAATTAAAAGTGGCAGCGTTTTTTTCCTTAGAGGTACCAAAAAATCATAATGCATCTTGCAATGGATAGCATCTTGAACTGTATAAAACACAGTAATATTAATAACGGTATTATGGGAACAACAGCTCAGCAACTTCTACCTGCCTGAGCTCTGAGCACTTTGCACATATATTAAGGCCCTTGACCCTGAAGACAATTCTGTAAGACAGCATTTTACAGACTCTGAAGCTACGGCACAGAGAGGTTAAGTAACTCGCTCAAGGTCACAAGCTAGTAAGCGGTAGAAGCAGCATTCACACCTAGGCCGGCCAGTCTTCGAGTCTGGGTTCTAACCATTGTACTGGACACCTGTGCAATGGGGTCTAAGGCGTTCCCTGACTCCGAGGAGCTAGCCTCCAGTGCCCCCCCTTCTTGACCGCCACCACCCAGGGCCTTCCTCCCATCCCTTTCCTGGCCTGTCCATCTTCCAGGCCTGTACCTGGTGTCGGGCGGGGAGGCTGCCCCCGCGCTTATGCCACGTGACCTGGGCGTGGGCCTGCCCGGGCACCACACAGTTCAGATCCAGGGTCTGCCCTTCGGCCACGTGGGAGGAGGAGGACTCGATGCGGATGGGCTGGGAGCCAGCCGGAGCTGGAAAAGAAGATGGTCAGCGGTCACTCCAGTTCTCTACAGCCGCCCCCGCCTATCCCTGTCTTCCGTCCCAGCCCAACCTGGTGGCCCCACTCACGGTAGGCGAAGTTGGCCCCCTGGGTCCTGGTTACTGTGACTGTGATGGAGGCCTCCAGCCCATTGCTGGCCCGGCAAACGTACTCGCCTGCGTCAGCTGGCGAGGCCTGGAAGATGTACAGGCGGGAGCCGCGGACCTGGGCAGCCAGGGGAAGGGGTGTGAGAACAGGGCTCCCCACAGCCTAGCAGATGCCCCTCTGCCCTGCTCCTCTGAGCTGGGAACTGCCAGCCGCTCAGCTCCAGGGCCCCGACCCCCTCAACTCACTTCCCAGAGCTGGGCCTGGCCAGCCCCTCCCGCCTTTCTGCCACCGCGCACCTGGTGCCGGGCGGGCAGGCTGCCCCCGCGCTTGTACCACGTGACCTGGGCGTGGGCCTGCCCTGCCACCACACAGCTCAGATCCAGGGTCTGCCCCTCGGCCACGGTGGGGGAGGTGGACTCGATCCTGACAGGTGGGACAGGTCCTGGGGCTGTGGGGAAAGAAGCAAAGGTAGCGGATGCCCCCCAGAAGACAGGGCCAGAAGGGTCCACCTCAGAGAGAGCCAGCCCGGCCAGGCTCTCACGTGTTTGGCAGTTTGGTGGCCTGGGCTTGATGTCCTCAGCTGAGCCGCCCCGAGCAGAGGGCCAGGGCAGGGGCCAAGCCTCGCAGAAGGGAGCAAGGAAGTGGGGGGAGAAGAGGGCAGTTGAGGCTGGGGGAGGGGAAGAGGAGGCAGTCGAGTGGCTAGACGAAAGTGACCGGAAAATGGCGGGTCGCTCAGAGAAGCGGTCGCCAGCTCCGGCGTGGGCCTCCTGCTCCCACCCTCCCAATGGCAGGCAGAGTCGCTAGGACCTCAGCCCCTCGGAAGGCCCTCAGCCCCTCCTGCGTGCCCTGTCCTTGGCAGTTACTCACCAGGGATGGAGCCCGCAGGGGAGCCGGAGGCCTTGATGTTGACCAGGACAGAGGTCTCCAGGGGCCCGGAGCCAAGGACCACGCGGCACACGTACTCGCCTGAGTCGGCTGGGGACACCTGGTGCAGCCGCAGCAGCGAGCCATGCGTCTGCATGCAAACAGGGAGGGTTGGAAGGGGGCCGGAGGGGCCCTGTCCACCCCTCCTCTAGCAGGCTGGTCCTGGGGACTGCTGTACCTGGTGCCGAGCGGGGAGGCTGCCCCCGCGCCTGTGCCACGTGACCTGGGCGTGGGCCTGCCCGGGCACCACGCAGTTCAGGTCCAGGGTCTGCCCTTCGGCCACGTGGGAGGAGGAGGACTCGATGCGGATGAGCTGGGAGCTGCCCAGAGGGCCTCCTCCAGGAACTGGCACAGAGGAACTAGTAAGGGTCCTGGGCTCCGGAGCCACAGTCCCGGAGCCCTGGGGCAGAGCGCCCTGGGATAGGACCAAGCCCTAGCTTGGGAGGGCAGATGGGAGGCCTTTCTAAAGCTGGGACCATGCTTTTCTATCTCAGCATGGTCAGTCAGGCCCCTCCTTCCCTGACCCACCTCCAGCTTCGAATTCAAGGCCCATTTGTCCACCTATGGCTTCCTGATCTGTGATGAGCTGCTGCGGCCTACAGGCAACCAAAGCCCTTCAGTGCCCAGGCCGGACCAACGGATGCAGACAATAACGTTACAACTCTCTTCTAGACAGTGTTTATCATCTGCTCACACCACGTGGTAGTGCTATTGTCCCCATTTCACAGATGATGGAACTGAGCCCTAAAACGTGACATAACTTAGTTCGAGACTGATAAAAGTTAGAAGGAGGATTTAAATCCAGGTCAGCCTGGCTCCCAACTCAGTTTAATCCTGACTCTGCCGCTTCCTGATGAAATCTGAAACAGTAACTTCATCGTGAGGCCCCAGGTAAGCCCCATCAACCTTACCCACTCTCAGCCCCCTCACATCCCCAAAGCCTGCCTAGAGCACCCCTTCTTGTCCTGATCTTACCGAAGAGACCACAGACACCTTCCCTGGGAACAGTGGGGAGATCCTAGGGCTCGGCCCCTGCCTGGCCCCGCTTGGCTCCTCACCTGGGGTGTAGCTCGGGCCTGAGTGGGTGCTATGTAAGACAGAGATGATGATGGAGGCCTCCTTGGGGCCTGACTCGTTCTCCACTCGGCATACGTATTCTCCAGAATCAGCCGGTGAAACCTGGGAAAGCCGTAACCGGGAGCCATGCACCTGGGACAGGGTGGGACAGAGGGAGGTGAGGATGAGGCAGGGCTGTAGTCACCACTCCCTCGGAGCCTTGGTGAGTCATTCATCAGGCTCTCCCTGGCTCCGCTCCGAGCTGCCCCATGACGGGAGCTGGATAGGGAAGGAAATCAGGGCTGATTGCTGCCTGAGGAGAGCGTCGGGGCTGTGTGAAGGATCACCCCAGGTGCCCTGCCAGAGGCTCAGGGACTCCCCCATACCTGGCTGTGGGGAGGCAGGCTGCCTCCTCGCTTGTACCACGTGACGGAGGTGTGGGCCAGCCCTGCCACCACACAGTTGAGGTCCAGCGTCTGGCCTTCAGTCACGGACGGTGATGAGGACTCAATTCTGACGGGTGGGGAGCTGGCGCCTGAGGCTGGGGCCAGAGGGGGATGGAGTCGGCCTTGGGGAGCCCTCCCCGAGGTTTGCCCTCCCCACTCCTTCAGTCCCCAGAGGCCCCGCACCTGGAAGGACAACCACTTGGATCCTGGCCTGCGCAGTGCCCGCGGGGCTCGTGGCCACGCAGAGGTAGAAGCCGGCGTCGGCAGCCGTGATGGCCGGGATGAGCAGCGTGGCGATGTCCGTGCGCTCGGACCGGGCCTGCGCACAGCAAGAGGGGTCAGCCACCCGCGGGGGCGAGGCAGCCTGCAGAGGGCCAGCCAGCGAGGGGGGGGTAGGGGGGCATGAAAGGTAGAGGCAAGCACAGAGCCAACACTAGGGCCCAGCTGGACACGGAGGGCAGAGCCAGGTGGCAAAGCAAGAGGCTGACGGCTGCTCGTGGCCAGGGTACACTGGACAGGTGGTCTGAGCAGGCTGTCATTCTGCACGTGAGGAAAACCAGGAGGGGAGGAGATGGGGAAGGAAACGGAGGCAGGAAGGCGGGAAGCAAAGGTGGCAGGTGCTGGGACTCTGCTGAGCCTGCGGGCCTGGCCCAGACAGATCTCCTCACCTGTGGGGGGAGGCTGCCCCCTTCCTTCCTCCAGGTGATAGTGGCGCTGGGCACACCTGCGGCCCTGCAGTATAGCCTGACGGTGCGGCCTTCGTGCACCTGAGTCCTCTCTGGACTCACCTGGACCCTGGGCCCGCTGCCCCCTGTGCACAGAACCCCGTGAGAACATCCCTCTGGACCACCCAGGTGCTCCCAAGCTCCGCCCTCAGCCCTGTCCCCTCACCGTGCACGTGGAGCACGGCCCTGCCCACGTGCTGCCCGGCGCTATTATGGGCACGACACAGGTACTGGGCTTGATCCGAGGGCTCGACGGCTGGCAGGCGCAGGATGCCGCCGTGGAACTGTGCCTTCTGAGGGAGCTGGCCCCCAGGGCCCCCTGATGGAGAGAGGTGGGGTCAGCACCCACTGGGACTGGCAAGGCCAGGCCCGGCCCCCTGGCTTGCAGACCCCACAGCCTCGAGTCCTGCCCCTGACCACTGCCCCCCCCCCCTGCCCCCATCCAGGAGCAGCGGGCCCTGAGGGCAGTCCTGCCTGGCTTCACCTGTCCACTCGAGGGTGGGTGCGGGGTTCCCTGTGGCGCTGCAGCGGAACTCAGCCAGCTGCCCAGGCTGCACGGTGAGCTGTGGTGGGTGGATGGAAACCACGGGGGCGGACGGGGTGCCCGAGGCTGACGGGGGAGGAGAGGGAGGATGCAGTCAGGGTGGGGAACGTCCCCCTTGTTGCTCTCTCTGCTTCTACTCTAGCCCCCTATGGCCGTCTGTTCATAGAGTAGCCACAGGGAGCTTTGAAAATGTCCATGGGATCTTCATACTTCTCCACTTCAGGCCCATCCGTGGCCCCCTAGAGCTTTTAGGATAAAATCCGAACTCCCTGCTGTGATCCACTTCTGCTCACATCTTTTACATTCCTCACCTACCCCCCTTCCGTAGCTCCAGCTATGCTGGCCCTGCCAGGGCTCAAACACATCAAAATGCTCCTGCTTCAGGGCCTCTGCCCATGCTGCGTCACCTTCACTTCCTTCAGCTCTTGGCCCCGATGTCACCTCCTCAGAGAGGCCCAGCCTGACCACCCCGCGGACAGTAGCCACCCTTCTCCCACCTCAGGGAGGTCTATTCCGAGCTCAGCCCTCATCACCACGTGAAATTACACTGCTTGTTCGTTTGTTCCCAGGCTTACTGCATCCCTATCAGAACAGCCGGTGCAGGAGGGCAGAGCTCCCGTTTGTCCCCTCCCCCATTTCTTCAGAGTCTAGCCAGGACCTAGCACTCCGTAGATGGTCACAAACTGTCAGCTGAATGAAGACACGGTCGCTAGACCCGGTGCGCATGGGGGAAGGCTGCGGGGGGTGGGGGCGGTGGGCCAGGCATGGAAATGACCCGTGTACCTTGCACATGCAGCGTGGCTGTGCCCTGGTCCATGGCGAACATGTTGGAGCCAGTGCACACGTAGGTACCCGCGTCACTCGGCTGGACGTTGCGAATGGTGAGGATCCCGTTGAAGTCCATGGCCCGGGCCGGCAGCTTCCCGTTGTGCAGGCGGGTCCAAACCAGGGTGTAAGCCGGAGACTGTGGGCGGGGCCGGGAGGATGGACTGGAGGTCAGAGGTGAAGCCGGGAGCCACCGGAAGGCGGAGCCTCCCTCCCTGAGGTCCATGCCCAGCTCTGCCCACCTTGCTCTTGGCCGTGCAGATGAAAGTGACGTCGGCTCCGGGGCGCACGCTCTGGCTGCGCTGCTCTTCTACCGTCACCGTGATGGGCTTGCTGGGAGCCTCTGCGGGGACGGGAGGGCCCTGTGAGCTGGGTGCTGGCTGGGCCCTTGGCCTGGAGCCACTTTCTCTCTCTCTCTCTCTCTCCATCATCCTGTCTGGGAGGTGCTTCCGTCCCAGGCTAGCTTCCATTCCACTGTGTTCCCTGTGCCCCCCTCCCCTGGCCTGGCTCAGCCCCACGGTCCACCTTCCTGCTGGCACTGAGCAGCCACAGGCTGTGCTCAGGGAGCACCACGCCACGAGCCCATCTGGTTCCACTGCAGGATCCAGACCACAGATCTGCCCTAACACTTCATGCTCGCCTCCAGCCGGGCTCCTCTGTCCGGTGGGAGTTTCCATTCTCCCCAGCGATTTCACACCTCCTCCCAACCTCTCCACCCGCCTGCACCCCCTTCCAGTTCCACAGCTAAGGGCGTCGATCCACACTTGCTGGGGAAGTCCAAACTACCAGGAGGGACCTCGCCCATTTTCTCAAACCCTTCTGCCTGGTCCCTGCAGGATGAGAGCCTCCCCTCCCATCACGCAGCCCCATTCTGTCCTTCCATCCTCTCCCCAGGACTTCCTCCAGGGGCTGTGCACTCTCTTGCGACATCAGTCCCTGCTCTCTCTCTCCATGGATCATTCTAGGATTTCCGACCTTCGAAAACACTCCCTTGACCTCATACTCCCCTCAGCTACTGCCCCATTTCTTGGCCTTCCTTCAGAGCCAAGACTCTTGACAGCATTGTCTATATTTGCTGTCTACGTTTGGCCTTCCCCACCATTCTTTGCCTCCCTCCAGTTTGGTTTCTACCCCTCCTCTGCACTGAAAATGGCTCTTGTCAAAGCATGACCTCCAAGGGTCACCTCTCTGCCCACATCTGACTGCCCCGGGGGTGGCTTCCTACCACGCCCTCCCTGAAGTCCCCTCTCCCCATGACCCCCAACACACCACGTCCCCTGCTCCCTTCCTATCTTACTGGCTGCACCTGCTGTCCCCCCCTTCAGCTTGACATGTTCCAGCTGGAGCTCCTTGGGGCTCCGCAGGCCCTGTCCTTGAGCCACGCTCTCCCTGGCTAATTTCATTCTGTTCCATGGCTTTCACAACACCATCTCTGTGCCAAGAGTTCTCAAATTCATTTCTCTGCCGGGGCCTCTTTCCTGAATTCCAGACTCCCATTCCCAAACACCTGCCTGATGTACATGCTTAGATGTTTTCTCAAATTCCTCCAGGGTCAACGAGTCCAAAACTCACCCTGTGATGCTCTCTGAACTGTCCATAGCAGGTGCTGCTGGTGCCCCGCCCATGTCCCCTTGCCCTGTCACTTCGGAGCCCAGCTGCCTGACTTTTGCCAGCCGATGCATTTCTATGCCTGACATCATCTTTCTCGGGTCACTGGAGACTCCTGTGCCCCTCCCCCCACCCCCCGAGGTGGTGCAGAATGCAGAGGATCTGGTGTTCCTAGAAGAGGCCTCGATCAATTGACCCTGGGGTAGGGTGACTCCAAGGTGCATATTTTACTGTAGAGTTTCCCAGAATTTCTTTGGCTGCCTTTAACAACTGCCCACAGTGGGAACGTGCTCAGTAACATGCCCTTTATGGGATGCCTTCTCTTTCCTGCCTCACCTCACCTCCCAGATAAACTACTGGCATGCCCATGCTCATCCCAGACTCAACTTTGAGGGAGCCCCAAGGAAAACACTCTCCTACTGAGCCTATTCAGCTCAGTAAAGGGCACCTCATTTGCCTACCTGCTGGAGTCCAGACCCCTGGGCATCAGCCTAGCCTTTCTTTCTCCCTCAATGACCACAACCACGTCCTGCCAATTCTGCCTCTAAAACTCATCTCTACTCTATCATCTCTCCATCTCCATGGCCAGCACCCCCATCTGAGCACCACCACCCCCTCCAGCAGAGGAACATGCCCGCTGCCTGTGTCCACAGGCCAGCCATGCACAGGCAGGCCTGGGGAGGCGGGGAGCAGGGACTCACCAGTGACCAGCAGCTCTGCCCGGCTGCTGTTGGCGTGATGGAGATTACGACAGGTGCAGATATAGACACCAGCATCCGAGGGCTGGACGCTGGGGAAGTGGAGCTCAGAGCCTGGTGGGGAGCGGATGGGAGCTTGTCAGGGCAGATGCACCCCTTCTCCCCCCCGGCCCTGCGTGTAAGGACAGGATCCCAGTAAACAGGCCTGTGCCTCCCCTCCCACTGGGGTGGCTCACAGGGCTGAGGGGCCTGGGGCCCTGGGTACCTTGATGTCGCTGCTGGGTGCTGCTGGGCATGGGACGCCCATCCTCACGAGACCAGTAGAAGTAGTGGGGTGGGCTCCCAGTGACCTGGCACCGCAGGGAGTGGGAGCCACTTTGGGGTACTATGCTCCGAGCTGGATGCACCTGGACCACCAGCGGGGTTGCATCTGCTGGAGGAAGGACAGGAGAGACCGTTCAGGCAGGAGGCTCCCAGCATGCGGCATTGGGTCAGGTCTGCCTGTTTCCCCAAAGACTGGCATGCCCCACCCTCAGCCCTGTCTCCCCTGGATGTAGTAGCTCTCAAACCCCCTAGGCTCAGCACCTTGCCCACCCCCCTCACCAGGGGCCATGATCCCACTTACCTTGTGGCAGGCACCGGCCCCCCTGCACGTTGGGGTTACCCACGTAACCTGGGGCACATCTGTAAGGAGGAACAAAGCCCAGCCCTGTCAGGCCCCAGGCCCCAGGGGACTCAGAGCCTCACGGTGGATTTGGGGAGCCAGAAGCCCATGGGGGTGGACCCAGTGTGGGGTGGGTAGGCTCACAACTCTGGAAGGACTTTAGAGACCAAAGAGGCCCCAACATGGGGCCTCACTGTGCTGAGAAAGGGGAGCACAGGACAATGTCGGCAGGTTGGATACCGGGCTAATAAGGCCTTTATTCTCCAGGGAAACATTCATTCGACACACATTCATTAAGCGACTACGATGCTAGGCTACGAAAATACGACAGTGAACATGATGAAGCTCTTGCTCTTTTAGAACTCAGTTGTGGGGAGACCAACATGGAAACTATGTAAATGAGAGTGAGGGACACAGACGAGGGGCACTGACCCAGCCGTGAGAATCAAGAGTCTCCCCAGAGGATGGCACTGCTGAGTTGTTATATTCCTTTGGAGCAGAATGTACTCCAGAGAGCTCCCCACTACCCGTAATGATGTATTTGTATGATTACTTGCTGCCCTGACTTCCGTGACAGGTGGTAGACTCCCTAAGGCCTGGGACTGAATCTGTTTTGTTCACCACTTTATCTCCAACAGTTTGGCTCACCACACGGCATACAGTAGATGCTCAATAAAAACGTGCTGAATGAGTAAATGAAGCTGAGCTTTGAAGGCTAAACAGGAGTTAGCCAGAAAGGGGAGGCTTGAGGGTGAAGAATGTTCCAGGTAGAGGAACAGCACGTGGAAAGACCTGAACATCAAGAAGTCAGAGGTTAAGCCCGCCTACAGTAGGTTTGGGTGTCAAAAGTGGGATGAGCCTGGGCTTGGCCCGAGGATAATGGGGAATCTTGGAAGGGCTTTGGGCAGGGGAGAGATGCGATCCTGGCCGGGACCTTTCTGAGCAACACCATCCAGGGCTCTCATCTAGGAGTCTACCAAAGGCCCACCCCCACCCCCCAATCCATCCTATTTGCAAACTTACTGCTCACAGTACTGGCCGGTGTAGCCAGGTTCGCAGGCCGTGCAGTGATACCCACCAGCCCCCAGACTCTCACAGGTGCGGGAGAACCTGGGAGAGGGGAGGCAGAGGTCAGGCCATGGGATGCCCACTCTCCACCCTGGTCCCTCCGCTCCCCAGTGGGAGGGCTTCCGTGGGCCTTGAGTGAGGGCACCCACGTGTTCTCCGGGTTGGTGAGTGGGCAGGCGCAGGGCTGGCAGTCCTCCGGTGTCCCAGCGGTAGCGTCTCCGTAGTAGCCAGGTGCACACAGCTCACAGAACTCCCCAGCGGCGTTGTGCTGGCACTGCTACAGGGCACAAGAACGTCGGCCGCTTGCCATTTGGCCACGTTTACCAGAAACTACAATTTTGTAATCCCTGGATCTGGAAATTCCATGTTTGTGAGCCTATCTTAAAAGAAATGTAGAATGGCACAAAGATCTCACTACAGAATGTTTAACTCAGTGGTGTTTATAACAGCAAAATGCCAGAAACAAACACGAACAGGGAACTGGATGAATTACAATGAACATCCACCCCCATAGCTATCAAAAAGGATGATGTCAATATATTACTGTATGTTAACTATACTGGAATTAAAATTAAAAATTTAATCGAAAAAATTTTTAAATATTTATTTGAGAGAGAGAGAGAGCACACGAACATGCATGTGCATGCGAGTGTATGTAAACAGTGAGAGGGGCAGGGGGCAGGGAGACGGACAGAATCCCAAGCAGGCTCTGTGCTGAGCACAGAGCTCAACACGGGGCTCGATCCCACAACCCCAAGATCATGACCTGAGCTGAAACCAAGAGTTGGGCACTCAACTGACTGAGCACCCCAATAAAAAAAATTTTTTTTAAAAAGGATGATGTTGATTGTACTTTTTAAAAGATTTTATTTATTGGAGCACCTGGGTGGCTCAGTCAGTTAAGTGTCTGCCTTCAGCTCAGGTCACGATCCCAGGATCCCAGGATCCAGACCCACATTGGGCTCCTTGCTCAGCGGGGAACCTGCTTCTCCCTCTCCCTCTGCTCCTCCCCCTGCTTGTGCTTTCTCTCTCCCTCCCTCTCTCTGTCAAATAAGTAAATAAAATATTTTAAAAAAAGATTTTATTTATTTACTTGAGAGTGAGTGAGCGAGAGAGAGCATGAGCAGGGGGAGGGGCAGAGGGAGAAGGAGATTCCCTTGATTGCACTTCTTATATTTTTCTACCCAAACACCTGTGATATCAGAGAAAAGTAAAGGTATATACCTGGGTAGGTGGGGGCAGAGCTTTGTAATTCCTGCTTCATCATAAAAGTATGTGCGGGTTTTATGTTCTCCTCCAATGAGATCCATGTTCGTTTTATTAACAGAGCCCGTTCCTTGCTCTGTGTTTAGCTGTGGGTCTTGTCAACCACCCAGCCCTTGACCCTGGGGGGCTCTACACACACAGACACACACGCGCGTGCGCACACACACACACACACACCCCACTCTGAAAAGTTCCCAGACAAGTGTTTAATGATCTGGACCGATGTTCATGAACTTGTAAGCAAAAAAGCTGATCATCAAACACAATGATGCCATGTTTATTTGTAAAACAAAAGGCATATTGATATGTGTAAATATTTGCCCAGAAAAAGAACAAAAGAGTTCCACCCACACTAATGGGGCCCGTGATTACCTCCAGGTGGTAGGATTATAAGGGATTTTTACTTTCTTTTTGGCTTGTCTCTGTAGCCTGAGGCCTCCACAGAGAACAAGTCCTCTAGTAAGAGGACAGAGCAGGAACCAAAGTTTTCTTTATAGAGAAAGATGTTACGCCCTCGTTCTGGCTGCCAGCCCCCCCCCCCCCCCCCCCCCAGCAAAGAGACCGCTGTCCAGGCGCTTTGTCCATAGGCCATGCCCTGAGACCCTGCCCCTGGACCTAGGCCTACCTGACCAAGGCAACCCTTCCCTGCCTCCCAGGCATCCCCGGTGCCCGACCCGGGCCCGGACAAAGTGACCCCTGCCCCACGTGCGGCTTACCGAGCAGGCCCCCGTCTCTGGGTGGCACAGGTCTGAGTGGCCGTTGCATTCACACAGCTCACAGTGGCCGAGGTAGAGCCCACTGCCAGTGCGCGTGTAGCCCGGGGCACAGTCCTGGGGAGAGAGGGGGGCTGGTCTCTATCTGCACTGTGGTTCCATCTGGAACCTACAGACCGGAATCCTCTCCCTCCAGCGGCTCTCCGGTCTGGACTCCCATTGGCTCTAGGCTGGGAAATCCCAGGCCCAGTTCCCCTCCCCCACAGCCTCCTCTCTCCGGAACCTTCCTCCCTGTCCTTGTGTGCTCTTTCTCAACACTCCGGAAGCTGGGGCAGTGTCTGTCCCCATCCTGCCTGGCACCTCCAGCCGCTCAGGAGTTACAGAAATAGCAGTTCACCCTTAATGGAGAACCCTTCTCCATTTGCCCTTTCGGTTCCTGAAAATTCTGGCAGGGTCTCTACCAAAAAACTGAATTCTTTGATGAAAACACAAGGTTCGGGGGACCCAGATTTGGAATGAGCCCTTGGAGGTCTTCACCTTCACCTTTACATTCAGTAAATAAAGTGAAAGAGGCAGCACACATTCAATGGAGGATGTTTTTACACATTCTAAGTGAGTAATCATGGGTTCTGAAAACAAAGAATTTCTATTCACTACCCCTCCCTTGAAACC
This sequence comes from Zalophus californianus, assembly GCF_009762305.2. Classification (NCBI taxonomy): domain Eukaryota; kingdom Metazoa; phylum Chordata; class Mammalia; order Carnivora; family Otariidae; genus Zalophus; species Zalophus californianus. The sequence goes on from NC_045598.1 coordinate 16,038,785, forward strand.
CCACCAGGCCGCCCTCCCTCCCCAGTCATTTCAAAGGGATGTTTGGAAATCTGCGTTGCTTCACTGCAGAAAATGTGCACACGGGATTATGCTGCTCTCCCCAGGGCTTCTCCTTCAAAATGTGCGAAATTTTCTCACTTCAAAGGATGCGAAGTTCGTATTTGGATTTGAAAGTTCTTGTGGCCACAGCAAAGGTGCACAGATGTGAAACGGCGGAGATGTGTGTACTTTCCACAGGGGAGTTCCTGAGTCTGGGCGCTGGCTGGTCCCACACTTGACCTTCAGGCTGCCCACCTGGCATCGCAGCTCTGTCCCCTCCCCTTGTTCCATCCCCCTTCCTCCGTTCCTAGCTCACTCATCCAGTGTGGACCGGTCGCCTGCTGTGTGCCTAGAAACTTCTGCATGGTCTCCAGCCAAAGCCTTGGGATGCCCTCTGTTCCACCCCCACGGCCCTCCTCTAAACAGGACTCCACTGGGGTCATTCACCAGGCCAGAGGAATTTTCCTGAGGCCCAGCACAGATCATAGCACTCCCTTCACAGCCTGGCATTCCCTACTGATTGGAGCCTTGTTCTGGGCCTAAGGAAGTGGCCCCTGCCCCCAACCCCCAGCTTTCCAGGGGGGGATCCTTCTGCATCACAGGCTACTTCCCCATACATTCCTCCTTCTGAGCTTCTGCCCAGAACTCTACCCTGCTCCACACTGTTGACCTCCTTGAGGCGTCTATGCTCTGCTTTGGCCAAGGGTAATTTGTGTCTGGTATTGTCTCCCTCTCTCTGGGGGGTACCCCGGGAGGAAGAGCTGGGTCTTAGCCTTGGGTAAGCCACTCACCCTTCAGAGCCTCTATTCAAACAGAATCTGTTCAAAGGGGATAATTCCACATCCCTCGGGGGTGGTCAGGAAGAATAAATGCGACACGGCACGCATGGTACATGACCGTAACGGCAGTCATCCCAGGCCATGGAGATACCAGCTGTGGCCAGCTTGCTGACCCAGCGGGACTAGAGGCAGAGGCACCCGGGCTGGCCACACTCACTTGGCAGGATAAACCAACATAGCCCGGGGGACAACGGCATTCCTCCACCTCCAGGGCCCGGGGTCCCTCCGAGGGCCTGGGCTGGGCCACCTCCAGGCTGACGGAGCTGATGCTGGCTGCCAGTGGCATCGAGGAGAACGTGGCCCGGACCAGAAGCTCATCCAGGTCAGCCAGTGCCATCAGGAGGTGCTCCCGCGTGGCCGGCTGCCCATCAGGCCGGCGCCAGAATTCCTGGGTGGGGGACAACAGCAAGTGTGCGTGAGGGGTGTTGGGCTTTGCGGGCTATTCCCGCAGCTCCCCCAACCAGAACCCCCGAACTCCAGGCACTGGCTGGGGATAGGCAGGGGTAGCTGGCGTCAGAGCCGGGCTCCGAAGCAGGGTGGGTGGTGGGGGAGGGTCAGCCACACGGTGTGGTCGGGCGCCCCGCACCTCTCGGAAGACGATCTCGAAGCTCTTCCTCTCGGAGCCCTGCAGCACCGGCTGGGAGGCCACCAGCATGATGTTGTTGCCCTGCGGAGATAGTAGCGGGATTGGGAGGGGAACCAAGGGGCTCTTGGGGACAGAGGAGTCCTCCACCAGTCCCAGCCTCTCCGACACACCAGCCTCCCACCTCTCTCATTTCCCAAGCCCACGTGCCCAAAGGAATCAGGTACGTGCTCACTGCCCCCTTCTCCCAGCAGCTGGGCCTCTGCCTGGGTAGTGTCTAACCAGACGGTGAGGGTGGGAGGGCATGGGCCTCTGCCCCCCAGCTCGTGCCGGGCCAGCAAGGGGCTGGGCTGAAAGGACACTGAGGGTGCCCCCCTGGCTGGAATCCATGTGCTCACCGTGATCTGGACGTCAGGGTCAGAGAGCGGGCTGCCCTGCGGCCCTGCTGTGTAGGAGAGGGTATACCGCAGCTTCCCGCCGTAAGCCGCCACCTGCAAAGAGGCAAGCCCTGAAGTCACAGCCTGACTCTGCCTTCAGTGACCCTACTGGCCAGTGGGTGGAGCCTCTCAAGGTGGTTTTGCACCTCTGCTGTCCCCTCCATTCAACCAGAGGCCCTTGTGCATGGCCTCTGGCTGCCTAGGAGACAGGACATCCCTCAGTTCCTTCACAGTCTTGGACCTGCTGGCAGGGACCCTGAGCAGCCCTGACGACTCAGCAAACGAGCTGCAAGCCCCTTTCCACTTGAAGAAACTTCCCATAGAGTAGACAGGGGTACTAACAGTAAACATCACGAACAGGCCGCAGAAGGTTCAAAAGTTCCCAGCCATGGGGCTAGGGCTGAGGGTGGGCCTTCAGAGGTCTTGTCTCTTGGGCAGCTGGTTTTTGTCTGCTTAGAATCCACTACCCCGCTTTTTGCAAACCGTAGCCCTGGTTTCCTTTAAAGGAAGCTCTGTCCTAACGTGCAGGCCAGAGGTTTGAGGGCAGGCATGAGCCAGGTCTGGTGAAGGTGCATATTCTACCACTCTCCCTTCCACTCGGTCGGGGATGGACACAAAAACCTGCTCTTTCCCCTGGAACAGAGACACTCCCTTTACTAGTTAGATTAGAAGCCAGAGAATGACACCAATTGAGATGAAAGTCCTAAGGAGCCCCTGGACCCAGCCATGCCTGACGCCAGCATCCTTGGATTTTGTAGTTATGGGAGCCGATAGATTCTCTGTCTCATACAAGCCAGCTGGACTTGGGTTTTCTGTTGCTCATAACTGGAAGAGTCCTTGGGCTTCCTGCTGGGGGCTTTCACGGGGCAGCCAAGGCCCTGGCTCTATCCCAGGACTTTCTCTCGTCTGCCACCTGAGCACATGTTCAGAAAACACCAGTGTGTCAGGCCTGCCTATGTGTTCGTGTGTTCATGCAGTTGGTGAGCACTTATTAAATGCCTACTGGCTACCTGCCAGGCCGGGTGTGAGCTACCTCGATCCTGAGGATGTTCTCTACAAGCTCAGAGTCAGGTAAGGAACTCAGAGGTGTAACTGGATAACCACGAAACAACTAGTTTCCCGCTTGCTTTGGCTGCGGGCAAGTTCATCGCCACATCCAGGACCAAGCTGCATGCGTGTGCAGGAGGGTGGCTCAGGGAGCAGACTCTCAAGTTCAAGTCCAGCTGTCCTGGCTGGGCAGCCTTGGACAACTCACTTAACCTCTCTGAGCCCTACTTTCCTCAGCTGGAAATGGCAGTAAAAAGTAGCTTGAAAGGCAGCGTGAAGATGAAGTAACACAGGTTGTATAAAGCACTGCCCTGAGCAGAGAGCCCATGCAGTGCACGGCCAGCAGGCTTGTCAGCTTCTCAGGACTCCCGGCTCCAGCCCCGGCTTTAGCCCATCTTTCTTACCCTCATTCCCCCTGGACCACGCTGTCCTATTGGCTTCTTTGAATATTTTATTGCATATCATGTGTATTCTTAAGAGGCACTTTTGTTTTTGGAAGAAGACGGAGCCTATGTCAATCCTAACATGAAAGCCAACGGTAACAACGACATCGATGATGCTGAGGACAGGAATGACAATCAGATGAACAGCGTGCTGTGGGGGGCCAGGGTCGTCTTCTGTCCATACACAACACAGCGCATAGGAAGTGCTAAATTAATGCTCCTTGAAGGAACGCATGCAGAGCCAGGGGCCAGGTCGGTGATCTGGATACACGGTAAAGCCTTGTGGGTGAGACCGTCTCAGCCCCACGTGGGACCCCAGGCAAATCCCTTCCCCTTTCTGGTCATAAAGAGCTTTGACAAAGGGCTCTCGAATACTGTGGGATTCGGATACCCTGCTACCCCCCGACTCCTTGTTACCTTGTTCCCCAGGAAGGCTTGGGGCAGTTGCCAATAATAGAGGCTCCCAGGAAGCAGAGAGAAGCCTTCATAGGAGAGAGAGAACTACGACAGAAGGATAGGAGGTGAGAACTGCTGGGGGTGGGGAGGGGAGGTGGGGGGCTGGGGGGCGGGAGTAGGAGCCACCAGCCTGAAGCTCAAGCTCTGGCCCTGCTCTTGGGACAACTTGCTCCCCATCCCTGGACCCAGACACCACCTCCACTGCTCTCACTGAGCGTGGTGGGGCTGCTGTCTCCTCGTGTCTGCTGTGTGCCTCTTGGGACCCCACGATGACTTCTAGGGCACGCCAGAAAACATTTTAAAATCTCGTGGGTATTGTGTACTGGAAAATGTATGACCAGCACAAATGAGTTGGTATGTGATTGATTTAAAGGGAAATTTGAGGGCCCCCTGGCTGGCTCAGTCATTGGAGCACATGACTCTTGATCTTGGGGTTGTGGGTTTGAGCCCCACATGGGGTGTAGAGTTTGCTTAAAAAAAATAAAATCTTAAAAAAAATAAATTAAAGAGCAATTTGAAGTAAATGATCCAGGTAGTGGGCAGAAATGGCAGAGGTTGTGAGATTGGTTTAGAAACAACTGGTCTAGAAAACACGGTAGGTGGCGGGGGGGGGGGGTCTCTTGGTGGGTGCCTTGGCACATACCTGAGAGCCTGCTGGGGATGGGGCAGAAGCTGAGGAGGAGGAGGAAGAAAGTGGAGCTACTTGCAGAACAGCTGCAGGCTCGGGGTGGGGCAAGAGCCCCGGGGCTGGGGGCTGGGGGTGGGCAGCAAAGCTGGAAAGGAGCTGCCAGATCTCAGCATCCCTCCGCCTCTGGGCCTCATCCACCTGGGGGGCCGGGAGAGGGAGGACAGAGGAAAGGAGCAGGGAGGGACAGAAAGGACACCATGCTGTCTTGCCTCCCGTCGGGCCGCACCAGGCCCAGTGAGGCCCCTAGTTCTGTGCTAACTGTTTACAAGGGCCTGGCCTTCTGGTCTTATGAACCGGGGCGGCGGGGGGGGGGCGGTTATCCTGGGATGGGCCCAGGTGACTGCGGGGAGAGGCCCGTACAGAGGATACCCTCTGGCAAGACACAGTCAGATGGCTCTGTCCAGCTCAGGCCAGAGTGGCTGAAGGCGGCCCAAGGGGCCTTTGGGGTTGGGGAGGCCACTCCTTGGGCCTCACTTACCATCCATGCCCATAGCACCAGCCCAAGCCATTCAGAGCTCTGGGATGTTTCCCAAGGGCAACACTGGAGTGGCCTGGCATTAGGCTGGGGCCTGGGATGGGGGCAAAGGGCTCAGGAAGGCCAGGGCCTCAGCTCAAGGCTCTTGCTTGAACTATACTCTCTGGCCTGCATGGGGCCCCAGACACAGCCCGTCCCGGCCAGGCCCTGAGTTACCTGTGATAGCCGCTGGGCCCGGGCCCTGCTCTCTGGGGGCTGCATGGTCCTCCCAGCTGTCACAGCCATCCGCAACTGCTCCTCTAAGAGGGACGTGCGGTTCTGATGGGTGGAGGGCACAGGCCAGCTCAGACCTCCCCGGGCCCCAGCGTCAGAGCCCCGGGGAGCCCCTAGAAAGGCCCACACTGACTGGGGAGGTTGATGCAGACTCCCCTCTCCAGGCTGGCACGTGGGGGTTAACTCCAGGCTCCCGAGGGGACATATGCACACGGAGGGTTAATGGAGGTTGCTGGGGAGGCAGTGCTAGGGTAACCTGGTGGGCAAGGGACAGTCACGTGGTTTAGCATCGAGTTAGCTTCCTTGCCACCACCCTGGCCACAGCCAGCAGGCACCCTCCAGAGCAGATGCGGCGCACACCCTCCTAGCTCTAATTCCTGGCACCGCAGGGCTGGGGCACACCGGTGCCCTGACTGCGGGGCCATCGGGCACTGCCTGGGTTCATGCAGACCCACACTTCCTTGGGGCCTGGGCATTTCCCCATGCGGGACTGACAGCACCCAAAAACACCATGACCGTGTCACATCCATTTCACACCACTCAGATCACTGGCCTACCTGGTGAGCCCGGCGCATCTGTGCAAAATATGCCTCCCTCTGTGGGGTGCAGGGAAACGCCAAGAGAGGGAGTCAGAGAGAGAGATCTGTGAACTGCAGGCCAGGGCAGGAGAGAGGCAGACGGGGAAGCCAGGACGGGAGGAACCAGAGAGGGAGAAGGGACTAGAAGGTCAGCCTTGGGAGGAGGCTAGGATACGTGGGTCTGTCCCAGGAAGAAGCACAGGCAATTACCCTTCTGTGTCCCTGGGACCCTGGGAGAGGGGATACATCTGCTTGAGCACTGACCTCGGCCAGCAGGGGCCTCCTGTGCCCAGACCATCTTTCCCTGGGTGCCACTGGGTTGGCACAGACTGCTCGATGAGCACATTCGGGCCGGCTGCTCTGGAGTCTGCCTCTAGGATCCTGCAGCCCCCACCACCATCACCACAAACCACGGCTCATCTCTGGCCAGTGGAGTATCCAAGATCAGCCTCTGACCTGGCTCTGAATGCAGCATACCACCTTCTGGGTGTCCCCTTCCTTTTCTCACAGGAGAGGGGGCAGGAGTGGTGAATTACCACACGTGCGAGCACTTAGAGCAGCGCCTGGCACAGTGAGAGCTCAAGAAATACAACCTCTCATCAGAATTAGGATCACGCCCAGCGCCGAGCACAGAGGCAACAGCCTCAGTGAGGGAAGGAGGAGGGAGCAAATGCGTGAAATTGAAACTGTGCTGTCTCATTTGTCCCCGGGTCCCCAGGGCCTCGCCCAGGACCTATCGGCCGCACGAAAGCTAATGATCATCGACAGGAGGGCACTTCTTGTGTGCCAGGCATGATCTCTCAAGCTCCCAGCCGCCCTGGAGCTGAGGTTTATCAAAAGGCAATCAGCTGGTCAGTGGCAGAGCTGGGTTTACACCGAGGCCTGTCTGACCCCAAAGGCCACACGCTGAACTACGACGTGGCCGATGCCTGCTCTGAGGTCAACCTGTGACCGGAGCGCCCCCTGGCCGCGGGGCTCAGCGGGGGCCGGCTCAGAACTGGAGGCTGGGGCGGGGGATCACACCTTGTCTCCCTGGTACACCTCCGGCAGCTGCCAGTAGAAGGACTCGTGGCCGAGCTGGGCGAAGTTCCCAAAGGAGAGCTGGGAGCCCTCAGACACGGGTTCCACGCTGAAGCCTCCTGTCAGGCGGCTGTTCCGCTGCGGGTTCACCAGGGCAAAGCCTTGGAAGTCCCCAGGGGCAAAGCGGGTGGAGATCTGGCAGCAGAGAGAGGACGGGGTGTCAGCCTGGGCCCAGGGGGGTGGGGTGGGGGGGCGGGCACTCTGGTGGGGGAGGGGCAGGGGAAGGCATCTGGGTGGGTCATGGGGAGTTGCTGAGAGCGGGGGGCGAGGACAGAAGTAACAGGGGAATGGGGAGGCCAGCGGGGAGAAAAAAGGGGTGCCGGGCTCAGTGCTGACACAAGCGATACTGGAGTCCCAGGGAGGGTATTAGGGTAGGGGCGAGGGTCGCTGGGATCTGTGCTTACAGGGGCCATAACGGGGGCATGGGGATGGGTGTCCTCCTAGGCCGAAGGGACGCCACTGGCCAGCTTCGCGACCGGCCCCAGTGGGGGCTCGGAGAGGGGCGGTGCACGTGCACTTACCAGGCGGCGGGCATAGGACGAGCTGGTGCACTGCTGGGTGACGCCCATGCAGAAGCAGGGCAGGCAGCCGTCAGGGTTGCTGGCGCTCAGGAAGAAGTGGTGGGGCCGGCAGTGACTGCACGTGAGGCCTTCCACCTGGGCCTGGGAGGACGGATGGAAGGGTGGCTGTGGGGGTCTGTGGGAGGCGGGAGCTCTTGCACCTCCGGCAGCCTCCTGGCCACGTCTAGCAGTTCCGGGGGAGCCCCTGCAGCCCCCAGGCCTAGGCCCGGCTCCCGTCAGCTGCTGCCTGATTTCCCACAGGGCCCGGGCAGTGGGGCAGCGATGGGGCCTCTGGGGAAGGGTGGTGGGGGCTCAGTGACAGCCCCAATAAGGGTGCACTGAGAGGGAACGCCAGGGCGACCACCACGGCTGCCATGCAGGGCCCGCTAGAGAGCGGGGGTTTGGACTAACCTTGCAATGGCACTGGCCAGAAGCGTCACACTGGCTGCTGATGCTGCCCTGGGGGTCACAGCCACAGCCGATGGGCTCTGGCAGTTGGCCGTCTCCTGAGGCGGAGGGAAGCCACAGCTGGAACCCCAAACCCGCCTCCAAGCACCCTCACTTCCACCACCCTCCGGGCACCAAACTCACCACCGAGAGAGGGAGTGTCTATTTCTGAACACCTACCCTACATAGGCATTACATCTATTCATAGCAGCCCTCTGAAATGGGTGAGGTTTTTTTTACCACACCCATTTTACAGATTAAAAAGCTGAGGCTCAGAAAGGTTAAAGTCACTTGCTGCAGGCTGAAGGAGAACTAAGGTCTGCCCTGGCTCCACCCCTGGGGGAGACAGGGTAGCCCGACCCCAAAAGCTTTCCCAACCCTACTCACTTCGGCATGGCTGGCCCTGGCTGGGGTTGCCATAGTAACCTGGGGCACACCTAAGGAGAAAGCACTGGATGAAGGGTGGGCAGAACCACAGAATCCTGGCAAGCCTGCTGTGAGCCCAGGACTGTGCTTGGGGGCCCTGTATCAGACTCAGACTGGAACCAGGCCTCACAGTGTGGGAAGGAACCGATCAGCCTAACTCGCCCATTTTACGGATAGGAGGACAGGTGGCAGAAGAGCAGGGATAGGCCCGACGCCACAGAACCGGTGAGCGAGCATGAGCGGGCCTTGCACCCAGGACCTTTAGCAAGAATGAGGGGTTTCCTGGGGAGTCCCTGCCCTCACTGGGGCATGGGGTGCTGGCGGTTGGAGGTGAACTGCAGGCCTAGATGTCTGAGGATTCAGGCTCTCAGGGAGGAGAGCTGAGTGTCTTCCGGGGACCTGCGTAAGGGGAGAGTGGGAGGCTTCTGGGGCAGGTCCTCCTGCACACTCCCCACCTTGCCCGCCACCTGCCTTACCTCTCGCAGTGACGCCCGCTGTGGCCTGGGGAGCACGCATCACAGGTGGGGTGGCCGTCAGTGTCCAGAAAGCAAGTATGGGTAGCCCTGTCGGTGGGGGGCAAAGTTCTAGTTAGAGGGTCAGCAGCCCTTCCTTTAGGTCTGGGGGAGAAGGGAGAGGAAGAGTGGGCAAGCGAGCGATGTTCCAGGCACCGTGCTCAGAGCCCTCATTCAATTCTCACACGAGTGGCCAAGGTGGGGTGTCTTAGTCTCCCCATTTCACAGATGAGGAAGTGGAGGCCCAGAGAGGAAAGTGTATCTTATACAAAGCGACACAGTGAGGGGGCAGCAAGGCCAGGATTTAACCACTGCCTCTCAGAAGGGCCTGGGAAGAAGGGAGTCTGGAAGGGCGCAAGGGATATTTCAGGAAAGGGCAGGTACAGGACGCACTGGCTGCCGGCGGGGGCTCCATAGCATGGGCACGGCTGGCAGTCCTGTGGTGTCCCCCGCTGGGCATCCCCGTAGTATCCGGGCTGGCACTGCTCACACTGAGGGCCCTCTGTGTGGTGTTGGCAGCCCTGGAGGGAGCAGAGGTTGGTGTTGGCAGCCCTGGAGGCCACCGATCCCCAGGTAGGAAGGAAGGAGGGTGAGACTCACCTGGCAGGCACCTGTTTCAGGCTCACAGACCTCGGTATGGCCATGGCAACTGCAACGTTCACAGGTGCCCAGGTACAGTCCACTGGGCATTCGTGTGTAGCCTGTGTCACAGTCCTGGGGGCAAGAAGATTGGGCAGTGGTCGGGCCTTCCTGGGAAGAGCCTGTTCAGGGCAGTGCCCACTGGGTGGTGGGGCTGGGGTGGGCCTGGGGAGGACAGGAGAGCTGAAGGGGGAGGAGGCTGGAAACACCAAGGAGGTTGCTGGTGGACAGGTGGGTGGGGCCTGGGGCTCACCTGGCAGGATGGGCCACGGTACCCGGGTGGGCAGGTGCACTGCTCCACTTCCAGCGCCGGGTCCTGGCCAGTGTCCTCAGGTACAGCCACGTCCATGCTGATACCAGAGACCCTGGGAGTGACAAGACCCACCCCGGATGAGCACACATTCCGTGCCAGGCATCCCTGGAGTTCTGCATGCGATTACGTCACTAATTTTCCCAACAGCCCCGCTGTGGTGTTGGAGCCCCGTCTGGCTCCCCCAGCTCGATGTCCATGCCCCAGCCGCTACGAGGGTCATGGTGAATGGCTTATTCCTGCAACTCTCTCCAGAGAATGAGCCTTCCTTTCCTGGACAGAACATACCACCTGCTCTCCCAGGGTGACCAATGACAGCCTGACCTAGGGTATAGAAGCCCCTCTGCCTCGAAGCAGAATGCTTCTGCAGAGCTCCTTGTGGGGTGAGCCTGAGGCTAGTCTTTATCTGAAACCGCTTCCTTGCCTGGCCACTTCCACTTCCTTCATCCACCTGTCCTCTCTCTCCCTCCCTCCCATGTTCTCACTGTGAATTGTGTGCTCCCCAATCCCCATCTCAGGCTTTGCTCCTAGGGAACCTGACCTCAGCCCAGACCCATGATCTCCATCTTACAGACGGGGAAAGTGATGCACGAAAGACCCCACAGCCTGCTTGTGGGAGAGCTGGTGGTCTGGCCACACTGTACCACACTGCCGAGACTGGAACCACGGCCCCGAGCCCCTGTGTCCTCCTGCCCTGGCTCCAGACACCTGCTCTCAGCTGGCCGCTGGCTGAAGGACGCCTGGATCAGGAGGGTGTCGATGCCCGCCAGTGCCATTAGCAGGTGCTCTCGTGTGGCCGGCTGCCCATCAGGCCGTTGCCATGCTTGCTGCCAAAAAGAGGACATGTGTGCCTCCAAGCCCCGACATCCCAGGCTACTGACGCCCCTGGGTGAGAGAGGCAGGGGCCCGCCCCACGCCCCACACCAGGCTGCAGGCAGTGCGGCTCACCTCCCGGAAAGGCACTGTGAAGGTGCTGGGCTGGCCGGGGCTGGGCTCCTGGGAAGTGTGATGCTCCAAGACAATGCCATTGCCCTGCAGGACAACCAGGGGCTGCCCGTGCAGGGGCGTGGAGCCGGGCTGGGGCCTCTGGGTCACCGTGAAACGCAGCTCTCCTCCGTACGAGGTCACCTGGGACACAGGGTGGACTGGTGCTCAGTGGAGGCCCGGCCACTGCTCCGGCCACGCCTTCCCCCCTTTGCTCCGAAGGCACCCTGACACTCTTGTTTCTGAGCCTCTGCCTGCCTGTGCCGTCCCTGCCGCCCAGGACTCCTTTTCTCTTCCCAGCCCCTCTGCCCACCTTGTCCCCGCGAAAGCGTGAGGGGAGGCTCCAGAAGTAGGGTCCGGCCAGGAGGCTGTGGAAGGAGGAGACCAGCTCCCCGGGCGCAGGTGAGGAGATGCCCTCACTGGTGGTGTGGGTGCCCGCGGCGTTGGTCAGGCTGAATTGTCCCGGCTCCTCAGAAGCCCCATGTACCTGGGAGGGGGAGAGGAGGCTGGCATGGGGGCTGGGGGCTGGGCCTGGCACACGGTCGGCCCTGGGCTCAGCACCCGCCCCGGCGCCTGCTGTCTCCCCGCCCCCCCATGCAGGTACCTGGGCACGGCTCCAGGACGAGCTGGTGCACTGGCGGCTGACACCCATGCAGAAGCACTTGAGGCAGCCGTCAGGGTTGCGGGCGTTCAGGTGGAAAGAGCCGGCCACACACTCGTTGCACAGACGCCCCACCACGTTGTTCTGCAGGCACAGAGCTGGAAGCTGCAGGACGGCCCATGGGAGGGGCTGCCTGGAGCTTCCAGCTTCATCTGCCCACCCTCTAGATGGGGACCCAAGGCGGGGAAAGCCACGGGAAGAGCACCTGTAAGCAGGGCTCCCACCATGTGAACAGTGATTCCCGATTAAGGGGAGCTTCAGCAACCAATCTTTTCCCCCTTTTCACTTTGGCTGGTAGGGGGCTCACAAACATGCATAGATTTGAAATACAGCCATTTGGTTAAAAGTTACTGCTACTCTTTATGTAGAGTGTTTTATGCACTGTGCTGGTTTCTGTTCGACCACCAGCTCATTTAATTCTCCTGAGTACCGAGAAATATGTGATACCTCCATGCTCCACATGAGAACGTGGAGGCTCAGGGATGGGAAATGATTTACACCAGGCCCCTCGGCTTGCTAATCCACTCTGGGATTTAAGATCAGGGCGCTTAACTCCAAAATTTGCCCAGTTCTTTTTTCCACTGACACTCGAGTCTTCCACTCTTAATGCAAATGATGGAGGCTCCTGTGAGCCTCCGTTGCTCGTCTGTAAATTGGGGATGCTAATACCCGTAAGATCACATCAGCGTGAGGATGTGAAAGCGAAGACAGAATACAGATACAGCAGTCAGTCACACGAAGAATGACTGGCAAGGGATCTGGGACTTCAGCCCAAGTTACCTGACTCCCCAACTGAGGCTCCTTCCCGATGCCAGACCACCTCTCAAGAGGGGAAGGAGGACTAGCCAGCCAGGCTCAGCAGCCTCTAGCTAAGCTGTCACCCACCAGCCAAGGAGCTATGGAGAAGGTTGAGTCTCCTTCCTCCCTCTCCCAGCTGCATGCCCGCCAGAGGCCCCTGGGGTGGGGGAGGGGACGGCACACGTACCCTACAGCGACAGACCTCCCCAGAAGTCCCCATGCTGCCTCGCTCGTCACAGCGCACAATCTCCTGGTCTGGAAGCACAAAGTGGGTGTTGGCAAGGCAGGCGGGAATGGGATAGAGCCAGTCTGGCCAGACCGGCGGCAGAATGGGATGGTTCCCCGAGGATCATGGGGTTAGGGCAGGGCTCCAGGACTGGGGCCCCGGTGGGCAGCCCGGGGAGGTGCCAGGGGCTGGCGGCTGTGACACTCACTGGTGGACCTGCACTTCCCGCCGGGCTGGATGGGGTTGCCCTCATATCCCGGGGCACAGCTGGGGGAGAGAGGGAGGGTCGTCAGCGGCGCTTCCGTGTCCCCACCCAGCACAGCTCTTTCCGCCCCGGTCCCCACCGGCTCTCCCTTACCTCTCACAGCGACGGCCTGTGTAGCCTGGGGCACATGCATCGCATGTGGCTTGGCCATCCGTGTCCAGGAAGCAGGTGTCCGAGAATCTGTGGGTATCAAGTGGCAGGAGAGGGGCAGGGCTGCAGTGATGCACCAGGCCGGGGCTTACACTCCCACCCTGGGAAGTGACTGTTGCCCACGTGGCGAAGTATGTCGTGAGGCATGATGCCGTCTCTTTCCCCACCTATCCTTTTTTTATTTTTAAGTCATCTCTACACCCAACGTGGGGCTCGAACTTACAGCCCTGAGATCAAGAGTCGCATGCTTTGCTGACTGAGCCCCTGCCCACCTATTCTTGATCTGCAGCCTCATAGCAACACTAGGAAGACAGATGGGTCCATTAGATGGGGAAGGAAGCTGAGGCTCAGAGAAGTCAAGGGGCACAGAACAATTTAGTGACCAGGTTAGGATTTGAACCCGGGTCTGCCACCTCCCGGCCCAGAGTCTGCCCCTAGCCTGCTGTACTGCCCTCTCCCCACCCAGCATTGCTGCCCCACCCCGAAACGGCTCTGACCTGCGGGAGGCGTCAATGTACGGGCAAGGGCAGGGCCGGCAGGCAGTGGCCGTGGCCTTGGTGGCATCCCCAAAGAAGCCAGCCTTGCATTTGTTGCACTGTGGCCCCTCTGTGTTGTGCTGGCAATTCTGGGAGGAAGGGGATGGAGCGGTTCAGGTCCTACAGAGCAGGCCTCCGCCCCCAGTGTAGGGCCACACTGCATTCTGAGCGTGGCCCTTTGCGGCTGGCCCAGCCTCCTCTATCATGCTGGAGTTACTCCACAGCTCTGCAGACAGGGGAGCATCCAGCCGCATCCTGATGGGGAATTCAGCACCTCACATGGGCAGCCTGTTCCACAGAAGGTTCTAAATGCCTGCTTTATACTGACCTAAACCCGCCTGCCTCTTCTAACCTGTACCCACTGGCCATTTCAGCCCTCTGGAATCTGTTTCTTCTTACTCTATGCAGCTCTTGAGGAATTTGAAGATGGTAGCTTTCCCCGCTTGAGCCTTGTCTTCGGTCAGCTCCATAATCCCAGCCCCCTCCACTATTCCTTAGAAGTACATATGATTTCCAGGCTTCTTCCCCTTAGGGCTGCCTTGCTAAGGACCATCCTTAACACAGTACTCTCCAGGACTGTTCTGACCAGGGTGGAAGAGAGAAGGACCTTCACCTCCCTTATCTGGATGTTATATCTCTGTTAATGCATCCAGAGATCATGACAGTTTATCTAGCAGCCACGACAGTCATTCTAGAGGCTCATGCTAAGCTTGTGGGCACAAAGAAGCTTCAGCCTGGGCCTCCCAACCCTGTCTGTGCCCCCTGCCCCTAGCCAGTGTTCAAATGCCAACTGGCACTACTCACCAGGCAGTGGCCATACACAGGGTCACAAGAGCTGGCGTGCCCATTACAGTTGCAGCCAGAGCAGGTGCCCAGGTAGGGCCCGCCCGGCACCCGGGTGAAATGGGCATCACAGCTCTCGCAGGATAAGCCGGAATAGCCAATGGGGCATCTGTGGGGGCAGGACGAAGACAGTGGTTACAGGAACCGTGAGGCCCTGCTGTTTCTCCCCTGTCCTTGCCACGGACTCTGTGGTTCTGAGCCCTGCCAGGTCAGGCACCTGCACTCCTCCACGCTGTGGGCCTGGCCGTGGCTGGTGGCGTGGGTGACAGTGGTGTCCATGGCAATGTCACTCAGTCCCACACTGGCCATCTTGGCGTTGTACACCGTTTGGATGAGCACGGCCTCCAGGCTCTGCAGCACCTGCAGCATCTCAGCCCGCTGCACCGGCCGGCCAGACTCGTGGACCCAGTGCTCCTGGATACGAACGAAGGTGTGTGGAGGCATCACACGTTAGCACCTGCCCAGCCTGTAGCCCCTTCCCCCAGCCCTGAGAGCTCAGGCACCGTCTACCTCGGAGAACTGAACCTGCCGCTGGTTCAGAGTGCCAGGCTGGGTGGGCACGTGCCCTCGGGAGAGGAGGCGATATCCGGCGCCCACGAGGACCACATCCGGCCGCTGCACTGGCTCCAGCATGCCCCGGGCCAGCTCGTAGCGCACCTTGTAGCGCAAGGAGCCACCGTAGGAGTCCACCTGGCCGAGACAGGGCAGATTGGGGCAGGGAAGCCAGGGGCATGACCTGATGCCTGCTCTGTGTTCACTTGGCCCTTCCTCCTTCCCTCTGTGTGCCTGGGGCTCACTGTATGCCCGGCACAGAGCTGGGCACAGGGAAGCGGAGATGGGTGGGACTTGGCTCTGCCTTGGTGGTACTCGGTCTGATATGGGGGGTAGAATAAAAGTTGCCCAGGGAGGCCAGAGAAGGAGCACCGACCTCATCTCAGGTGTGGGGGGAATGGTTGAGGAGCCCCTTTCTAAAGGCTGAGTCAGCATTCCTTCCAACCTGAGCACGGTGGCCAGACGCCCTACCCTGAACAAATAAGCCAGTGTCCACCTTTCCTCCAGAGCAGAGTCTGGGCATGGGAGGGGGGCTTGGCCTTTTTCCCCTTCCCCATCCAGAGCAGCAGGTGGTCCCTCACCTTATTGCCCAGGAACTGCTCAGGCAGAGTCCAGAAAGAGTCATGCACCAGGAAGCGTCGGGACAGGTCGACCAGCTGGAACTCCTGCAGAGCAGGGTCGATCTGTAGCTGGGTGGAGGAGAGGGGTGGCATGCCGGGCTGCGCGGGCATTGTCACGTTCACGCCTGCGGGCAGCAAGAGGGAGGGGTGAGGGCCGCAGAGCATGCCTGCCGGAGATACCCGCCTCGAAAGGCGGCTGTCCAGAAAGATGGGAAAGTGCTGGGAGAAATGTGACTTAAAGAGAACTTTAGTGTCTTTCCCCAAGTCAAAAAAGAAAAACAAAAAGCAGTTTTTTTTTTTCTTCCCTACGGTTTTGGAGCAGAATTTCCCAAAACATGCTCTGGGGAAAGTCAATGATGCAGAATGGTGGCTGAGAACCATTTGGGAACCACAGGGTCAATAAAAGGTCAAGGGGATTCTTTGTAGCAGGACTTCTCAGAGCCTTTTTTTTTTTTTAATTTTTTTTTAAAGATATTTATTTATTTGAGAGAGAGAGAATGAGAGATAGAGAGCATGAGAGGGAAGAGGGTCAGAGGGAGAAGCAGACTCCCCGCTGAGCAGGGAGCCCGATGCGGGACTCGATCCCGGGACTCCAGGATCATGACCTGAGCGAAAGGCAGTCGCTTAACCAACTGAGCCACCCAGGCGCCCCTCTCAGAGCCTTTTGTTTGAGGACAGCTCCCCAGACTGTCAGGGTCGGAACGGCCCTCAGGGGGCAGTAGAGAGCTACCCAGGGTTGACGAACAGATGCCAAGTCCTGGTTCTACCACCCTCCAGATGTGTGAGTCTGAAGAAAGGCCTCAGTTTCCTTATCTGTAAAATGGAAGTAATACTGGCTTGCTTCAGAAGGTTATTAGGAAGATAAAATGAGCAAATTGATAGGAAATGCTTAAAACAGAGTATGGCACAAAGGAAGTGCTCAAAACCAGCTGTTTATGGTTGCTACCATTATGATGAGTTGGCTAGCCCGACTGCGCCGCCCCCCTACAACACACACACACACACACACACGGAGAAATTCTCTCTACAGCATGCTTCCAGATCTCTAGGGCAGCACTAACCATCCAAGAGAATATCTGTAAGGATGGACATGTCCTATACTTGTATCCTCCAATATGGTAGCCACTAGCCATATGTGGCCACGGGGCGCTCAAAACGTGGCTGAGAAAGTGAATTAAATATTTTTTTTAAGATTTATTAATTTATTTGAGAGAGAGAGAGGGAAAGCCCGTGTGCACGGTGGGGAGGGGCAGAGGGAGAGAGAGAGAGAGAGAATATAAGCAGACTCCCTGCTGGGCATGGAGTCCGACTTGGGGCTCCATCTCACAACCCCGAGATCATGACCTGAGCCAAAACTAAGAGGCGGACACTTCACCGACTGAGCCACCCAGGCAGGCCAGTGAGTTGATCAATTTTAATGTTAATAGCCACATGCTAGTGGCTACCACAATGAACAGCTCTAAGGCGTGGGAGGCTCATTACCTCCAAAGGCAGTCCCTCCCAACCCTGGACACGTTTGACTCTTAGAAATTCCTTCCTTGTGCTATGACTACATCTGTGTGTGCGCCCCGTTCCTCATAAACGTAAGCCCTGTAACCATGGAGGAGTCCACACCTTCACCCGCAGGATGACCATACAGAACCCCGAAGACCAGGCCACGCTCCCCCATGCCTGCCTTCCTCCTTCCCTCGCAGGGATGTTTTCGGGTCCCCCACATCCTAATCACTATCCATGCACAGGCCACCTGCTCAGCCTGGAAGCCCGCCCACCCTGACCACTCTGACTCCGATCAGACAGGCCTGGGGTCCAGCTCTAAACACCCACTCAACAGCTGTGTCACCCTAGGGAAGGAAGCCCCACAGCCTCTCAGAGGACCTTAGGGTCCTCATGCGAAAAGAGTAAAAACAGCCCTGACCCTGCAAGGACGACTGGCTGTCCGATGACTGTGTGTCAGGCCACAGCACCAGCCGAGTGCTTACTGTGGAGGCAGCTAAGTTCCCTCCTGGCATTGAATCCCTTGTGATGCAGAAACTGAGACAGGGTGCAGCTTGATGTGGGGCAGCAAATGGGGGCTGGGGCTTGAACCCAGGTCCATGTGATGTCTGGGCCCGTGCGGTTCTGCCCCTCAGAGCCAGAGACAACGGAGTCCAGCTGCCTGCCTTTAGGTTTGGGAAAACAGGTCTGGAGAGGCCAAGGGTCACACCGACAGTAACGGGTGTAGCTGGAGGTCAGCCCCAGGCTGAGAAGATGCCAAAGCCTGGCTCTGGGGACACTGGCACCTCTGAGTCTCTCAGGATGAGGATGTTGCAGATGATAACAAGGACATCAGGGAGTATGTACTGGGCACTTAGCATGGACTGAGCACTGTTCTGAGTGGTTTATATATGTTAACCCGTTAAGTCCTTCCAACAATGTGGGGGGTAATTCTTATTTTATCTCCATTTTGTAGAGGAGGAAATGGAGACATAAGACAGCCACTTGACCAAGGGCATAGGCAGTAAGGGAGCATCAGGATTTACACAAGGGATCTGGCTCCAGAGCCCATCCTCTTCATAACCCAAGCAGGCAGACATCAAGTGTGGACTTGGCTTTTCCTGAAATACCTGTTTCCCCTGAAGTGCTGTTCTCACAGGGCTCAGCCTTTCTTCAGCACCCTGTGCCCGTCCTTGAACCCGGCCCCATTCGCCCACCCATGCTGCTCTCCCCTCTGCCGTCTCTCTAGGCCCACGGGAGCCTGGCGCGCCACCCCACTCCCCGCCCACCTGTCTGCCCACCAACACACCCTTGAAGTCATCGGGCCGGTCAAAGCGCAGCCGGATCTGGTCTCGGAAGCGGCGGCTGCTCTGGCACACGCTGGTGACCCCAAAACAGAAGCAGGGCAGGCAGGAGGCGCTGTGTTCCAGGTAGAAGTGCCCATCGGGGCAGGGCCCTGCCGGGTGGCACAAGAGCGGGCTGCAGCCAGTCACCAGCAGGCAGCCCTGGCTCTCCCACCGCGCCCAGGGCCCACCTGCCCACCGGCCGTACCTCGCTTCGGAATGAGCTCCAGAACACCGTCAGGAATGCCAAACACCATGCCCCGGGCATTCATGGCCTCACAGGTGTAGGCCCCCTGGTCTGCCTCCTTCACATCACGGATGGTCAGCGTGCCACGGCCTCCTTCGCTGGTCACTGTCACCCTGGCGGGCCCCGAGACAGAGGTGGGGTCAGGCCAGGGCCACCAGCCCAGCGTCCCCCATATTCCCAGGCCCTTCCCTGGGCTCAGAACCGTACCTGGGATGAGAGGGGATGTGGCCCCAGTTAAGCCTCCAGTTGATGATGGGGGTGGGGACGCCAATGGCCACGCAGGTGAAGGTCACTGTCTGGCCCCGGGAAGCCTGGAGGGACTCCTGGGGAGGAGTCACCACCTGGGGGGGCACTGGGGAGACCACAGTGGGGGTGAGGGGTGTGAGGGCAAAGGGATGGGTCGGGGAGGAGAGCAGGGCTGAGACTGGACGGGGCCACGGGAACCCACCCCGGGACCCAGGGCCCACGGCTTGCGCCCCCAACCCCGGCCCCTGCTCACTGCAGCCAAATTCATCACTGCGGTCGGGACAGTCACTCTCCTCGTCACAGTGGAAGCTGGCCGGGATACATGTGTTTGTGGAGACACAGCGGAACTGCGTGGGCCCACACACGTCCTCGGGGCGCTTGGCAGCTGGGGGACAGAGCCAGGCGGTGTGGGCAGCAGGTACTGCCCTCGGGGAGGGTCACCCCCACTCCCTACCTACACCCAACAGTCGACCCTGCCCACCTTCCCCTGGTGTCCCCAAGGTCACTCTCTCTTCTCACCCATGTGACACACAGCTGCCCTGAGGAGACCCACACACCGTTGCCACAACGCTGCCAGCTCTCACCAGCCGGCCATCAAATGGCCATCACGTTACCCTGCCCCCACCATTCGCGGCACCTGCACTCCCCAAAACAGAGATATACTGGCACATCACAGTCACTCAGTTCCTTCCACACTCAGCCAGCCTCAGAAGCCCAAAGCGCTCCGTTGAAGGCACAGGCAAAGTGACTGGGATCCCTAGACGCCAGGTAGTGCCTGGTGCAAGGTTCTCTAGCAGAAAGGCCTTGCGAGGGACCTGCCACAGCCCAAACTTTGCTGACTGGCCCAGGCGTGCCACCTGGGGACTGGCCAGCAGCCTAGGGTTGGCCTGGCACCAGGGCTGGGCCCCCAGCTGGGCATCTCTAGTAGATGGTGACCAACGTTCTTCCTCGGGGAGACTGACTTTGAGACAGACACACGGACAGGGACAGAGAAGGCAGAGTGGTGTAGGAGAGACCACAGGGAAGGAAGTGAGGGGAGGCCAGGCAGCCCTCTACTGACCAGCTTGGGGCCTCTGTCCCAATACTCTAGGAGTTCCCAAGGCCACTCAGCTTTCACATTCTCGGTGCTGTGCTCTGCCAAAAAGGACTCGTGGTCTCCTTCCATTTTTTTCCCCAGCTGAGAAGGGCTTTTCAACAAAAGCCCGCAATTACTTCTCCTTCCCAAGGGGCTGTCTCGTCAGGCAAGCTTAGAGCCACAGGAAGGCTATCATAAAACTCTGTCAGTTTGTGGCACGCTGCTGCTTCTCTCTGGCACAGATGTGCGGCAGGGAAGGTGGAGGAAGGCAGGGAGGAACTGGACCGGCGGACAGAAGGAATGTCAACATGCACCCAGGCACGTGACCCGGGATCACAGAGAAGTGGGTTGAAGATTATCCTCCATCTTAGACTAACAATCCCCAGGCTTCACCCACAGGGCAGGACACTCTAGATGCTACCCAATAGGGTGTCTGACTCTCTAGCCTCACCCGTTTAACTGTCAGGACGTGCTTAACATTGACTGGAGGGATGGATGATGTCAGCTGGGTGGATGGGGTGGATAGATGGCTAGGAGAAAGGAAGGATGTTAGGTTGATGGGTGGACAGATGGATGAAGAGCTGTGTGGACAGACAGCGGATGGACCGAGAGTTGGGTGAATGGATGGGTGGATGCACGGATGAACCAATGGACGACGGAAAGGGGAGATGATGAAGAGCTGGGCAGACGGATGTCCAAAAAACTCAGAAGGGGAAGGTTTTGACTGCCACATTCGCCAAGAGTCACGTCGTTAGGGGACACCGGGCTATCAAGGCCTCTTGGCCACTTGTCTGACCTTTACCCAAGCATAAATAACGCAGAGAAGATCTATGGTAACAAAGTACAGAAGAGAAACAAGGAGACGTTAGCCACAGGCAGTCTGGCCACACGGATTCCTGCAAAGTTCAGCTCAGAGCTAAGAGCCCTCACCACCGGGGGCAGAGAGAGAGGAACCTTCAGGTCTGTCCCCAGTGCCCTGATGCTCGGCCAGGGAGAGCAGACGGTCGTACGGGCAGGGCTGGGGCAGGGGGGCTGGGCCGGGGCGGGGCACACTCACGGCAGTCGGCCTCATCGGTGCGGTCCTCACAGTCAAAGTCCCCATCACAGTGCCACAGCTTGAGGGCGCAGTGCCCGTTCCCACAGGGGAACTCATTGGGCTCACAGGGTGGGGTGGGGCCTGGGAGACCGGGCCAGGTTCACCCAGAGGCTCTCCCCTGGCCACACCCCTGTGCCCCCCAGCCCTCCCCCACCTCCACCCTGCCGGTCCTCACCGCAGTCCAGCTCGTCGCTGCCATCCTTGCAGTCCTCCTGCCCGTCACAGATGTAGTCTTTGGGGATGCAGTGCCCGCTGTGGCAGGTGGCCTCGTGAGGCCCACAGGGCAGAGGCCGGCCTGGGCTGGGGACCAGAAGCTGGGGAGTGGGCATGCCTGGGAGCTGCTGTGGGGTGGTCACCTCCGGCTGGGGCGCTAAGGGTCGTGTCTCCACCAGAGCGGGGGGTATGGAGCTGAGCTCTGGGACCGGCTCCTCTGTGGACAGAGCCCTCCTGGTGTTGGCACAGGGTGGCGGTGTGTGGCTCCTCACCCCTCGCCCCCACGCTCTGCTGGCCCTCCCTGTACCTCCCTACCACACAGGCTGCCCCCGCCCTTCCCGTATCCCTGCCCACCTCCCTCAGGGCCCCCTGCCGGCACCAAACCCTCACAGCTCCCAGTGGACTTGGGGGCCCAGGTGTGCCCTGGCCCTGCCTGGTGTTTGCAGGCGACTTGTGGCCCTGGATGGCCCCTCACCACAATTGAGCTCATCAGACATGTCCCTGCAGTCAGGCCTCCGGTCACAGCGATACTCCAGGGCTATGCACTCGTTGTGGCTGTGGCAGGCAAACTCGGCCTCGGTGCAGACTCTCGCGACCTGGGGCACTGCGGGGGCAGGAGGGGGTCAGAGGGGCAGGGGCGGGGGGGCGGGGTGGAGTGTGTGGGCGGCACAGGCACTGCGTGGCTCGGAGCAGGCTTTGGTGCCCTGTGTCTGGCTACTTGGTTTCTGGCGGATTTCAGCTCGGCAGAGGAACACGGGGCATGGGCCGTGTGGCAGTGGCCTCACCCACCCCTTCCGGAAACCCCACACACAGTTAACAAGCCACACGCATGCAACCACCACGTCACACACATGCAGGCCGCAAGCTGGCCCAGGGAGGACAAGGGGAAAGGCAGAAGGGGCGGCTTGTGGGCTCTGCCCAGCCATCTCGCCCTCATCCTTCCTTCCCATCCGTCCAGAAACTCGTCCAGGTACCCGGCTGGGCCTAGGTCTGGCTTACACTCTCACCTGGTGTCACCGCGGCCGCCACAGCGGCCAGAGGGGGCGGGGGTGTCTGTGCTGGAAAGGAAGGTGTGATCAGCAACGGCCCCTCTGGGGCTTGGGAGCCGTGGGCTGCAGGGCTGAGCCAGGCCCATCCCACCATCCCTAGCCAGGGAGGCTCTCTGAAAAGTGGGGAGAAGAGGGCAGGGCACCCAGCAGTCTTCAGATCTGGGGCTGGGGAATGCCACAAGAGCACCTTGATCTTTAGGTGCATTCACTGGGGTTTTACGTGCAGTATGAGAGAGGTGAGGGTTTCACTGTTTTTTTTTTTCTAACTGGGCTACACCACAGTAGGGTGAGAGTATGTTCAGTGCTGGGGTCCCCTGACTCAGGGATGGTGATATGTGGGAGATTTCCCGGGGGAGAGACAGGGATGGAGTTGGAGCCGAGAAGCAGAGCCTGTGGGGAATGAATGGGGTCTGCCTGGCCTTGGAGTCAAAGCAGGAGATGGGGTGCCGCGCAAAGAAACCCGGGCTGACCGAGAGCGAAGGCCACCCCTTTGTGTTTGATAGCTGTGTGACTGGAGGCCGGTTTCGTGACCTCTCTGAGCCTCAGTTTCTCATCTTCTCATCTCCTCTCATCAAGACTGGTACAGACATGGGCTTCGGTGTCAGTTCTGGCTGCCTATGTGAATTGGGACAAGCCACGTGTCTTGGGCTTCAGTCCCCCAATCTCTAAAACAGGAGGAATAGCTACCTCATAGGAATGATGAAGGCTGAATGGGAGGCTGGATATAAGGGCCTGACAGAGTGCCAAGCATACAGTCAGCATTCAATAAACATTTGTTGGTTATTATTAAATGCAAAAGTGTTTGGATCTGAAAGTACTATATGCAGAAGGGAATTATCACCTACTGTCAGCGTGTAGAGGTCTAGAGACGGGGGAAGAGCAGAAATTGGGTCTAATTGGACACATGTTCAAGGTGACAGATTATACTCAAGCCAAGACAGGGCTGCATAGAGATTGATGGAGCAGACTCATGGGGTAGTGAGCTCCCTGTCCCTAGTGGTGTACAGGCCCCACGCTAGAAGAGCCCATGGTGGGGGAACTGGAAGGGGACCCACATGAGTCTGAGAAATGAGGAAGTGCCCCAGGTCCCAGGATGGGCTTACCTGTACCCAGGCGACGGAACTGGAAGCCCTGGGGAGAGGTGATGTAGGAGGCAACGGAACCGCTAGAAATGACCGTGCTCAGCACCTCCTGAATCTGAGCCCCGTCCGCATTCCCTTCTGAGCCCACGTCCAGCTCCACAAAGACCCACCCGTCCAGCTCCCTAGGGATGGGGCAGGGGGGCAGGGGAGCAGGGTGAGGTCGATGCCTGCAGCCTCAGCTCCTCCCTCGGCCCCCTGCCTGAAGCTCAGGCCTGATCTCCTCTTTCCCTGTTCCTGGACAGCCCGGACCCGAGCGGGGCAATTTAAGGTCTAAACTGTCTCCCCAAATTTCTGAACTTCCACCAACAGAGATCCACTCCATTTGGGTTCTCTTACTTCCCCTCCTTGTCACCCCCCTCCCCCCCACCTGTCCCTCACCGGCCCCCAGGGGAC
Source organism: Zalophus californianus (assembly GCF_009762305.2). NCBI lineage: Eukaryota > Metazoa > Chordata > Mammalia > Carnivora > Otariidae > Zalophus > Zalophus californianus. Next base: position 16,062,529 of record NC_045598.1, read on the forward strand.
CCTTCTCACTTGATGAACACCACACTGACAACCTGGTCTCCAGGAATCTTCAAGTACTCTGACTCGAGCTGGTGAGCAACACAGCACAGTCAGCCTCCAGATACCTTCACCTCATCCCAGTCCCGCCCCCCATACTCGGGGAGCTCCCGAGCCCCTTCCCCTTCACCTCACCGTGTCTACCACCGCCTCGGACACCTTCCGGAACTCCTCGGAGCCTGCATCCTCCAGCTGAGGGCTGTAGTGGATGGAGCGGGTGAAGTTTACCAGGGCCCGGAAATAAACTGCAGAGAGGAGTGGGGTGTTAACACGAGGGGCCCGGCCTGGTAGGCGGTGGCCTCAGGCAGCTGGGCCAGTGGGAGGAAATTCAGGGATGATCTCTAGCGGCCTCCCGCCCAGGCTGACACCTGTGTGTGCCCACAGCCATGCCCAGCACTGCCCGTATGAGCACTGGTCGCAGTGGCCCTGGCAGGCCTGCCCAGGGTCAAAGCCGAGCCCCCCACCCTCCAGTGAAGGGCTTCAACCATCAGGGACGTAGCCTGATCCAGAAGCTAAGCGATGGTGCAGAAGAGGCACCCCCCCCCCAACACACACAGTGGCACAGAGGAAGTTGGACAAGAAGAGCTGGCTTCCAGAAGATGCTGGTACAGGGATCAGCACGAGTGACCAAGACATGCTTCCCCACTCTTCCCTGGCTGGTTCTAGTTATCCCTCAGAGCTCGGCTCAGCCATCACCTGCTCCAAGAAGACCACCTGACCTGCCCTCCTCCCTCAACCCTGGCTGGGTTAGAGACCCCTCCTCTGGATCCCCCAGCCCCCGGGGTCCCCCCATCAGAGCAGCTTCCACTCTGCACTGCATAGATCCTGCCCAGTTACACACGGACTGTAGGGTATCATGGTGAAAACCATGGCTTCTGAGGTCAGCCACACCGCAGGCACTGACTTCACTTCTCTGAGCTTCTGTTTCCACCTCAATCTAAGGAGGATATTAATTACATTGACCACACTGGGAGCTGGAAGGAATAAACGACATCATGCTTGCACGCACCATCTCCCCAAGCACTTAGATGCGGCACCCGGCACAGAGCAAGTGCTAGAAATCAGGAGCTGGTGTTCCCTTTCTCTCCCGCCGGATGGCGAACCTGAAGAGGAGAGCAACCCCGGATCTCATTCACCCCTGCATCCCCAGAGCCAGTGTAGTGCTTGGCACATGGCTGGTGCCCAAGAAGTGATGGCTGAATAAATTCATAGCAGACTGGTGGGGGCATACACATATGACTGCTTCCTAAGCACCTACTACATACGTGTGATATGTATCATGTTTTGTGGTGGTGGTTGTTTTTTTATTTTTTTTAAAGATTTTATTTATTTATATGACAGGGAGAGACACAGAGAGGGAACACAAGCAGGGGGAGTGGGAGAGGGAGAAGCAGGCTTCCCGCGGAGCAGGGAGCAGGACGTGGGGCTCGATCCCAGGACCCCGACTCCCTGCGGAGCAGAGAGCCCAATGCAGGGCTCGATCCCAGGACCCCGAGATCATGACCTGAGCCGAAGGCAGACGCTTAACCGACTGAGCCACCCAGGCGCCCCAGTATAATGTTTTATACACAGTAAACATAATGTTCATGAGCTCATGTAGCAGTTAAAAACACGAGTTAATATGAGCTGCGAATGAGTCACACACATACATACACACGGTGCTTAGAAGAGAGCCCGGCATGTGGTAGATGCTGAATCAGTCTGCCTCATGTGCTTACAGTACACATAGACTAGCGTGTGCACGCGTGCACACACACACACGCGCACATACACACAGTTTCTTGAGCCCCTACTATGTACAAGATTTTTCAGGCATTAAATCTTATAACGTTCATGAATTTAGGTGTTAATTATAAATGCCAAGTTAATGAGTTATAAGTGTTTAAATATGTACAAGTGCTTAGGGCAGACCCTGGCACATAGTAGGTGCCAGATAACGTGAGCTCTTCCTATACAAGAGGCCGTGTAGTTTAATAAAAAAGCTTAGCTGCTGGAGCAAAATGGCCACTTACAGCCCTGTGACCTCGTGAAACACACTTACCCACCGACGATGTGCCTCGATGCCCTCACGTGTGTAGTGGGGGTAATAGTAGTGCCTACCCCAGAGGGTTCTTGTAAGGGTTAAGTTCAGAAACGTAAAGTACTTAGAACAGCGCCGGGTGCATACTAGGGGCTGCCTGGGTTAGCTGTAATCATCGTCTCTGGTTTTTACAACAAACCAGAGGGATGGATTTGGTTTTACTACCTCTCATCTGAGAGAGGCATTTATTCCTTTAACAAATCTATATTGAGGGCCTACTATGTGCTTGGTGGTGTTCTCAGGGCAGAGGGTCCGGCCGTCAATTCCACAAATGACCATTCCCGTCCCCACAGAGATCACTTTCTAGTGGGAGGAAAAAGGAAACAAGAGCAAGAAATATATGGCCTCTGGGGAAAGAACCAGGGCTGGGGGAGAGGGTGTGCTAGGGTAGGGGTAGGTTGCTATATTCCCAGGGTGGCCAGGGAAGGACCCTCCTCAAAGGGGATCCTTGAAGGGAGAGAGTGAGCCATGGAGAAGAATCTGGGAGAAGGGCATTCCGGGCAGTGGGAAGAGCAGCTGCAAAGTCCCGGAGGAGGAAGTGGGCTCAGAGAGGTGACCAGTGACAGGGCGAGGCTGGTAGGACAGGGAGTGGTATCAGCTGGGCCCGACTACAAGGCCCGTCCCCCTGCCGCTTCGCTCAGTCAGGCCCACAGGGGCACACGCCCCCGAGCAAGGAACCCCTCCATCTGGGGCCTGGGCTAAGCAAGCCCTGGGGTGTTGGGATGGGGCAGGAGTGGACTTCTACACGGAGAGAGAGTGCTTGTGACAGTGTCGCTGTCGGCTCTGAAACGCAGGGACCGCACTGGGCTGGGCTCCCGGGGGCCGGGTGGGTGGCGCTCTGCGGGCCGGAGCGTGGAGGCCATGAGCTCGGCCACAGAGGCCCCTTGTGAGCAGGCACAGAGGCCCATTGAGAGTCCCCCACCCCAGCCCCTGGCCTCAGCCCCATGGCCCAGCGCGGGCGAGGAGGCCGGGCCTCTGCCCAGGAATGTGCCCCCTCCGGGGGGAGGGGGCCGGGGCTCCACAAAGCCCCTTTTTCCTAGGCCCTGGGAAGGGTTCGGACCCTCCAGGCTGAGCCCACCCCTGCCTCCTCCCAGACCAGGGGTAGGTCAGGGCAAGTTCCTAGACCAGGGGTAGGTCAGGGCGAGTAACCTCCCTCTTCCACCCTGACCTGCCTCCCTGCGGCCAGTACCTGAGGGTTGGGGCAGAAGGTAAAGCCCTGTCTGTTCCAGAAACCAGCCCCCAGAGCTGAGGGTGTTGTAAGAGAGTGAAGCTACCTGGAGTGGGTATGCTCTCTGGGTGCCTACCCTGGCCAGCGCTCTCCCTCCTGGCCCTCATCTTGACCCTATCCAGACAGCTCACTTGGAGCCAAAGGCTGGAGGGGCAGGAGGCCGGGAGCTGCTTGCACTCAGGTGGGGGTGGGAAACATGCTCGTGACCACCCCCCGCCCCAAAGCAGACTATCCCACCAACTCCCTGCTGCAGAACTCCTCCACCACACACTCAGACCCTGGAGCCCCAACCCCGGGAGCCCCTGGGTCCCTTGGGTGGGCCCAGCAACAGCCAGTCCTGAGGTGGGTACAAGTTGCCTGCAGCCTCTAGGGCCTTGTTCCCCAAGGGGTTGCTGCACTCATCCTTGCCCAAGCAGCGCCGGGGGTGGGGGAACACCAGGGGCCCCTGCCCACTGTGTTTAGATGGGGCCTAGCTATGTCCTGGGCAGGGGCCGGCCAGCCCCCAGACCCCAAAAGAAAGTGCCTTGGAGCCTTGTGTGTGACTAAGTAGAGGCTGAGGAGGAAGGGGAGAGGGAGAAAGGACAAGGCAGGGAGAGGGGGGAGAGGGAACGGGGAGGGAGGCAGAGAGAGCCCCCAGGCCGCCTGGCCTCACTTACTGGGAGGACACTCCTCACCAGCCACAGGGGGGCAGCCCGCGGCCTGCAGAGTAGAGCCGCAGAGAGAGCGGCCGGGACGGACAGCAAGTGAGGGGGGCAGAGGGAGCGATGGAGATGTGAGGAGACAGAAACAGACAGACAGGAGGAAATGACCGAGGCACAGAGAGAAAGCGGGAGAAGATGAGAGCAAGGTGCGAGACACAGGAGGAAGGGAGAGAGAGAAAGAGAGAGACGGAGAAAGACACAGAAGGACACAGAAGGATGACCCACAGATGAGACAAAAGGAGAGAGACGGCCCAAGGCAGGGGAGGAGGCGAGGAGGAGGACAGAGACAGGTGTCAGAGCAGGCCAGACACACGAGAGATGGGAAGAAACTGGGTGAGGGGGGGTGGGTGGGGGTCCCAGAGACGGGGAGTCAGAGCCAGGAGCTGTCTGCCAGGTTGGGGTACCGGCACACAAAAGGTGGGGGTCGTGGGACCGGGCAGGGGCAGAGGCTGCGGGAGCCACAGCCCTGCCTGAGGGGAGGGCGGCATCATTTCAGGGGCTAGGATCCAGGGTGTGGGGCTGGGCCAGAGCCCGGGCCAGAGCCCAGGCCAGGGGCATGGCCAGCGTGGCCCCATCTTGGTCAGGATGGCCCCTGCTTCCCAGCGCGGGGTGGGCACTGCTCTCGGGCACGGAGACCCTGGGAATGAGAGACACACTTGCTGCCTCCAGGCCTCAGACTCAGCCCGGCTGCCTGGACCTGCCCCAAGGGCAGCGGGCCGGTGCCAGGGCCAGGCCTGGAGGGTCTGAGGCCCTGTGTCTTCCCACGGATAGGCCCCACTCACAAGCACAGGCCTCTGCCCTGCTAGCAGGCCCTGCCCGGCTGCTGCTCCCCATTCCCCGCCCCTTCCCCCACCTCTGACCTCTCCTGCCCTCACAGCTGCATTTCACGGGGAGGTGGGCTGGCAAGGGCCCCTGATAGAGGGCAGAGCTGCCGTGGTTGATAGCCCCGGGGGGAGGGGCCACAGACATTTCCAAATGGACAGCAGGGACAAGACCAGGGCCTCAGCAGACAGGCCTGGCTTAGCAAGAGGCAGCTCCCAGGTATCCCGCAGCCCTGGAAAGACCTACATGGGGAAAAGCTTCAGGCAGGGTCTGAGTCCCAGGGGCTGGAGGTCACAGTCAGGACCGGGACACGTAGGGGCCAACCCTCCTATCTGCACTTGCCCAGGCAGGACACCGCCCTCCGGCACGCGGATGCCCCCGACGCACCAGTCAAAGGGAGGTGACCCCATCCCTGGAGAGGCGCAGGCCCACCACGGTGGGAGGCACTGAATGCAGTGTGGCCGCCCAGTCGTCTGCCTGAGCTGAGCTCCACCCTTGGCCCTGACCACAGAGTGCTCAGTGCTGGCTTCCAGAGGAGGCAGCAGGAACCATACAGAGCTGCTGGGCTTTGTTACCCGGTAGTTCCGTCTCTACCCAGAATCCTGGGGTGGGAAGAAGCAGGGACTCTGAGGCCCAGTGCTGGCCTGGCCCCAGCTCCACTGTGCACGGAGTGCTGGCAGCGTGAGTAGCTGATGGAGGCCTGATTCTCTTCTCTCCACAAAGCCCAGCCCTCGTCTCCAACCCAGGAACCCTTGGCTTCCCAGCAGGTGACCCAAACTAAATGCAGGGTCCCTCCCGGGTCCAGGGTGAGGCTACTTCCACCCCCCTGTCCCACTCCGTTGGCCTGCCCAAATGTCCTATGCCAGAGAGCACCTCTACCTGGCCACCCCTGCCTGGGGTCCCCGGCTCTGCACCCCCGAGAAGGGATCTAGGGAAGGACTCCACAGTGGAGCTGGGAGATGAGAATTCTGCTTTGAATGCTGAGTGTCTGGCTTTCAGTACTTATTACAAGTGGGCACTTCCTGCCTGCGGCCCTAAGCCTCGTCCCTGGGGCACAGACAGCCAGAGTCCGGCCATCCCCTACCTTGCAGGGACCTGCCAATCAGGCCACATGACTGTCACTCGGCAAGCATGAGACCACCCACACAGCAGGCCCACGGAGCCCTTGAGGCCCTCAGCCCCCGAAATGGGACTTCTGCGGTGGGGAAAACCTGCCCTGGGGCTTCTGCAAGGGGGCAGGAGGGGACCTATGCTCTCAGCAACTTACCCATCTGAAAGTCCCCGCTGCCCAGGTCCCCGCTCCCCAGGCCATCTGCAAGCAGAAGAGAGATGTATTGTTGCGTATTTGTTGAGTACCTACCAGGTGTCGGGCACGGTTCGGGGCACCTGGCACATAGTGGGCCAGGTCATGAAAGCCGAGAAGTGTCGTCTCTTCCCCACGCCTAGGGAGGCTGGCTGGGAAAAGTCCACTCAGAAGCCTCCATCAGAGAGGGTGCGGACCAAGGCCGCACACTCCGGGGGCTTGACTGTCTGCCCATGCTGGTGGGAGGGGCCCGGTCACACGGGCCACCAGGGGAGGCCAGGAGTGCGTGCAGAAAGGGGTGGTAACTGTCCTCTACTGTGCCTTGTCCACCACCTCCCCGTCGGTCCTCATCATCCTGTGCTGTGCCAAGCAGCCACCATCCCAGGGTCACACAGGTTGTAAGCAGAGCATCTGGGGGTCACTGGGACCAGGGCTTAGGATGCCCATCTCTGGAGGCACCCCCTTGGGCCAGCTTCCAGGGGCCTCTTTAAGGACCAGTGGGAAGAACCCCACCTCCACCCCCTTACCTCTTCCACTCCCTGCCACCAGAACCCTCTGCTCACCTCCAGAGGCCTCGTCAGCCAGCAAGTCCTCGTCGTCAGAGAGGTCTGAGTACCTCCAGCCAGCCCGGCCCGCCGTGACAGTCTCGGCATCCTCGGGCAGGGACAAGCCATCATACGCTTGCAGCCCGTGGACCACCTGTGGGAGATCACACAACCAAAGGTCACCTTCACCTGCCCCTGCCAAGCCCAGGACCCCTCCCTTCACTTCAAGGGGGACCCAGAGTGCCCCCCCGCCAAAGCCCCGGAGTGCTTAAGTCAGACGTGGTTTGGCTAAGAGAGTCAGGCTGGGGCTGAACCGCTGTTTTTGACTCTGTGTCTCCAAAGCCCCATTTGCCCCGGGAGGCCTCAGAGCCCAACCCTGCAAATTCACTGAGTCTGAGTGAACCCTCAAATAACCAGAGAGTAAAATTAAAATCACTTTGGTAAGTGACGACTGACTCGTCTTCCTTCGGGGAAGGCAAGGTCATCCAGGACACGAGGTGGTAGACCGGGGGCCACGGGCAGGTAAAGGGTGACCTGGGCCAGCAAAGAAGGATGACCAGGGTCAGGGTGGATAGGGGACAGAGACAGAAATCAAGGGTGAGTCCACCAAAGCTGCTGTCTCTAATGACAGCTTCCCACCAGGCCATCTTGGCCCCTCTTTCGGCCTCAGTCCCTGGCCTCCAAAGCTCCAAGCCACAGAAAACACATTCCAGCCATGTTGGACAACTCGCTCCGGCGCTCGTGGCCACACTGACAAGCTCATCTGTGCACCCAGCCGCGGGGGTGGAGCCCAGCAGCTGGACAGGCATGGTGTCAACTCTGTGTGACCTCAGGCTGATGCTGAGCCTAGCACAAGTTCTACCCCAGGCTCCTGTACCACAGAGGGCCTGCTGAGACCCTGCGCCCCACAGGCCAGAGCAGAGGGGCCCCCAGCGGCCCTCACGCCTACCTTTCTCAGGTCGGGGTAGGGGCAGTGAACACCTCTTGCCCCTCAGACAAGATCAAGATGTTTCCAAAAGAGTTTTATCAGATAACGTGGACGAAAACACAAGCCCAGGGGAGCCCGAGAGAACCCCAGAGCCCCCAAGCACCAGCATGCACGGATGTGCCGTGGCCCCATAATGCACGTCCAGCCCCAGATAACCTGGAGCAAGTGTCTCAGGCCCTGCCGTGGCCTCGGCCCTCCCTGGGGAGCCCAGCCCAGCCAGAAGGAAATGGTCTCGCTTTTGAAAACCAGACCCAGCCCTCACTGGCTAGACAAGGTGATGGCAGCAGGAAAGAGGCCCAAGCAGGAGAAGAAAAACAATGAGCCGGCCAGTCTCTCTCCCGCCCTACACCCGCTCCCCCCGCTGCCCCCAACTTTGCCCAGCCCATGTCCCTGTAGCCTCTGGCCTTTTCTTGAGCTAGTCCCTCCTCGGGAATGCCCTTCCTCCCTTTGTTTATCTGGCTAACTAAGTCACCCTCCAAAATTCAGCTAACCGTCACCTCCTCTAACAGCTCGGTAAGAAAAAGGAAAGAATTACTGACATTCACAGCAACACGGCTGAAGCTCAGTCAAACACACGTGATGAGTGAAAGACACTGGACACAGAAGGCAACATACTGTGTGACCTCACTGAGATGCAACTCTAGGGGGGAAAGGTCTAACTTCAGTGACAGAAATGTCACTAGTTGCCTGGGACCAGGGGTGGGCAGGCTGACCGGGCAGGGACACAAGGGAAACTTTTGGAGTGACAGTTCCCTGGTTATATACATCTCGTGATTGAACTGTACCCTTAAAATGGGTACATTTTATTGTATGTAATTTGCACCTCGAGAAAGATGACTAAAAAGAAAAGTCTCAAATAAAATAAAATAAAATAAAATAAAATAAAATAAAATAAAATAAAATAAAATAAAATAAAATAAAAATAAAAAAAAGAAAGACAATTTCCTTTGGGAGACTTTGTCCTGACACTTGGCCTTCACAGTCCCCTCTGTGCCCAGGCTGGATTCTGGGCGTTCCTGGGCTCACACTCTAATCACCTGTATCTCCACTGGAATGGAAGCACCCTGAAGGAAGGGACCCCATGTTCAATAACTACTTGAATGAACAAATGAATGAATGGTCAAAAATGTCATCACCTATTAATACTAGCTGTTTGCTGAACCTGACTTGCTTTGGAGGTACCACCTGCCCCCAAGCAGTCTATATGCAATCTCCCTTCCTAGGCTGGGAGCAACTTGGGGGCAGGGACCGGTGCCATTTCATCACCTTTATGTCTGCAGTGCTACCAAGCCTTGTGCAAGGTCTGCATTGCTCACGACTTACCCCTGCCATGGCCTAAAGCCCCTTCCCCTCCAACGCAGGGGCACACCCCTCCTCCTGTTCCTTTCCCTTTCCCACCCTCTCTCTGGACAAATGCCCATCCCCCTCCTAGGTGACCAGTGGACTTCTGGGCCATGCCCACAGGGTCTGTACCCAGGAATGAACTATAGAACCTCCAGGAGCTGGTGAGAAATAGATTCCAGGGCCCCTTCTCATCCAGGTGGGAGGGATGCAGTGGCATGTGTGCAGAGAACTCTAACTCACTGGCTAAGAACCACAAGATCAATCCCCATGAGGGGTTCTCCCTCCTTCCCTGGCTGCGGGTAGAGGGCAATGTTCCCACTGCGGGGGGAGGGGGGCTTCAGAGCAGGTCCTGACTGGCCTAAGGGAAGTGTGAGGCTAAGACTGGTATAGGGGCACAGACACTGGGCCAGAAGAGGTTAGAGCGGCAGGCTTGGATCCCTCCCACCTGGGGAGGGCTCTCCCTCTTTGTCACTGCCACACACCCCCTCCATGCAAGCCAGGCCATGGGGGACATGCATGGGGGGGCACAGAGATTCCCAGCATCCCCTAGACACTGCTGTCTGGAAAGGAAAACTCTGGTGGTGAGCAAGGTCCCAGAGCTTCTCCCAGGCCTGAGCTGGGGCGGGGGGGGGGGGGGGGGGGGGGGGGGGGGGCGGGGGGGGGTGTCGGGACCGGACAGGAAATAGCAAAGTGAGATTCAACTTGGAAAAAAGTCAGGAACACACATCTGCAGTGAGAGGAGTGAGAGAATCCAGGGTATGTTGGGTCCGGATAGAAGACCTCCCACCCAGGGGACTCCAGGGAATGGGCCCTTCCACATGCCAGCCTGCCCTTGCTTGCAGCCCCCTCCCAGGGCCTGAGGCTCTGGGGTCAGATCAGGGCCTGTACGAGGGCCAACCCTGTGAGAGCAGAGACTTCATTTGTGAAAAGCTGAAGATCAAAAGGTTCTAGCAGCTGTATTTTCACATCTGGGAGGAGAGAAGGAGCCAGACTGGAAAGAGCCCAAAGAGCCTGAGACTTGACCATAGAAGGGAACTTGGATTCAGATCTGGAAAGTCTGGGGTCTACTTGGGAACAGAAAGAGCTAACATTTATTGAGCACTTACTACACACCAGGCACTCCTTTAAGGATTTTTATAAATGTTAACCCAGGTTATAGGTGTTAAACAGCCCATTGTAGGGATGGGGACATGGAGCAGTCAGGTCATCGGCTTGAAGATCTAGCAGGTGGGTGAGAGCTGGGATTTGACCTCTGGTGGTTTGGTTCCAATGTTAAGCTTTGCCACTGAGCCGGAACTGACTGAGGTCACTGAGAGTCACTCCACAAAACCTTTCAACCACAGTGCTGTTTCACAGTCTACAGATCATTTCCTCAATCTCAGTGTCATTGGACCTTGACAATGACCCCTGAGGTGGCTGAGCAGGTGTGAAAGGCCCCCCTTTCACAGAGGAGGGACTAGCACCTAGCTTCCCCACGTAACTTGCCCAGGTGAGTGGCAGGCAGAGCCAGGACAGACCCAGGACCTCGGGTTCTGCATCTGCTGATCAGGAAAGAGGCAGGGCTGAGCCTGGGCCTCCAGGCTGGCCTTGAGAGGCCTAAGCAGGGGGCAGGGCCAGGACGTCCAGGGCTGGCCAGTTCCCATCCCAACCCAAACGGCTCCAGGATGGCCCACAGGACACCTGAGCTCAGCGGCCCGAGCCCATGCAATGTGTTGCCTAATGTCCAAGGAGGGCCACTGGTGGCTCCAAGTCAAAGGCAGAAATAGAACCCAGGTTTCCTGCCCTGCAGCCCATCTCCGGCGCGATGAGAAAGCCCAGCTTCCTCCCAGAGGAACCCAGTACTCAGGCAGGCAATGGAGCCGGATGGCGGGGCCGGAGAGGAGGGGTCCAGAAGGCAGCCCTGGGCCAGAGAGGAAAGGAGCCAAGCAGAGAGGGGGATTTTCCAGACCTGGCAGGTTCCTGGTGGGGGAAGTGGAAGCAGCTGACTCATACAAGCCAAGGCCAAAGGACTGTCTAGTGTGCTGGGAACAATTGTTTGGAGCAGGGGTGTGGGCACGGTGGGCCGCCCCCCCAGTGGAGGGCGGGGGGCAGGGGGGACCCAGACAGGAGGACACCAGACAGGTGGGGAACTTCTGGAGACAGCCTCATGAGGCTGGGCTGTGTCCAGGCCTTCCTGGTGGGGATGAGGGTGCACATGAGGTTCCGGGCCCAAGTCCTACAGAGACCCTTTGGGACAAGGGACAGAGGCTGGACCCTCCTCTCCTGGCCTGAGGATGCGGACAGATCTAAGGCTAGCTGGGAAGAACTCGGCATGGAGGTGAAAAGTGGAGCCATTAGAGAGGGGCACAGAAGGTCTGGGGTGAGGGGGGAGGTGTAGCTACGGATACAGGATACGGGGTCTGGGGTTTTTTAAAAGAGTTCCTAAGTGAGGGTCGTGGGCCTTGCAAAGGGTACGTGTGCAGATAAGAGTTTCTGGTGCTGCTAAAATCAAGGGAGGTGGCGGCACAGGGAGGAGATGACAGGAGCGGGCCAACTTCATCGAGGGCTCTCTCCGGCCGGGCCCCGTCCTCAGCACCGCACGGACCACCTCGATGAATCCTCGCAGCAACCGGGGCAGGGCCAGCACTGCTGGGCCATTACTCCTTGTCTGTAGTAAGGGAAATCCAAAGAGCTCTGAAAACTCAGAGCGTTTACTTTTTTTTAAATGAGTTTATAACAAGCTCGTTTGGTGCCAAGTCCTGACCTGAACTGACAGGAAGCTATTAACATCCTATTTACTCCACTCAGGGGTGAGGAGTTGTAGGTTTTGCTGCAGCAATATGATTGTGTTTCATTATGGGGCGTTGCCCCAGACTCCACCGAGTGTTCTCACGTGTTCCACGTAAACTTTCTTCTATCTGGAAACTTCTGAATTCCAAAGCACCTCTGACTCCCAGGGTTTCAGGTGCATTATTATTTCCATTTGGCAGATGAGCAAACGGAGGCTCACAGAGGATCACCGTGTAAATGAAACTGAAGGCATGCAAGGTGCTTGGCTTGATGCCCTGTATACAGTAAGTGCTCAGTAAGTGTTAGAATTAGTACCATGCGGGGGGCACAGAGTAGAGGGTGGGTATGGACAAGAGGTGATGCATGGCAGTGCGGGGCGTGGGCTCAGGCCCTGGGTCGGCCTCCAGGTCTGGGGTGAAGGGAAGGGTCTGACTCTGCTGCCTAAGCTCTGGGCTGGCTGGCGGGGTGGCACCCAGGCCGGGGGGTGACGACACAGCTTGGGGCCGAAGCTCAAGTTATCTGCCGGCTCTGAGGCGGACTCTGGGATGACAGGGGGGCTTTGGGCCGCTCCAGAGACATTATTCACATTCAACTTGGGCAGCCTGCCCATTGCCCCCTCCCCATGGCCCAGGCCTGGGCTGAGCCCACCACTACCCCCGCAGCTGGGCGGGAAGGTCTGAGTACTGCAGTCCCCAGGGGGGCTGCAGCTGCCCAGGGCAAGGCTCCAGGCATCTGGGCTGGAGTGAGCTCACCCTGTCGAAATCCAGAGACTGTGCGGGGGCGGGGGACAAGCAAGCCCCTGCCTGCCCACCTGCCTCCTGCCAACACAGGGCCTGCCTCAGTGTCCCTTCCCCCCATCCAGGGCCCCCGGATCTTCAGGGAAGGACACACACCTGGAGAAGATCCCCCTCCCCTCTGCCACGATACAGGCTCCCAGGTCACCCCACGAGTGCTCCCTGGCTCTGTGACAGCCCGGGCCCCAGATACAGGGTCAAGGTGCCCTGCCCCACCCCCAGACTGCCCAGTGCCCTGTCTATGGGCAGCAGACGGCAAAGGGGAAGGAATCTGTCAGGGCAGCATTTTGTTGTGCAAACTGCCAGGGGCGGGTGAGCCCGACACAAAGGCCAAAAGGCCTTTAATCCCCTGGCAGGCCAAGAGGGGCGCCGGGCCGGAAAGGAGGTGGCCACAGCTCTTCTGGCATGCCTACCCTGCCCGTGCCAACTCGGGAGGCCTGCCAGCTTCCCACAGTCAGGCTCCCAAGGTGCAGGGGCCTTCGCCAGCCCGTTGCCCAGGAAGAACCACCATCCCCTGAATAAGGAGAATGGCAGAGGCACAGCAAGCCCTCCCTGGGCGCAGGTGCCAAGATAAGGTTTTCACAGGGCTTATGTCGTGCAAACACAGCCCTGAAAGCAGATACCGGCTCTTTCCCCCACCGCCCACCATGCCCAGCTTACAGATAAAAAAGAAGCTCAGAGATGTGAAGTCACCTACCTAAGGTCACACAGCTAAGGCAGCGGGAATCCAGTGTGAAAGCAGGGACCCCTCTTCTGTACTCTGCTAGCTTGGGGGCACAGCAGCTTCTGACCCCAAGGCCCGGGACCTGCAAAGCCTGCATTCGGCCAGGGCCGCGGAAGGGGTGCGGAGGGCCGTCAGGGCCTTCAACAGAGAACAAGGGAACGGGAGCGCGGAGCTCTGAGGTCTCTTGTCCCAGCTCTGCCCAAACTCACCATGTGGCCTTGGACAAGCCCCTTGACACTCTTCCCTTTAGCGCATACTGCAGTGAGTACCCACTCAACGCACTAGGCCTCCACACCAGCTATCTGTGTTGATGTGAACGGAAGGAGCAGGAGGGTGGATGCTCCTCTGTTTTGATCACTGCTGCATCTTCAAGACAGAAGACACATACCAGGTGCTCAATTAACATCTGCTGACACAGACAGAACGAATGAATGAGCCGGCGAACCTGCCCAACAGCCCCGAGTGGGAATTAGCCCTTCTGATGAAGCAGAAAGTGAGGTTCAGAAAGAGAAAGTAAGGACTTGCTCGAGATACCACAGCAAGAGCCACACTGCCTCAGTTCCCCATCACTAAAACGGAGGCCGCATCACTTGTCTCAAGGGAAAAGGGGGCCTGGATACCACGCTCGCCGAAACGGCCAACACTCCCTCCACGCTCAGGCTCTTCGGGGGTGAGACAGGTGCAAGAACGCCCTGCCTGGTTTGCCTTCAGCCCAGGGCTGCTGGGAGAGGCAAGTGGAATGAGGGGGGACCTGCTCTGCAAAGCGTGGCCAGGGAACGCTGCCTGGCCCTTTCCCAGGTGGACCTGACACGGTCTCTGCCTTCAAGGTTTCTCTGCACGGAGCTGGGGTTGCGCCCGAATGGGGCTGCCACCACCACGGCCCAAGCAAGAGCACGTTATGAGTCTTGGAGACGTGGCCAGTGGGGCGGAGGGCAGATGCTGCTCGGACAACCCGGATTCCAGGCCGCCTTGGCCACTTATCCTAGCTTGGCAGCCTCAGCTTCCTCCCCCGGAAAAAAAAAAAAAAAAAAAAGGATAATCAATCCAACCTGCCCTATAAGGTCCAATTCAAGTCGCTTTGACCTTTATTTCTCAAGCACCTACTATGTGCTGGGGCCTGGGGATAAAACTGGGAAGTAAAGAGACACAGAGCTCACAGAGCTCTGCGTTCCTAAGGCAATCACACCATTACACCGAGTGAGGACACAGTGCAGAGAGGGCGCTACAGAGGAAGGACCGGGGGCTGGGAGGGCCCAGGGGAGAGTCCCCCTCACTGACTGAGGCAGGTGGGAGTTTGGGGAAGGTTTCCCAGGGGAAAGGACATTTCGGCTGGATCTGAAAGATGGTCTCACCTAAGTAGGGTGGAGAAGGGCACAGTGTGTGTACCAGGCAGAAGGAAGGGCACGGGCCTAGGCCCAGAGGTGGGAAAGTGCCCGGCACGGTCAAGGGACCACCCCTAATGGCCTTTTTCCACAAAAAGAGCAGTGTCCCTTGACTATGCTGGTGTCATGGTGCTAGTCACAGAGCCCAAGTCCCTCGGTCCCCCCAGAGTCCCTGCCCCACAGACACCCCAAGAATGGGCCTCCTCTGGCATTGACTGAGCCGCCTGCCAGCCTAGAGGGAAGCAGCAGGAAGTCACCGGGAAATGCCCCCGCCCCACACGACGCCAGGTACCGCCAAGGCGGTGCGGCAGGGAGGCGAGCAAGTGGGAATGGCTTCCAGGCTGGGCCGCCCAGCAAGAAGGTCCCCAGGGCTTGAACATTATCTGCCAAGCACGGCTGGTGCCAACAACGCCCACGGTGTTCACGCGCCTGCCTCCTGCCTGCAGCCCGGTGTGGTTCTCAGATTTTCTGGCACCCAGGAGGCCCTGCTGCCTGGGAGTGCTAGAGTGTCTGTGGGCCTTCAAGGCCCCAGCAACCCGTTGCATCGGCCCATTTCTCCCTGGGCATCCAGAGAGATGCCCACAGATTTCATGAATGAAGCCCCTAGCACAGTGCCAGGCTTACGGGAGGATGGGGGAGGGAAGGGTCCACAAATTTTTGTTGAAATAAGACACCACTTACTACAAGGACCACCTCCTGAACCTACTGGGTTAGGCCTTTCCATTACTCTTGATTCACCAAAGGATGAGAAGAAATGCCTTTATCATGGGTAAGCAGGTCCTGTGTGACCTGCTTACACACACCACGCGCGCGCACACACCACACACACACACATACGCACCTACACATACTCTCCAACCTCATCTCCTGCTGTGCTCTCCCATTCCTGCCACACTTATCTCAATAGTTTTCAAACACACCTAACTCTCTCCCACCTCACGGCCTTTGCAACTTGCTGCATCCTCTACCTGGGACACTGCCCCAGATGTGCCCACTCCTCTTCCTCTTGTTTCTGTTCAAATGTCACCTTTACAGAGATGCAGACCACATCCCAGGTCCAGAATCTATTAGTCAGCTCTCTGTCACTTCCCTTGCCCTGCTTCACAGCATCTCGCCACCTCCATTCTTTTTTTTTTAAGATTTTATTTATTTTATTTGAGAGAGAGAATGAGAGAGAGAGAGAGAGAGAGAGCACATGAGAGGGGGGAGGGTCAGAGGGAGAAGCAGACTCCCTGCTGAGCAGGGAGCCCGATGCGGGACTCGATCCTGGGACTCTGGGATCATGACCCGAGCTGAAGGCAGCCGCTTAACCAACTGAGCCACCCAGGCGCCCTCACCACCTACATTCTACCCGTGTTTACATATTTATCTGTTTATCATCTGTCACCCCCACTGGAACATCAGCTCCACAAAGGCAGTGACTTTTTCCATATCCCCAGTACCTCCAATTACCTGGCACAGAGTAGCTGCTCGATAACACTTTTTAAGTTAATGAATGGACGGAGTTTATAAATGAAGAGACTGAGTCCCAGAAAGACGGCTTGCCCTGAGTCACAGAGCTGGAAGAGCCAACACTGGGAGCCAGAGCCCTCCCTGGTTCCCAACCAGGAACTCTGTACTACGTGAACCTTCCTCCTGTCATCTCTGACGCCTCAGGCTTTCTAGCCAGGGGGCCCATTTCTGATGGGACAAGGTGCTGCCCTTGGTCACTGAGCGGAGACCTGCTCCCTGCCCAGACTAGCATCCCAGGGAGTGAGTGGGGGCTCAGAGGCGAGCAGGGCCATGGCTCTAGCTTGAGGGCCTTGCCCCAAGCAGCCAGGCCTCCGGGCCTTGGTGACTCTACTCTGCTTGCTCCCATGGGTATCAGCAACAGGAAAAAACAGGCTGGGAGCGGCCACTCTTTGCGGCCAAGGAGGCCAGCTCCCCCTGGCCCCCAGGGTTTTCCTCATCTGCTTCCCGGAGGGGGAGGAAGGGGCCAGCAGGGCCGAGCCCATGACTGAAGACAGGCCTGGGGGTGGGGCGCGGGAGGCAACAGAGCTGGAAATAAAAGGAAGGGCCCCTTCCTTTTGAAGTGCCCCTGTCCCCTGTCCTCATGACTAATGTCCATTCCAAGGCACAGGAACTCTGGACACGCGGGGGGGGGGGGTTCCTGCAGACAAACACATCTGGGAAAGGCTGGTTATACAAAGCTGAGCTGGTTCCCTAAGTCCTCAGTGTCCTGAGCGCCATGGTGAGGGAAGGGGGCAACTATTTACTGCTTCCCAAACTTGCTTAACTTGGAACCCTCATGGGAGGGACTAGGGTTCCACAGAGCACATACTGGAAGCACCCACACTAAACCGACCCCTTTCCCTCGGCTAGCTGCCAGCCAGCTCTCCTTCGGTGAGGCTCTGGATGTAAGATACGGCCCACCGCCGCCACCACCACCCCACCGCCGTCACAGGGGTTTTGAAAAGGGAGCTCTTGAAGACAGAAAGCCCAAGACCCCAGGCAGTAAAGGACTGACCGAGAAAATGCAGGCCGGGCGACAGAGGGTTATGTTCTCTCCTCAGGGAGAAACACTGTCAGAGTCTGAGAAAAGCCAGACAGAAGCTGCCCCTTTCCTCCCTGGCCATCAGCCTGCCCTCTCAGGAGGGGAGTCCTGTCAGAGGGGACACACAGAGGGTGGCCCTGTGCCTGGTCACTTCTGGTCCCCTAGGACCATGCAGAAGGTCAGAGGGTCTCTCCGCCCACGAAAGACGGTGAGCTGAGTGTTCTAAGGGGAAGTTCAGCTGCTGGTGCTCTTCCATGTGGCAAAGTGGGCCAGGAGGGACCGTGAAAGGGCTTCTGGCTCACCCCTCTGTCTGGGGCAAGCCCCTTCCCCTCTCCAGGCCTCAGGTTCCCTCTGTCAAATGATGAAGTAGGCCAGGATCTCTGCTTTCCAGCCTGGTCTCAGCAGCCTTGAGGGCCACTTTAGAAGTGGTTGAGGGGGTGGGGGGACCGATAGAGACCCCCTCTCCCAAATACTTGCTTCAGTGAAAACAAATCCACCCTTCTCCATTTTATATGATGATCTTCTGCATAATACATCCGGTGCAGCCCCTGGTTAGCTGAGAGCAGGTCACTTTACCCTCTGTACCTCTCAGTTCCTCATCTGTAAAATGGGCATGATAGTTCATATTAATAGTATCTAACTCATGGGACTGTTGTAAGGATTAGGTAAAGATGTAAAATGCTACAAATAGCTCTAGCACATGGTGAATGTCCTGTGTGTGCTGTTATTTATCAAAATATTGCAGGATTTAAGCAAAATACTATTATTTTGATTGGCATAAGGGTTTCGCTGCTCAATAAGTTTGAAAGCTCTCAACTTAAATGATCCCAAAGCTTCCTTCTGGCTTTGACATTTTGGACACTGACATCCTGAAACCTTAGGTTTCTAGAATTCTAGGCTATGACTTCCACCAGCAAAGAAGGTGGGGCTTGTCACAGAGGGAATCACAAAGTGAGAATCAAGCCTTAAGGATGGGGCTGCAGGGGACTGCCCAGCATGGGGTCACCATCATCACCATCTATTATACTTCTATTATACTTCTCCAGCCACCCTCTTCCAGAAAAGCTCAAAGCAGCTTACAAAGATGCACCCGGAACGGCAGGAGAGAATGAACTAAACATACGTAGGAGAAGCTCACAAAAGCAGACCGACAGTCTGGAGTGTGCTGAATTCTGGAGGTCTGGGAAAGCAACCATTCATTTGGCTCTGAGGTTTCCAGTGGCCAATGGGAGGAAGGAAACCTGACCAGTCCCTGGACTCCGTGTCCCAGTGAGGTCAAAATAAACCCGTTGCTTAGAGGAAGCACAATTATTCCTGATACCGAGAGCAGGGAATGTCCCAAGGGCAAGGTTGGTCTGGCGCTCTTCTTTGCCCTTGCCAGTGGGGCTGGGCATCCCATAGGGGTCCACTGACCATGACCCCTTGAGCCTGAAGTCAGGGGCAGAGGCTACAGACATCAAAGATCCAGGAGGCTGGGATGGCCGTCCAGAGTGTGCCCCCAGCATCCTTGGCCCTGAGCAGGATTACCCATCCCTCCCCAAACCTGAACACAACCAGTGCCCAAAATAGCCAGAGCACCAGAGAGTGCCAGGAGGCCCCGGGCAGGGGACATGGCTAGGCCTACACAGAGTGGACGACCCAGTGGGCCAACGCACGCACATCCCTGGCGCACAAAGGAGCACCTTCACTCAGGCCCACAGCTCTCCCTGGGAGTCCCCCACCCACGGAGCCCCTCCTCCAGCCAGCACGTTGCTCACGCAGAACCAGGCAGTGCTCCACCCTTCCCACAGGCAGGCTCTCTTGCAGGAGCCAAATGGAAAAGTCTTCCCAGAAACACCAGCCCTACCATATAGGGAAGGCGTCCTCCTGCTCCAGGATCAGCCTCCCCTCAGCATCCTCCATGGTCCCCCAGCTGCAGGCCAAGACAATGGGGGCTATTCTGGGCTGCATGGGGTATTTAAAGCTCTGGCTGGGTCTCTTCCCTGCGGAACAAGAGGCCTTGACCTAGGCAAGACCTTCCTGAAATTGTTGCTGCCCAGACTGTGGTAGCTGCATCCCAACCTCTCCGGCCAGGCCTTGAGGCCCTGAGGGACACAGCACGAGTGCCGCCTCCTCTAGGAAGCCCTCAGGGCCACTGCCCAAGACCCTCGGGAGAGCTGGGTCCTGGGCTCTGCTCCACCACTGGTGTCAGCCCATTTTCTCATCTGAAAACGGGGATAACACAGCAGTGTGTGTACAAGTGCTCGGCGGCTTCTGTGGTTAAGATGAAGCTGTGTCTCCCCAGCCACCGCGTGGGATAGAATGTAAGCAGGCACAGGGATTTTGTTTATTTTGTCACTGCTCTTTTCCTTGCACCTGGCACACAGTAGGTACCGAATAAATATTTATTGCCCGACATAAATATTTGTGGAATGTGTCTGTAACCCCCGTAGAGCCAGTCACTGTGCTGGGTGCCCAGGTGGCTAATACTCCCTGAGGACAACATTGCCAGATCTCATTTTGGGTCCTTAGAACACTCCAGGACTTCGGCTAAGTACTTAACATTGATTCTCTCATGTAATTTGCTCAACAATCCCAAGAGGTAGGTCCTATTCTTATTCTATAAGCAAGAACATGCGAGTTCCACTTCAAGTGGTTAAGGAGTTTGCCTGGAAGAGTGCCTGGCTGGCTCATCGTCGTTGGAGTGTGCAACTTGGGGTCTCAGGGTTGTGAGTTCAAGCCCCGTGTTGGGTGTAGAGATTACTTAAATAAATAAATCTTAAAAAAAAAAAAGGTTGCCCGGGGTCCCAAAACTACTAAGTGGCCAAGGTGACAGGAACCTCAGAGTCTCTAACATCCTGCACGACACACTCTGAAGAAAGGCAGTGGGGTGGACACTGAGCCGGGAGCCAGGAGTCTAGATTCAGCCACTCGGTAGCTGTGTGATTTCAAGCAAGTCACTTGGCCTCTCTGGATCTGTTTTCTCTTCCATAAAAACGGGGGCATTAATTCCTATTTCTTCGTGTTGTTAGTGGAATCAAAGGAACTCAGGGATGTGACCATGTCCCCCATATTAGCCCCAACCCCTCCCCAGGGGCAGTGGCTATGAACGGCGGTGGGAAGATGTCCTTCGAGAGGGAGGGGGTACCCAGTGGTGGCTCTGGAACAAAGCTCAGCAGCTGCTGACAACAGCTGGTAAGAATTCTGGCCTGGTCCAAGCAGGAGGAGAAGGGACGGGCTGAAGAGTCACCTCTGGCCCTCCTCTGTCACCCTTCCCTGCTGACAGCTGCTGGGGCCTCAGGGCCAAGGGCCCCACAGCAGGAGGGGGGTGGGAGCAGAATGGCTGGGGTCATCTCAGTCCCTAGGCTGTCAACTACTCAAATCCCAGGGTCCCTGGCCCTGCTGCGCCTACTGGCCAGGACACAGGCCTCATTCCTGCAGCCCTTTACCCAGTTCCTGGGAAGTTTGGGGGGGAGGGGGAGGGATGGAGCAAAGGTCTGTGGGCCGAAGAAGCCTTGCCTGGGGGCTGGGCGCCCCAGAGACCCTCTTTGGGAGGGGTGGATGGGCAGGGCCAAGTGGGCACGGGGTCCCGAGAGAGGCCTCGTGGTGTTCCTGGCAAATGGCCAGGGGTTGCAGGCCCTTCAAGGAGCTTTCTTGGAGCCTGCGAACCTGGCCTTGCCTGGCTCCACCCCAGGCCCCTCTTGGCCCCACAGTCCTGCTCCCAGCACAGTGCCAACCCTTTCCAGTTCATTCCAGCCCACGCAGCTCTCACTCCTCTGAACTCTTGCATCCCTATAATTACGCCTGGCCATATTTTCCGAGGCGTATGTGGAGAAACAGTTTAACAAAGGATCCCTGGGCCGCTTCCAGGTATCAGAGGCAGCCTGGGAGATGTAGTTTGGATGCACAGGTATTCAAAGCCTGGGGCATGTTCATGGTTTTCAGGAAGACTACTATTTTTCTTAATAAATCAAAGCTATCCTAGGAAATGTGGGTTGGTCACACGCCACTCCACACCACTTGGAGCTAACTGGACGCCCTAGCCTGGCAACTTCCGAGCTGTGTAGCCCTGGGCAAATCACTTGACCCCTCTGAGCCTCTGTTTCCCAATCTATAAAACAGGAATAAAAATGATCACCTTACAAGACTGCTGTGAAGATTTAACAGGACAACCTGTCACTTCCTGCCTTTCCTCCCCTCCCACCCCCACGTCCCCATCCAAGAGCTCACAGGTCCAGAGAGTGAGCTCTCCAGAAACCCCTGGGGAAGAATAATTCCTGCAATGCTTCCCCCACCCCCTCCAGGCGAGGTAAGGCTCAAGTGAAACCTGCCTGGGAAGCCTTCCAACAGATTCCTGGGTCCCGTGCTGCCAGGGATGGGAGGGATCACCTAACCCAAAGCCCTCACTTGTCAGAAGGGGAAGCCAAAAAAGAGCTCAGAGACGGGAAGGAAGGACATCAGGGAAGACCAGCTAGTGCTGAAGAGCCTGAGTTCAAATCCCATTCTGTGACACTGCCCATTGGGTGACTTTCCCCCTTTGAGCTTCATTTTAGTGATCCTGCCCCGCCCCCAAGTGTTGCTATAAGGATAAGATGGCTGGTGTATGCAGAGTACTTGGAATAGTGCTGGGTACTCAGATAGGATGCGGGGGGCTCCAAGAAGAGAAATCCTAGCAAGTTGATGGCAGAGGCAGACCCAGGACCCAGGTCTCTGGCTCCTAACACAGGGCCCTTCTCCTTCCATCATGTCACCTCCTTCCCCTCCTTCCTCAAGGCTGGGGTGTGGGGCTCCACAGAAGAGGGCTCTGGAAGGGTGGCATTAGGCTCGGTCTTTGTTCAGGGGCTGATCAGGGCCTGAGACCCCCATCTCAACTCTGGGACTTACGGCTGGTCCCTCCAGCAGGTCCTAAAAGCCCCAGGCAGACCAAGGCTGAGGAAAGGGCAGGAAGGGTTGGCAAGCCAAGGGTGCACGTCCTTGGCAGGGAGAACTCCAATCTCTCAGGGACTCGGGTTACCGGAAATGGTAAATCTCCCACGGCCTGCCACCTCCGACCAGGAATGTCTGCCGCCCTCAGGAACATCCTGTCCAGTTGCCTCCGGACAGCCAAGGGACAGCCCAGGACCTGGGCCCACCCTGGGGTCCCTACCCCACCCCTGGGGTGTCCAGTTGACCCCTGGGGCTCCCCAGCCAAAGGGTACCTGTCATTCTGGGGCAGGAGAAGAAAAGGCTGGAAGGGGCACCCCCAAAAGACTGAGAACCACCCATAAATCTGATCCATTCACTCATGTCAAGTGTAGATTCTGAACTCCAAATCTGGGTCAAAGTTCTGATCTCATTACCTCAACACAGGAAGTGGTGCAGAGGGAGCTTTGGGGCAGGACTAAGCCGGCTGGAAGCCCGGCCCTGCCATCTTCCAGCTGGCGAGCTTTGGGCAAGTCACCGAGCACCTCCTGCCGCCCGTCTCTGACGAGTGACAAAGCTGTGACGGGCACCCAGTGAGATTCGCGGAGCTGAGGGTGAGTTGCCAAGCACAGGGCCTGGCGCGGAGCCAGGGCCCGATAAATGGCGGCGATCAGAAGGACCAGGAAGAGAAGGCAAGATAACCAGTGACTGTTACGTGCACAGGTATCATGCGCCACATGCGCCTTCTGCCCTCACGGAGGTGACACTCGGCTTGCGAATCAACGGGACCATAAACTAGTATTTGTCAAATGGCAAGAGTGCTATGAAGAAAAATGCAGCAGGGTGAGCCGGACAGGGACTGCCGCAGCGAGGCCTGCTATTTGACACGAGCCGGTTAGGGAAGGGGACGGCGATGTGACGGAAGCCAGGGCACAGTGGAAGGGCACTCAGGGAACAGGGAATAGCGGCTGTATAGGCCGCAGGGCAGGAGTATCCTTAGAATGTTCTGAAAACAGCCAGGAGGCCAGTGACCTAACCCTCACAACTGCCCCGAGAATGAGGTATAATTATTATCCCCCTGGATGAGGCCCAGGAGGCTCAGAGAGGCTGGCCCAAGGTCACAGAAAAAGTGGCAGGGCCAGGATTCCAACCGTCTTTCCCAGCAAGATATCCAGGGGCTACTGTCCCCAGAGCTCCCATGGGGCGGGGCAGGAAGGGGAAAAGCTCCTAAAGTGTCCGAGTCGGAGTTCCGACTTCTCCAGACTGGCTGTGTGATGTCAGGCGTCATGCCTCCTTGCTGGGCCTCAACGGCCTCAGCACTCGTGGGCCTCAGATGCCTGTTTGTCCACCTCCCAGCTAATGAGGGAGGGGGAGAACAGAACATGATGCTCAGAGGTGACCCTGAGCTTCTTCGGCATCTCAGACCCCATGCTCCTCCCCAGACAGGTGTGAATGCCGCGTGTAGACCCTACCAACTCGAACCGCCCAGGGTGACCTCCTGCCTGGCCCCTAAGATTGTCCATCCTGCCTATGCCGGCCCGGGCCTTGTCCCCACTCAGCGCCCGGGGCCCGGTCACAGCTGAGAATCTGTCCTGCACTCCAGCTCCAGACATGCCCTTCATCCCCAGGACCCGGCCCAGGAAGAGCTCCTGGTTGTCCTGACCAGGCAGAGGCCCACGATCAGCTTTCATAACCAGGGGTGCCAAATTAGGCCGCCCTCGAGGGCACAGGGCCAGACCCTGAGGCCCGGCCAAGTGCAAACAACATGCTTGGCGCCCAGATACGGGAGTGTTAGAGCGGGCAGGCTGCCCACTGCCTCCGTCACAACAAACCATCATCTTCATCCTGCCGAGAGGGGCCCAGGCACCTCGGCTGGGAGCAGGGGACTGCCAGGGGAGGCCTCCTCCCTCACCTCCCTGCCCTCGGAATGGGCCCTGGGAATCTCGGAGACTGGACGTGGAGATTCCAGATGCCAGCAGCTGAATGGGCAGATCTGCAGAGACAGCTGAGGGGAGTGGGTGGGAAATTAAGGGGGAAAGGGAGCCTTTTTTAACATGGGTGGAGTCAGGGGAGGGAGAGCTCCCCGGGGGCTGAGGAGAAAGTGGGGAAGGCACAGAGGGAAAATCTTGTCCACCTCCGTCAAGGCTCAGGGGTCTCCAAACTGGGGGTCTCCAAACTGGGACGGGGAACCAGTAACAATGACAACAGCCACCCTTGCTGAGTGTGTAGGGCCACCCAGTAGAACTCTGTGCAGTGATGGAAATGTTCTGTTTACCCTGTCCCATGAGGTAGCCACTAGCCGCCTGTGGCTACTGAGCACTTGAAATGTGGCTGAGGCAATGGAGAAAAGAAATTTTTTATTGTAAACTTAAATTTTATTTTATTTAGTTAAATCTTAGATTTACTAAACAGTCACATGTGGCTAGAGCCATCATACTGGGCAGTGCAGATTACACCATCACCAATCCTTCAAAGCAAGCCTAGAGGGAGCTGTCTCCACTCTACAAAGGAGGAAACTGAGGCTTGCCGAAGGCCACACAGTTGGTAAGCCGCAGAGGGGAAATCAGAACCCAGCCTGGCCCTTCCACTGTGTTCCCCACCCAGGGTCATTGTCAATGCTGGAAAAGACTCACGGAAATTGTACATGTGTGGGCGATAAGGCTGCCCAGTTAATCAGGACATCAAGTCTCTTGCTTTTGGCCTGAATTCTGTCAGCTCCGCCTGTTACCACACGTTGACCAGAAGCTCAGACAGGCCATTTATAAAAATCTTTGATTTCTTGACATGAGGAAAAGGCAAAACGATGATGGAATAATCCCGACTGGTTGAGGAGCCAATTTTCGAGAAAACTGGAAATCTTCAATGACAAGAAAGCTGGACTTGGCCTTCCCGGCCTCATCACTGCAGACCCCATGCAGCCCCTGGCCCCTGAATGTCACTCCCTCTCACAGGGCACATTTCTTGCCTCTAGGCCTTCATGAAGGCTGTTCCCTCCTCCTAGAATGCTGTTCCTATGCCTCCCAATCTGATCTACTCATCCGTCCTTCAAGGCCTGGCTAAATCACCACCTCCACTCTGAAGTCTTCTGGGACCCCCCCCCCCCAAAGACATCTTTCTCCCCCACACATCCCCCCACCCCCAGGACTTAATTTATACCTTTTACAGGACTAGGGATTTGGTCTTAATTATAGCCACTTGAGTAAATGTCTCTACTCTCCTGCTGGAATCAAAGCTCCTTGGGGACAAACACCAGGATGGGTTTTCCCACCTTTTATATCTATTTTAACTTTTAGAGATGTCCCAATGCTGAGCAGCAACTAGTGGATAATAAACATTTGCCAAAATGAGTTGAATTATACTAGTCGCTTAGAAGTCTACGGACTCAATTTCTTATGGCTCTGCCCTCATGTTCTGTGATCCCAACAGGCGAGTCCCCTTCTTACTCTGGACCTCCATTTGCACATCTGTAAAATGGAAGGCAGTAATAGTACCTGCTTTGTTGGGAGATTATTTGTACTTATTATATGTATTTAACAAATACTATGTCCCAGGCACTTGACAGATATTATCTTCATAACAACCCCATAAGCTAGGTATGATTATTACGATCCCCATTTTATAGAAGAGGAAGAAACAGGAAGTGGAATTTAAAAGATGAAAGAGATAATGCAAGTGTGCGGCATGTGGTAATAAGTAGGAACATTTTTATTTCCGGATAATAAAGAATCTGCAGAATGGGGGGGAAATTCAGGATACTTCCCCAGGGCTGGGTACACAGTAAGTGTTCCTCAAAATATTTGCTGCTAGATAACCTCAGTCTCAAATGTACCCGTGATGCACAGGGTGATCCTGGACAGCCCCTGCTCTGATCCCCTGACCTGTCGGGCAGTGACCACTGTCTGTATCCCAGGGCACATCGTAGAGAACCTCTTTCCTGACCCTATCTTTCTCCAAGGATGGGAAGTATGGAATGACTTTGGAATGACCTCTGTCTAGCTGTGCCAAGCCCAATGGCGCATGGAGATAAGGAAGTCTGATTAAGGGGCGCCTGGGTAGCTCAGTCGGTTGGGCGTCTGCCTTCGGCTCAGGTCACGATCCCAGGGTCCTGGGATCCACCCCCACATCGAGCTCCCCGCTCGGTGGGGGAGCCTGCTTCTCCCTCTTGCCCTGCTTGTGCTCTCTCTTTCTCTCTCTCTTTCAAATAAATAAATAAATCTTAAAAAAAAAAAGAAAGTCTGATTAAATCTCAAAGGCAGGAGATACTCTATTTTTTTTTTTTTAAGTTTTATCTATTTGTCAGCGAGAGAAAGAGAGAGAGGGCAGGAGATACTCTTGATTTTCTCCAGTCCTGCCAGGAACTTTGACATACTTCTCCCCAGCCCTAGCCCTGCCCAAAAGAGGGGCAGAAAGGGCAGAATTGGGAAAGAGAATGAACACGGATGGAGCTTCTATGCTGGGCATCTCTCCACGCCTCAGTGTTCACAACAGATGACAGTAATCCCCACATCACAAGGGTGGTTTTCAAGATAAAATGAGACCACCTTTATTATGTGTCTCTTAGGGGATCTCTTGGGGGTACTGCTAGCACACCCGGGCGATTCAGGAGGTCTGGGTGAGGCCCCAGCGTCTGGTGCATGGACCATCCTTGGAGTCAGAACACCACCCTGCATAGGTTATAATAAAAGTTAGCTCTGCTTTTTCTTCTGGAGCTTTAATCCTTAAGAAACATCCCCAGGGGGTTGGAACCATTTTCACCACTGATAATACTGAGGTTCACTGAGGTTGAGTGACTTGCCCAAGCACAGAAGTCTAGAAGGACACAGAAGCAGTATTCGGGGCCAAGTCTGCGGATCTATCCTACCCAAGCATCACGCCACCCCGGGCCCCACCCGCCTCGAGCCAGAGGCACAGAGCTGAGGACACAGCAGCCCTGCCCCTCCGCCACATCACCAGCCCCTGCTGGGCCAGCCAGGGCTCTGGGCAGGGGCCCAGGCTCCCCCCGACGAGGCCCTGGGCCATCACCTCCACTCCCCCAGCGGCCTCCCCCTTCCATCGCCTTATAAAGTGACCTGAGCAGCTCTTCTCCAAGTTGCAGTTAATTTTATATGAAGCAAACCCACTGTCCTGTCACTGCGGCCTCGGCCCCACGGCTTCACACATTCCTGCTGGAGCAACATTACCTAATTTAACCATAGCCCCTGCTCTCCGGGGCTCTCAAAATAGCAGCTGCCAGTGGGGGAATATGCCCTAATGTTATCAAAATAAACAATCCTCCCTCCTCCCCCACTTAGCCTGCACCAACCTCAGGACCCAGCCCCGGGGGGGGGGGAGGGGGGTACAGGGAGCTGGGGGGTGGCACCGAGGGGGCCTGGAGGAGACCCAGAGAGCCTGCCAAAGCCCTGTTCTCTCCAGCCAGCCAGCCTTCTCATACATGCCCTCTTCAAGCATGTTCTTGGGATCTCCCCATGCCCCACCTCCTCCCAAATCCCCCAGCCACAGGCCCAACACCCATGGGCCA